>NC_142310.1:18348333-18658095 GCF_054855325.1 Carica papaya | reverse complement strand
CAAACTTTTGGCCAAGCAGCTTGGAAAGCTAGTTTTCCAGTTCTGCGAGCTCAACACGACTCATGCAATAGGCAGGTCTCAAAATTAGTTTGGGTTTCGGGTAGCAGTTCGATTAAAAATTTTACCTCTCATGGGGGAGGTAGACCAAGTAGTTCAACAGGAAAACTTCCAAAAAGTTGCAAACAATTAGAATAGAATACACAGCAGGATCAACATCCATCTTCCTATTTATTCAATTGTTAGGAAAAATAAAATATATTTTATCTTTTTTTCGGGGATCGCAAGGTTATAGCTTTACTTTCACAATCAATAATTGCTATATATTTTTCTAACCAATTCATTCCTAAAATAACATCAAATCCTGAGAAATCTAAGAGTATTAAGCTACAAATGCTTCTATTTCTGAAGCTTTTATCTTATAATTTTTATATACACAATGAGCTTCTAGTAGTCCCCTAGAGGGAGTCTCTACAGTTAATATTTCTCTCAAAGGTTCATGTCTAATATCAAATTTACAAGCAAATGCATAGGAGATAAAAAAATGAGTAACACCTGTATCGATCAAAGTCTTGGCATAAGTATCATGAATAGAAAACATACCCTAGATAAGGACAGGAGTGGGGAGGGCACCTGGTTCATATAGGTGGTACACACGACCCTGAGCTACAGGTTTGGCCATGTCCTTTGGCTGCTGAGGGCAGTCCTTTATAAGGTGTTGGGTGCTTCCGCACCGATAGCAGGTGTAATTGAAACATCGATAGGGTAGATCATCATGCGAGGGACCATAATGCTGACATGGTTGGGAAAGTTGAGCAAGTTGTCAAGTAGGTGGAGGTAGAGCAGGGGAGGGGCAACTCAGATTCGTTTATCGGGGTCTCTAGTTATTGGGTCGAGTAATCTTCTTTTGAGTTGTTGGGGTTATTATTGTTGGGTAAGAACTCGGGCAATACGTTGGTGCTTGGTCGAGATGAGGTCTTCAGCCAACTAGGCATGTTCTAGCACCTCGGCATAGGAGCTAGGTTTCAACATTGCAACTTGGTCATAAATATCGGCACAAAGGCCTTTTTGGAACTTCCTAGCTTTATAGCTTTTAGGGGTGACCATAAGAGGGACAAACCTAGACAGTTAGATAAATCAGGCCACATACTGGGCAACCATCAGGTTTCCTTGGCAGAGGTCCTAAAATTCCTCCTCTTTTTCTCAGACATAGGCTGGGAAAAAGTTGTCACAGAATGCGTCTATGAAAACTTCCCAAGTGGTAGGGGTCGACATGACTTCCTTCTTAAGTCGCCACCAGTGTTCTGCTTCACTGATCAACATGAAGGCTGCTAGGGGAACCTTTTATTCTTCGATTAGGTCTAAGACAGAGAAAAGCTTCTCTATTTGTAGGATCCAGGCTTCGGCTACTAAGGGGTCAGGCCCACTTTCGAAGTGTGGTGGGTTAAGTTTCCTAAACTCCGCTATGTTATGAGAGATGGACCTCTCAATTGTTCGCTACTTTGGGGCAGGGTATTGACAGGGGTTGGCTTGGTTATGTCCAACAGCTGCAGTAAATCCTTTGATAGTTAAGAAGAGTTGGGTAAACTTAGCCCTGGTTGGATGGTCTTGGGCATCGGGTCTTTTGGTACGTTCTACTGAAGGTCTTCCTCACGTCATTCCTATAAAAGAAAGGAAGACACTAGTTGGTGGTCTAATATTTTTGGAAAAGATGACTCATTTTTCCTAGATATCCCAAAGGTATTTCTATATGCAGTCTCAGTTGTAAGGGATTTGTTTCGTGTAACTACTTTAATACCATTTGTGACATCCAAAATACAATCTAAGGCATGATGGTGCTAGATATATAAATAGATTTTGAGTGCATGATAGAAATTATATGTATCGAAGCAAATTAATATAAATCCCTTACAAAATATATGAGTTCCAAATACACATATATAACTTAGCCCAGAAGTGGTTACAAAATATAAAATATCAAAATACAAAAAGGATCATTTATATCATTCTGCTATTGGGCTCATCAAAGTGTAGGGACAAATCATGCACTCAAGGTTTGCGGATCCACGGGATCCTCATAGACTTCAAGGGGTCAACAAACAGTTCTTCACTATTTTCCTCATCTAGGGGGCATGGAAAAAGTGAATTCCATATGCTCAATAAAGAAAATAATATTTAAATAACATCGTCAGAGTTAAAAAGTAAATAATTATATCATAAATACTTACCATATGGTCATGTTAGAGTCCTATCGTTCCTTATGAAAATAATTTATTTATTAAGAAAACATTATACCATAGTCACCACAATCAAATCAAAATCATACTTGACAATAGAGAAAATAAAATAAATCATGAAATGTCTAGATTTTCATGTCATAACTTACAAAGTCATTCCGAACATATCAAATATCCAATAGAATGTTATATCATATTTAGCACACCCGAACATATCAAATATCCAATAGAAATTAAACAAATAGCATGCTCAATAAATAGACGAACCATCATACAAATCATTATAGAGATACAATTAGTACAAGTAGCATACTCAGTAAACAGAAGAACCATCAGACAAATCATCACAGAGATACAATTAAGCAGCATACTCAATAAATGGAAGAATCATCGTACAAATCAACATAAAGTTTCAAATAGTATCTTTAACTATATATATGTTTTATTAAGTCTTTTACCAACATTCGCACGAAGCCGATACAATATATATCCAATGAGGGCAGAGGGGATCCTCAACTATCACTATGAATCACCGATCCATTCTCGGGTCATTATCATTTTTCCATCTAAACTATGACCACGGCCGTAGTTCACTACTGTGGCCTTACATATACCTAACATATATCCACTATCGTCATAAGGAACGATGATCATCATAGAGAGCGATTCACCAACATTTATTCAGAGGAGGGAGAAAACAAAATCCCTCAGGGATAATAATTGAATAAATTTTCCATTCTTTTCACTTGTTTATTCCATGTTCACAACAAATTCCAAATTCTTTTCATATGCATATTACATGTTCAATGTAATCAATCTCGAACCTGATAAGGATTCCAAAACTTGTATGATCTGAATGCTCATTTCATGTATCTGACTCGAAGGCTCATGTCAAGCTGAAGGCTTATATCTGGCCTGAAGGCTCATATCGAATTTGAAGGCTTATATTCGACCCGAGAGCTCATATCGGGCCCGAAGGCTCATATCTGGCCAGAAGGCTCATTTACTTGGACTTGACCTTCAGGTCATTTTTTTGAGTCAATACCCACTAGAATAACCCACATTACTATTACTGAGGTAAAACAAAGGGCCAAATTAGCATGCATTTAGCAATCATCATATTTTCATACATCATGCTCAATATTTCCGTGGTCAAACAATGATTGAATCACCATAGGAATTTATACGTCATACAATCATGTTCAACAATACCATATTTCACATTTACATAAATAACACCAATCTTGTAGGAGTTCATGCATTAAGAGTCATATGGTATAATTATAATGTATCATACTTCAAATAATCATATTTACAATTAATCACCAAACAAGCACATAAGTCCATGTATCAAAATCATAGATATACCAAATCATTTTTATAACACATTCATCATGAATAAATACAAAAAATTTAACCACCAAAACAAGCATAGAAATCCACTTCAACAAATCTCCAATTTCACCAAATTAATTAACTAAAAAGAGTACTTAAAAATTAGATAAAAATACTAAAGAATCCCTTACCAAAACCAAATCGATTAGTCTTTTGGGAGGGGAGGAAAGAACTTCAGCACTCCTTGGTCAAGCTTCTTAAACTCCTACTTCTTGCTTCTTTCTCTCTCTAGAAAGTGAAATAAGAAGAAGAAATGAAGTGTGTGAAAATGAGAAAAAAGAGAGCCCTTAAATAGGCATGGAGGAAGCTTGGATGTGTGCCACATGGCAAGCATCCAAGAAGAGCAAGTGGTAGTGGGTCCGAGTGGGTGACCATGGGACCCACATGATAACTAGGGGGGGGGGGGGGCATGGGGTGGGTATGGGGAAGATCTCCTCCTCTTTTTGTTTTCCTTTCTTTTGTTTCTTTTCTCTCTTATTTCATTTTATTTTATACTTTTAAAAATTCATAATTATAAATTAAAGATAAAATTAATTTTAAATATTTTAAATAAACAAAAACCAAATTTAATAAAATAAAACGTGGTAAAAATTAAAATGCAAAAATATTAATAATTTAAAATACAGAGAAATTAATTATTGATAGAAATTTAAAATGGTTATTAGACCCAAATTAATAGAGTTTTGACTATAGGCTAAAGTACAAAGATTCGGGGTGTTACATGGAACCTTGTGTTAGTCGTTGGGGCTTCTGGTCCATTTTCCTATGATAATAAGATGGAACAAACCTTTTCTTATGATGGATTTCATCTCTCTCAAGGTGGATATTGGCTCGTGCCCATCTTTTCTCATGAGGGCGGTCACTTGATCTCACCATACAAGTGCATAGTCTGTAAACTCGATTGCTGCTAGTTTTACTTTCTTGGCTTCACTGTAGTTTTGGCAATAAAAAGTTAGCTCTACCTTACATTTCAGTCAGGAAGGTCTCAACATTGTTCCTTCCTTTGATCAAGGGTATCTGCATCTTGATGAACTTAATATCGTCATCTTCCCTCTCGATCTCTCTTTTGTCACCCTCACTATTGTCGCAATACGAATCAACATCACCAGTGTCTGTTATGGCTATGTTTTCTCCCTCACAATCTCTCTTGTTTACCTCTCTCTATCTTCTTCTGTCAAATTAAGTGTCATAACTGGATCTCTTGAATCAAGACAAATAAGATTTTCTTTAAGACTCTATAAAGAATCCTAGAAGAGATCTTATCTCTAGAAGTTTAGAATTAAGCACACAGAAGAAGATGTGGTGAGCTTTTATGTTATGCCTAAGTAGTTAGGATGCAAATATCAACTTAGTTATGTAATGGAACAAGAGCATTAGAGAAGGACTAAAACTAAGATTAAAAGAAAAATAATTATGGACTTTAAAGCTTCAAGGATTCAATTAACCCGTATGGGCACAATCAAAATGCTATGTCTAATTATTTTACCCTGATGATGGCTGCACTCTATGATTGACTCAAGTTTTTGATATGCAAAGTGATGAATACAATGTTGAAGAAAGAAAGAGAGGTAAGGAAATCATGCACCTTTGATTTTTAGTTAGGATGGCCGTCCTTGCTTGATTTCGATTGAATTTGATCTTTGATCAAGTTTTAATGCAATTTTTGTGTTTGATTTGCTTTGTTTGAAGGAAATCAGTTTTTTCATGATTTGTTTTCTCTTTTTGAACTATAATTAATGGTGTTGAAATTGCTTGAAAAGAAACTGAACAGATTCACACCTTACATAACAAGTATTAATTTTATGCAAAAACAAATATAAAATAGTAAATCAAAAGGATCATTGATTCACTAGAGCGTAAGCTTTGATACTAACTAATACAGAACCCAGGATCAACATGCAATTTAAAGCCCCACATATACATCCCTAAGTGAACCCTCCCTACTTGACTCGTAATCAACTAGGGAGCAAAACCAAGGTAATCAGGAAAAAAGAAATTCAGAATTGAAAAGATTCCAAGAGACTTACCTTGATAACTGATTCCAATTCCTAACGCAACAAACCAATCAAAGTCTCACTCACTCACTCTTGGAAGCTTAAAAGCTTAAGTAAGAATATTGAACTGTTATTGATATTTTGAATTGTGAATACGAAGTAGTGGTGGTGGCCTCCTTATATAAAATTTCCACCACTAATTCTATGAGAAAAGAAATTACATAAAAATACTTAATTCTAATTCAAATATAAAACCAAAACTTTAATTAAATATAAAAGCTTATTAAAATAAGGTGAATCTTCTCTCTTTTAGGATAAAATCTTCCTTTGTGGACTTGTAATTGACTTTGAATATGGAAAATCGGGTAGAACTCTATTTCTCATGGCCAATTCTCTTAAGTCTGTTGGCTTGTAGTTTTCTCCTTCCTTTTGATCTCTTAAGTTTGAAATAGTGTAGACTTCTTCTTCCTTGGGGTGTAATCCAATTTGATCACCTAAACTTAAAGAGAACTTGCGGTTGAAGAAGGAAGTAGATGATTTTCTTGGATTTGGACATTTCTCATAGGTGGATGACGCGGGGTAGAGTGCGGTTACTCCACAGATTGAAAACACCTTGATTTCAAACCCACTATATTAAGCAATTCAAAACTTAATTACCCAAAATAAACTCTCTCTATTGGAATCACAGTTGACTAAGCAAAAGCTTAACTAACTAACTAGGAAATTAAAGAAAAAAAAGAATAAAGAAGGATGTCATGACTTACATGATAAGTCGATCCTCGATTCCACCCTCAACGAAGCAGTCTGAAGCTCCTAACTTGAAGACACCTAAAGAACTTAAAAATTAGCAGAGCTAATTCGAAGCAAAAACGTTATTAATTTTCTCAATCTTTATGTTGTTAATTACAACCTATGATGAGGGCTTTATGTAGGCTTTCACCCAAGTAGTTCTAAAGAATCACAAACTCTTAAAAAATAACAAAATAAAATTCTATCTCAATCTCTATTCTAAATATATTAATTAAATAATCATAAGGGATAGATTTATATTAAAATAATAACAAATAAAATATTAAAATAATTGTAGATTTTACCCCATGTGATTTTTGGATAAAAACACATGAAAAATATACAAAAAGGAGTCCAATTTTCAGCCAACAATTGTAATCTTTTTCCAAGCATGCCAAGTGTGTGGGAAGGTATGTTCGCATGCTCGTTAATCTGTAGGTGTGCGTATGGCCCATGTGTGTAACTTTTCCTCACGCGCGCCTTTGCTGTGTGTATGTAAATCAAGTACAATTCTTCCAGGTGCGCAAGACTTCTTTTGTGCGTGCACGTCCCTGTAACATTTACCGCATGTGCGTGCTGCTTGCTTCATGCGCATGCCTCTCCTGCACTTGTGTAGTGGGTTATCTAGCACATGCGTGCTACCTTGTGTATAGGTATTTTTTGGGCTACTCACCCTGTACATGGACGCCTTTACTTGTGCACCCAGCAGGCATCAAAACCCATGTCACGGCTTGGGCTTCTTCCCTTTGGTGCAATCTCTTTAGGTCGAGCCTCTCCTTGGCCATGACACCTTGATGTCTTCTTGTTTTAGACCATGGCTTGGCCCATTCTTTTAAATAATTCCAATTATGAAGGTGTTTAAAAGCATGATCACTTTCCTCATTCAGGTTAATAAACAAAAAGAATCCAAAACTACTTGCCTGTTTGGATTACAACTCTGCTTGGATTTTTAGAATGGCTCTTGGCTTGGTTGTTCTCACATCAGACTCCTCTTCTTTGAAAAAATTCGTCCTTAGATCTTGACTTTCTTGAGGTAAAGGTTTTTTTGTGGGTAACCTTCGAAACCCTTCGCAGGAGCTTGAATCTCTTCTTGACTAGAAAGACTCTGTGCCACATCATTACATGATCGAGCCATTTATTCCCTTAATGCTTCTCGCACTAATTCCTTCTATTCGTCAAATTGATATTTGAATTTTCGCATATCACACCGTAATTCAACAAATTCTTCGTGAAAATTTATTGTGAATAAAATTTGCAAGAAGAGTTAGTGGAAAATAACATCCCTTGCAATCACGTGTGTTTCAACTCTCAAGTCTCAACACTCAAGCTTCATATGCCAAGTTGAATGTTGGGAATCGGCTCCTATTGAATCAAGTCATGCAAGTTAGAAATAATTTTTAAGAAAATTCCTAATAGGCTCTAGACACCCAAGGCATGCACGAGTGAATAATGTGTGATGCAGACTAAATAAGTGCAAATAAATTTAAAAAATTCCTCATAGGCTTTAGACACCTAAGGCATGCACGAGTGAATAAATGTGTGATGCAAACTAAATAAATGCAAATAAATTTAAATATAGAGCAACAGTTTTCGCACGTTTATAAAGACAATTAATCTTCTTTACTCATACTAATGCAAGACAAAAGTTTTCATGTACACCCAGTGGGTGAGGTAATGTTCTTTTGACGAATCGAAAGTTTTCGTCACATCGGTAGGCAAAAAATGCTTTTGCTTTGAATGAAAATTTAAATCAGCAAAAAAATTCCTAAATTCATTTAACCATTATCACAGAGGGGTTACCGTTAATTTTCTGCTCACTGATTCTAGCGAAACCACTCCCTGTGAATGAGTATCATATTGGCCTTCCTTCTGATGAGAGTGGATTGTGATTGATCGTAGGGGTCACAATGGCAAAGTAATACCATGATCATAGAATCTTACTAAATTACCATATCGTGAAACTAATTGTTTTCCATTCATAGTGGTAGTCGCGAATCCCTCTTGCCCTCTATTGATATAGGTTTAGACAGCTTCGCATGAAGTCTCTAAATAAAGGAAACCTAATTGAGTCAAAATAATTGGGATGGTCAAAATTGTCTAGCAATAAGGTTACTGATTGAATTATGATTTGCCCCAGAATAACTTCTTTTTCTTTGTGTCTGATTATACTATTACAGATAGACTAAAGTTACTATTTTAAATAAAACTAAAGTTGACTATTACTATGATATTTTTAGCATTTTTCTAAAATAAAATGAAATTGTGTTATAAAATTTTCAACAATCTCTATTATGTAAACAAATGTTTGAAATGATAAATCTTATTTCATCGGTTGCACTAATAAACTTTTAAAACATTAATGCTATGGATTTAATACTATTTTACCTACTGATTTTCATGTAACTCACCCCAATCCATCTCCCCCAAATGATGTAAAGGAAGAAGATCTACCTGTTGATATGCCCCATGATGCTACTTGGATACTTTTGTTGATCCTTAGATGATGAATGCATTGAGAGGATTGTACTCTAAGAAGCAATTATTTTGTATTTTGCGAGAGTTAGCTTGGATAATTTTGTAAATATTAAGTAGTTAATTCCGATGGCTCAGAAATATACTTTTAATTTTTGTGAGGGATGAATGCAACTTTTGCATGAGATTTTAAATTCATTGCACTTTTTTTACTCTATATTGGACATTGTTACCCACTGGGTAGTAAGATGTCACAAACCACCTAGTAGTGTGATTGGAAAACCTTTGATGAGTCAAAGGAAGAGTACCTCACCTATAGGTGCACGTGAAATGTTTAGTTTTCATTCAGTTGCATAAAGCAAAAAGGAAGATTAACTCATTATGAGTGGAAACCTTTTATGTTTCACGTTTAATTTCTGTTTTGCATCCTAGAGTTTTGAATTAACGTTGTATAAGGAAACTTGATCACTCATAGAGCGTAGCTGACATTGGGTAGTATAATTAGGATATACCTTCTGGTTATATGCATCAGGATTGATTAGATCCCTACATTGTAGAGTCTATCTTATTTTCTTTGTGATCTTCATTTCCATTAATTTCATTGTGCTTTTGTTTTATTACATATATGAGCAACTAGTTAATCATCCCTGGTTGCTTAGTATATAAATAAAAATCACATCATTTCTTCTTCTATGAGCTTGTTTTTGAGCTTCCGTATAAATTAGATTCCTCTAGGATTCTTTGTGTGTCAGAAAGACTAACTTGATATAAGCGAATCCAATTCCAAATATTCAACTCAATAGAAAAAACTATAGTTTGAGACATTGTGAGATAAACAAGAGCAAAAGTGAGGGAAAGTTTAATTGTTTTCACTAACATTTGTCTTTGCAAGAATGTCACCATGCCTCACCATAGTGCTAACAGTAAGCCGCTCACTATGGAGAAAGGATCATGGACATGTTTACCCAATTGACTCTCCAAATGGAAAACGTGAATGGACTGCCTAGAGAAGGGAGGCCATTGCAGCCGTGCCCAATGCCACATAATGCCATGGTCATAGAATTTCTATATTTTATGTCTTCTTAATTGAATTGATTGTTTCCATTCACAAGAGTAGTTGGGATCACCTCTGCCTTCCGTTGATATAGGATTAAACGGCTTTGCGTGAAGATCTGAACCATTAAAACCCAATTGAGTCATTGTTAGGATTGTTTAACTTGTCTGTTAGTTAGGTTATCAATTTACTTGAGCTTCTGTAAATGATTGGTTGTGTACTTGAGGATGGATCGGTAAAATGATTTTCAAGAAAGATACATCAATGATTTTACTATGAAATTTGAAGCAGTCTCGAGAATCTATGTATGTTATTTTCTTTAAAAAAAAAGCAAATGTATTTTTTACCGATATGCCTTAATTAACCTTTGAAACATTATGGGTATGATTATAATGTTATTTCCCTTACCAAGTTTTATGAACTCATCCCAATCCATTTTCCCTCAGATGATGTCAAGGAAGAGGACTTGCCCCTCGATTTGCCCTTGATGCCTGTTTGAATTCGTTGATGGATTTGTAATTTGTTGAGTGCGAATGGGTGCTTCACTCCATAACTATTTTGTTAGGTAACTTCTTTCCCTTATAAATGTAAATTATACTGCTAAATTTTTTTGTAAGGGATGAACCGCTTCCGTGATATATATATATATGTATTGCACTCATTATTTTTTTTATATTGGACACCACTTCCCATAAGGTAGTAAGATGTCACACACAACTAGGCTGAGACAGTGGTAGAGATCAATGAAAGAATACTGGAGTGTTTCAAGAGACTTAGACTGCCATCATTTCAAGGAGGCCCTTATACAATTGTAGTTTAACATTGGATAATATAGATTGAGAAGTTGTTCAAGATCATCGGAACACCTCATAGAAAAAGTTCCATTTGGCAAAAGGTCCATTTGCCGCCGAACACTAATGACACATGAAGGAGATGCTGAGAGCTCCAATAACCTAAGAAATATTTTTGAGAGCATTCTATGAGGAGTACTTCCCTCGATATATTAGAGAGTAGAGAGAAGTAGAATTCATTAAGTTGAAGTAGGGTAGTATGAGTGTTGGAGAATTTTTGGTGAAGTTTATAGAGCTTTCTAGGTTTGCCCCACACTAGTAATAGATGAAGAAAGTGGAAATGAAGAAGTTCCAATGGGGTTTGAGTAAAAAATTCTTGAATATGAACTATGTATTTCAATTGAGTACTTATCATGAAACACTAGATCATGCCTAGCTTACAGAAGAAACAATAAGGCCGGTGGTTGAAACATCAATGACAATAATGGCTAACAATAACAAGGAAAGATCACAAGAGCTTGGGCAACCAGGCAAGAGGCTGAGGATAATATATGTTGCATCTAGACCTTCGGCATCTAGAGCTCTAGTACCATTTCTAATACCTAAGTAGATTTATCCACTCTATTGAAAGAACCACAGGAATAAGCCATGCTACAAGTTGATTAATAGTTCTTTTAAATATGGCAGTACATAGCATATGATTTGAGATTGTCCTTAGCAACAATAACAAGATAGGACCAGAGCACAAGGAAGGGTTTACGCCATTACTTAAAAAGACACAGAGGCAACTCAAGTTGTAATCCAAGGCATGATTTTAATTTATAAGTAGTTAGCAAAAATTTTGATAGATCCTAGTTCGCAGACTCCTTTGTGTCCTATCAGTTTGCATTATAGTTATATGTTCAGCTAGCAAAATTAAACTGCATTATGGTAGTATTTACACTAGCAAATACTGAAGTGATTTCTGATAGTGTATATTGGAACGACATCATAGAAATGGCTAATAGAGAACTAGAGATGGATTTATTTTATTGAACAATCATAATTTTGGTGTCATTTGTGTATGAATTTGTTAGCCACATATCATACTAGTGTAGACTGTCATGGAAGGTACTTTCAACATTCCTAATGATAAAGCCATCTAGTTTAAGGGAATAAAAAAATCTCAGAGTGCCTCCTTGGTTTCTAGCATTCAAGCTCGTAGATTGTTAGACAAATGATGTGAGGTTACCTAGTGTATGTGATAGAAAACAAGACTAGTGAGATGGATTTACAGCATGATGCAGGAGGTTATGGGGAGGATCGAATCTACTCCTATAACCCACTCAACGTTAGCAATATTGAAACTTAACCACCTAGAAAACCTCTTCCTCTAATTGAATCTATAATTCTAAAAGGAATGCAAAAACAAAGACTAAGAAAAATAAAATAAGATAAGGAAAAATGACACGGACTTACTGATAAGTTGATCCTCGTTCCTTGGCTAAACAAGCCTTTTGAAGACTCCTACTCCTTGAAGAACTTGAAGAAGCTAAAATTAGTAAAAATGCTAATTGAGAAAAAGTCGAAGCTTTCAAGAATTTCTCTTAAATTGATTGCAATTGAATGTTCTTATAACCTATAGGCAAATGCCTATTTATAGCCTTCTAAGGATAATTCTAGATGATTACAATCTTTTAAAGAAATTATTAAAATAATATCCTAAATAAAAGTCTATTTAATTCTATGATACTAAAATAATAAAATATTTATTCTATCCCATCTAATTACAAGATAATTAATTAAATAATCATAAAAATAGAATACATATTAAAATAATAATTAAAATAGGATAGCCTTTATCCCATATGATTTTCATGTAAAACACATGGGGTAATTAAGTTAGACATGTGGAAATTAATTTAAAAATATGGGGATTTAAAAAGTGGGCTCTAAAAGCCTTAAAATTTAAAATAAACATTAATTAACTAAAAGTGGGGATCAGTCGGGCGGGTTTAGGCAACCTAGGTGGGTCGCACGAACTAGGTTTGCAGTTTAGGCTGCGGGCAGCGTTCAGGGCCGGCTAAGCCGGTTCCTAGCCTATCCGCACAGGACGAGCACATTCAGCCCATTTTCCTGTGTGCATGTGACTGGTTCGGCACGCGGGCCAAACGAACCACATGCGTGGGCATTGATGTGCGCGTGGTTTAAGCGGGCACACGGGTTGGGTTGCACGTACGACACACAAGGAGGTAGCCTTGTTCGCGTGTGGACCTCCATGTCCATCTGTTGAGGAATTTGCAAGCCTCCGATTTTCTTACAGGGTATAAGGTCACTTCGATTGGTTTATCCCAAGACCTTGGAACACCAGTGGAGATGGGGACCAAGTATCCTGTATGTGAATTGCGACACATGTATACCCCACAGGCACCATATCCATACCATATTTGGGCTTTCTTTTTGGATCGGGATTTTCAGGGCAAGTCATTACTTAACTGTGAGGCCCATTACCTTTCGGGTTTCTAGCACATTCTAGTGTCATTTTTTTCCTAGGCTGGGATCTCTGTTTGGTGGCTTCGACCTCACTATTTGATACTTGATCGGGGAAATAGTAGCCTAGAGTATCGTTACTTCGCAATTTTTTTCTTTCACTCCCTAGTAGTTCATCAGTACTGGGCAGCTTCTTGCCTGCCATTGGTTAAGGTTTCTCCTCAGTGCATATCGCGTCACAACAGATACCTATAGTGAAAGAATTTTCATATGTACTCCTAGAGGATCTTCCAAGTCTACCTCCTGATAGAGAAATTAAGTTTGTATTTAACGTCATTCTGGAACAAGTCTGATGCAACAGGCTTGCGCACGGGATCCGTGCATGTTAAGCTACGCGCCATATGGTCGCATCTGCAAGCATGATTCATGCCTTTGGTGGTACAAAAATTGGAGGCACATCAGCTGAGGGACAAATCACTCCTCTCAAACGATGGCAGCAAGTCGGTCGAACAACAACACGCGCCCCTCAAAGTGCGGCGCCCACTGCCCAAGGGGCAACATGCACAGGCGCAAACACAGACGCACAGAGTCGCACATCGTCTATGTAAGATGTGATGCGCATGCAGACTGTGCGCATAGGCGGCTAGCCGCATGCATGCACTGGTGTGGAAAAATTTCATGCAGCTTTTCCGCGGGATTTCTCCGTCGTTTTCCTTCTCCATTTTTCTTCAAATTTTTAAAATTAGTAAAAATAAATAAATAATAATTATGAAAAAATACAAATTCTAAATTTCGACCCATTTTCATGCGAAAATCAAAAACAAAAAATTGAAGAGTTAATGGCCATAGGGCCCGAATAAATAGAGGTTTTACAACAATTAAGCACGAAGGTTTTTGGGGTGTTATACCTACCTTACCCCATGGTACTCGCCAGAATGCTTAAGGAACTTGACATCTCTATCACTTACTATCGTTTTAGGTGTGCTATGAAGTCTCACAACATCGTTAAAGAATAGGTTTTAGGATGCTAGTCGCATCATCAATCTTATGACAAGCAATGAAATGGGCTATTTTACTAAATCAGTCCACTACAACAAATATGTTGTCAATACCCTTCCTATTTCTAGGTAATCCTAACACGAAATCTATAGAAATATCTATCAAGGTGCCATAGATACATTTAAAGATGTATAAAAACCATGAGCTACAGATGCATTGGATCTCTTTTTTCATATTAGGTAAGTAGAAGTATTTGATCAAGATCTCTAGGGTTTTAGATACCCTGAAGTGTCCCATGAGTCCCCCACTATGTGCTTCATTTAGTAACAACACTTTGACTGAGCAATTGGGTATACACAGTCTTCCCTCCTTAAGAAGGAACCTATTGCTCCTATGGTATTTTTAAAATGCATAGTGTTCACATGTATGATAAATAATGGAAAAGTCTTTATCGTTGGCATATACTCTTTGATATGTTCAAAGCCTAAGAATTTATAACTTAAGGTGGATATTAATGCATACCTTCGAGATAATGCATTTATGATAATGTTATCCTTTCCCTGTTTATACTAAATCACATAGGGGAATGACTTTATAAACTTTACCCACTTACAGTGTCTATAGCTGAGTTTAACTTGGCCTTTTAGGTACTTAAGGGACTCATGATCAGTGTGAATCTTAAACTCCTTTGGAAGCAGGTAGTGTTGCCATACATCTAAGGACCTTACAAAGGCGTACAACTCCTTGCCATAAGTTGAGTAGTTTAAGGGTGCACCGCTAAGCTTTTCACTGAAATAGGCTACTGAGTGCCCTTCTTGCACCAATACTATTCCTATGCCTACTCTTGAAGCATCACATTCAAGCTTAAAAGTTTTTTTTAAATCAGGTAAAACTAGAATAGGAGTAGAACACAACTTGTTCTTTAGCATAGTAAAAATATTCTCTTATTTTTCAGTCCATGTGAATTTGACATCCTCTTTTACCAACTCATTTAAGGGTGCCATAATGGAGCTGAAATCTTTTACAAACCTGTGGTAAATACTGGCTAATTCATGGAAGCTTTTGACTTCACTTACATTTGTCAGCGTAGGCCACTCCCTAATGGCTTTAACTTTTTCCTCATGGACCTCAATGTCTTGAGCACTCACCATAAAAACCTAAAGAGATCATTTTGTTACTACAAAGATGCACTTCTTGAAATTGGAATACAACTATTCCTTTCTAATAACCTCGAGGACAGAGCAGATATGCTCAAGGTGATCATCTAAATTTTTGTTATAGATCGATATCATCAAAATGCATCACTATAAATTTCCCAAGAAATGGACGTAAGACATGGTTCATAAGTCTTGTGAAGATGCTAAGGGCACTAGAAAGGCCAAAGGGCATTACTACCCACTGGTACAAGCTGTACTTGGTCTTGAAGGCTATTTTTCATTCGTCTCCGGGGTTCATTCTGATTTGGTGATACCCACTTTTAAGATATATTTTGGTGAAGATGGTGGCTCCACTAAGCTCATCTAGCATGTCATCTAATTTGGGATAGGGTGCCTATATTTTACTATAATCTGATTGACAACTCTACAGTCAACACACATCCACTAAGAATAATCCTCCTTGGGTACTAGTAAAATAGGAACAATACAAGGGCTTAGGCTTTCCCTAGCATGTCCCTTTTCCAACAACTCTTCCACCTACCATTGGAGCTCCTTAGTTTATTCAGGGTTACTCCTATAGGTAGGTCGATTAGAGGTAGTAGCTCCAGGGATAAAATCAATTTGATGCTCGATCCCTCGGATAGGTTGAAAGCCATTCGTGATTTCATTCAGAAAGACATCTCCACATTCTTGCAAAAGACAGAAAATGCCACTAGGCAAAGATTGGTTAAGGTCAGATAAATTCAAATAAGCCTCTCTATACCATGGTACAATCAAGCTCCTTTTCGCACACATTGCCGCCTCACCTCTCTCTCCCTTACATAGAGACTCTTTTTTCCCTATTTCATATTTTCTTTTCTTTTTGTTGGGCCTTTTTTTTTCATTTTCCTTTTCTTTTTCTAAGTATTCCTCATAGTTCCTTTTAATTTTTAGTTGGTCCTCATATACCTAACGAGGTGACAAAAGCATAAGAACAATTGTAAGGCCATCCTTCTGCAGTGAATAATGGTTTGTGCGGCCATGGTGTTAGACTTGCCTATCAAATTGCTAAGGTCTACCTAGAATTACATGGTTGGCATACATATGTACTACATCACAACATACCTAATCCTTGTACTTACCAATGGAGAAAGGTACCATGACTTGTTTGGTTACCTTTACCTCACCACTTTCATTTAGCCACTGCAATCAGTAGGGGTTGGGATGGGTTGTGCACGTTAATCCCAATCTTTTCACAAGTAGGGTGCTCGCTATATTGGTGCAACTTCCTACATCGATGATCATACTACACACTTTATCGTTGACAAGGAAATGAGTGTGGAATGTGTTATCCTATTGTTCGTGGTCTTCCCTCCTGATCTATAAATTAAGAGCTCTTTGGAGAACAAGGCTACTATTCTCTTGAGACATAATGAAACCTGCAAGAAAAGGTTAATGAAAGCAAATAAACTCTCCCTCACCTTCGCTCATGTCAAGTTGAGTATTCATAATCGGATTCGCTTTAGATCAGGATCTGCACATTAGTCTTTCTGGCACATAAGAATCCTAAAGGTATCTAATCTATACACGTTCGAAATAAACACAGAGAAGAAAAATGGAGTGCTCCTATTTATATGCTAAGCAACCAAAAAGAATTAGTCACGTAGATATATTATGGAACAAAAGCAAAATGAAATAATGGAAACGTAGATCACAAAAAAACTAGTTAGACTCTACTGTGTAGGGATTCGATCAATCGTGATGGATATAACCGGAAGGTGTATCCTAATTATACTACCCAATACTAGCTACGCTCTATGAATGGTCGACTTTCTTTATATAACATTTAAATCAAAATTCTAGGATATAAAACTATTAATTAAAAGCGAAGCAAAAAAGGTTTTCACTCATAGGAGTTAATCTTCTTTTTTCCTTTATGTATATGAATGATGCAAAAGGAATGAAAACCAAAAGTTTTCACGCGCACCTATTCAGTGAAGTACTCTACCTTTGAATCCATAAAGGTTTTCCAATCTCACTTACTAGGCGGTTACTCTGCTTTTGAATGCAAGATGCAAACAGCGTACCAATTGCCTTATGGTGTGCAATTGGGATATTTTTGTATTTTTTGTTTTGTAATTTTTTTAGTAATAAACACAAACTAGTTGAATTAAACAGATAGATATGAATTGAAGTGGGATGCAATACGATCTAACAAAACAAATTTAATTTGAATTGTTAATTGATTCACAAGAATGCTAAAGTAATTAATGTAAACAGGTTCACTAGGAGCCTAACCTCTAATACCACTTGACACGGGAAGGCATGGGAAGGATTGTTTTAACTCTCGGAACCTCAACCCAATTGTGTGCAATATCGAAACTCAAACAACCTAATTAAAACCCCTCCCTCTAATTGAAATTAAAATCCTAAAATTAAGAAAGTAATAACAAAAACTAGGGAACAAAAATAAGGAAAGGAAAGACGCCACGACTTACTCGATAAGTCGATCCCAACTCCTTGGCTCAATCAAGACTTTAGTAAGCTCACCTAGCTTGGAAGGACTTGAAGAGAAGAATTAGCACAAGGCTAACAACACCCAAAGCTTAACTTTTATTAATTCTCATTATGTGTCTTACAATTCTTGAGCTAAGGCTTTTATATAGGCTCTTGATTACTACTTCTAGTTAGAATAGAATTTAAGATTCTTATCCAAACTTTAGGTTTTAATTTAACTAAAAAACAAATATATAATTAATTAAATAATAAATTCCTTATCATTATCCTAATTAAATAATCCTAACAATAAGGATTTACATTAAAATAATATTAAATAATAGTCTCCTCATCCTAATTATTCAAGGATATATTCTCTTCAATTTTGAGTAGCATTCCACTTAAAAATTTGGCATATTTTGCACATGCGATATTTGGGAATCTATGACACCTTGTAGAAATAGGAAAAGTGAAAAATTGGAGTCCATAAAGGACTATGAAGAAGGAAACCATGCAACTAGCTACTGGGTGTGCGGGTCAGGCTGTAGGTTCCACTGATGGGCTAGGTGGGAGCCGCATTTATATTTCCTGGGTGCAAGTCACTGGCCGCATGACTAGCTGCTTGCGTGCATGCACATTGTCACGCACATGCTACGCATGTCCTGCGCGCGTGGCAGCGCGCACGGGCGCGCGAGTTGACTTGGCTGGGCACCTCTCATGCTTCCTCACGCAGGTGATACCAATTAGGAGCCTAAGTTCTGATACTACCTTATGCGAGAGGGTATGGGAAGGATTGTTTTGACTCCCAGAACCTCAACCCAATGCATGCACTTTTAGAAAATTAACCACCTAATTAACCACTCACTTTACTTTAATCTATAACCAAGAATATGGCATGCAAAAACAAGAACTAGGGAACAAAATAATAGAATCTTATCATAAACTTAATTTAAGTATATAAAATAATTGGGATAAATATTAAAATAATATTTTCTTCTTATCCAAATCTTTAAGGATCTTTATCTTCTTTTAACTTCAATTTTGATTAGAAATCCTTCTCCAATTTTGCATATTAATCACATGGGATAATTATAAAAGCTCAGGAAACCTTGTAGACTTAGGAAAGGCCAGCCACATGGGTGGGCTACTGGATGCACAGGTTAAGTTGCATGCCCTGCAGGTGGGCAATGCGGGTCGCGCGGGCCTGTAGCATGGGCCTGGGTTATGCGCGTACGGGTCGTCGGGCGCACAACCAACCTCCTATGTACAAAAGTGTTGTCGTGTATGTGTTGTGCTCGTCCTGCATGCATGTTAGCATGCGCTCGGCATGCGGGATGACTTGTCCACGTGCGCTTGCGGGCTGCACGTGTGGCTAGCTCTTTGTGCACTTGTGTGTATGTTGTGGGATATGCAGGTGTTGTTCTTCGTAAGTCTGATGTGCATGACCATGGGGGCTTGGTGCTTGCACGTGCAAGGGCTACATTTTTTACTTGTGATCCATACTCACACCACACTTTGGGCTTTTTCTTAGGTCGAGATTCGTGGGTCGAGGCCCAATAACTTCTAATTTTTCCATCTTTTCTAATTTTATCTCTTCTTAAATTGAGATCCAGGTGTAATTAATCCAAATTTGCTATCTTGGGCTTGTAACTGGGTTGTTTCAGCTTTGTCACTATCTGTATGGGAAAATTTACGAACATATCTAGGAAGTTCATTACCGTTTAGCCTTTTCCATCCTTTAGTGGTCTCATAAACCTCCTGTTTGTTACTGGTCTTTCCTTAAGTTATTATCACGTCATTTTCCTTCAATCGAATTTGTTTATAATAATAGTTACCGATAAAGCATTCATATGGCACCTTATGAAGCTCTGTATAAAAGACTATATTGATCACCAATCTACTAGAAAAAAGTTGGGAAAAAATGATACTTATACTAGATTTTGTAGAAAAAGCTACAAAGAAAATCAAGGTGATTAGGAAACATCTATTAACGACCCAAAGAAGACAAAAAATCTATGCAGATAACTAGATAAGAGATTCTTCGAGGTAGGCAATCATGTTTTTCTTAAAATATATCCAATAAAAGGGATAATGAGGTTCAGAAAGAAAGGCAAGTTAAGTCATCGATTTTTCGAACCTTTTGATATATTAGAAAAGGTTGGAGCTGTCGCCTATAGATTGGCCCTACCGCCAGAACTAGCCAGTATTCACAATGTCTTTTATGTGTCTATGTTGAGGAAGTATCAACTAAATCCTATGCATGTACTCTGGCATGAAGCCCTTCCCTTGTAAGATAATTTGTCATATATTAAGGTCCCTGTGCAGTTTTTTGTCGTAAGGAAAAGGTACTACAGTGTAAGGTGATTTCACTAATGAAGGTGCTATGGCAACACCAATCTACTGAAGAAGCTACTTAGGAGTTGGAAGAGGAGATGAAAGATAAGTATCCTCATCTATTTCTAAATTTAAATCCTTGGTAATTTCAAATTTGCAGGACCAAATTTATTTTAAGGGGAGAGAAATAAAATATTCTAATTTTTTTAGTTCTCTATTTTATGTGTAATGTGAACATATGCATATTTAAATAGAAATGTGTTTAACAGTAGAAAATAGAAAACAAGAAAAGGAAAACAAATGAGAAATTAGGTTTAGCGAGAAAAATCCCCTAGACGAGGGATTTTACTCCCCTAAAGTGAAACTAAGTCACTCCGAACTTCGAATTAGGTTTATAAACCTCATATTACATTATAATATGTTTGAAAACTTTCCACAAGAATGAGAAAAAGAATCATAATGAAAATAAGGCGAGAAAACAAAAATTAGGATTAGAGGGAAATCCTAAATCCCCCCCCAATAGAGGGATAAAGTGACCTTTTAAGCTTCTAACACTTCCCAAGCTCAAACTAAATAAAATTTAAGTATGAAATTATGGAAGACATTAGCGTAGATAGAAGAAAAGAAAATGATGGAAAGAAGAATATTTTTGAATAAATATATAACAAATAAATAAATTTTATACTATAAAATTATTATATATCAAATCCATTATTATCGATCAAACTAATATTGCAATATATATAAATTAAGGTTATATATACATTAGAAAAGAGAAGTAAGGGCCAACAAATAAAGTAAAAGAAAAAAAATTATGAAGAAGAAATAATGGCCATGAAATGAATAAAATTTTAGAATTAATTTTTATAACATCAATTAAAGTATAGTTAGAGTATTATTTGAGAATAAATATATACATAAAATATCTCGGGGTTCTACCCAAAATAGGAATAAAATTAGTACCAAAATAGGCGTTATGCTGTCGAGTTTATGGGAAGAGTTTAAAGAATTTTTGAAATTAGCAAGAGCAAGTTAAGTGCTTAACATATTAAAAAATTGGCATGATTTTAATATTTTAAGTATGAATTAATTATGTCATTGATTTAAAATTACTAAATTTGAATTATCATTTTTTTTAAAATTCCAATAATATCTTAAATTCAATGTTTTAATTTTGAAACTAAAAATTAGTTATTGTTATGTTTTCATTTTTAATATGTGATTGTGAAATATATTCATCGATAATTATGGGGGGAGTCTGACATCATTGGCACTCGAAACCATTTATACCATGTTAGGAATCTGTTTGTGCAATACATGTTATACGTGGGTGCATTGGGAGTCTAGTGCTTATAGGAATTGGGAGTCTGGCCTTATTGTCACTTTGTGCCTAGACATGGTGTAGCTAGATATATCTATTGCACCCTCTATAGTAGTGATGAATTTAGACTCATTATACAATATGATGTGGGGTGGAGTGCATTTGCTCCACGGACCAAAGACACTTCAATCTTAAACCCACTATATTTAACAAATGAAAACTCGATTACATAGGATAAACCCTTCCTATTGGAATCATAGTCATCTAAGCAAAAACTTATCCAAACAACTGGAAAAATAAAAGAAAGAATACAGAAAGACACCACAGACTAATCTGGTAAGTCGATCCTAAATTCCCCACTCAATGAGCGAACTAGCCTTCCCACGACGTGGAGCTAGCAGCTATTATTTTTACCCTAAAGATATGGCGTCATTACCTGTATGGTCAGACCTTTAAAATTTATACTGACTATAAGAGTTTAAAGTACATCCTATTGTAAAAGTAGTTAAACATGAGATAGAGATGCTTGATGGATCTTCTAAAGGACTATGACTGCAAGATCATCTATCCACCAGGGAGAGAAAATGTGGTCCCTGATACATTAAGCCGAAAGGAGTTTGCTGTGCTGGCTTAATCCATAGCTTCTAATTAGAAATTGATGGATGCTATGCAGTCTCTCTACCTTAGCTATTATGGCAAAGGGACATACTATCTTGCCTAGATCCAAGCCCTATTGGATCTTTTTATAAAAATCTGAGAAGCTCAATCCATGAACCTGAAACTCACCAAGAATTTAGGTAAGTTCACTTCTGACGAATATCCTGATTTTAAGATTTTAAATGGACTGTTCAGATTCTAGAACCGAATTTGGGTCCTTGTTGTTGTAAGGGCGGATGTTCTTAAGACCGCCTACGCTTCCAAGTTATCTATCCATTCCAAAATGTACCGGGATTTGAAGTGTCAGTACTGGTGGATAGGAATGAAGAAGGATATAGTTGACTACATCTCTTGATGCCTTACTTGTCAGTGGATTAAGGCAGAACATCAGAGACCCGATGGTTTATTACAAGGTCTTCCGATTCCTGAATGAAAATGGGAGCATGTAACTATGAATTTTATTACAAGATTACTCAGGACCTGTTCTGGTCGAAATGCTATCTGGGTCATCGTGGACAGACTAACCAAGACTGCCCATTTTTTACCCATCAGAACCACTGACTGGACTAGTAAGTTAGCTAGCCTATATGTTGATGTGATTGTTCGACTTCATGGTGTTCCCTCATCTATTGTGTCCGACTGCAATCCCCGATTTACCTCCCATTTATGGGACAGCTTCTAGTAAGCTTTGAGGTCTGGGTTGTATTTCAATACTGCTTATCATCCCCAAACGAATGGTCAGTCGAAATGTACGATTCAGACATTGAAAGACATGTTGCGTGCTTGTGCTCTCTACTTCGGTGATAACTGGTATGAGTATTTTTCTTTTTGTGAATTTGCTTACAATAGCAGTTATCATTCCATCATCAGCATGGCCCCATATGAAGCATTGTATAGAAGGCCTTGCCGTTCTCCTACTTATTGGAGTGAAGTAAAAAACCATTGCCATTTAGGACCAGACTTCATTAAGGAGACCATTGAGATGGTCGCAATCATTTGCAAGAACTTGGCAACTACCCAAAATCGTCAGAAGAGTTATGTCAACAATCATAGGAAACACTTAGAGTTTGCTGTTGGAGATTAAGTCTTCCTTAAGGTTTTCTCCTATAAGGGAAAGATGCAGTTTGGGAAGAGAGAGAAGTTGGGCCCTCATTTTATGGGACATTTTCGGATCATCGAGCGTATTGGACCCGCGACATACCACCTCTCTTTATCCCGAGAATTTACGGGTCTACATGACATTTTTCACTTCTTGATGCTTAAAAGGTACCACCCTGATCTTTCTCATATTATTCCTCGTGATGAGGTGCAGGTACGAGCCAACATGACTTATGATGAAGTTCCCGTCCAGATTCTTTGTTGGACCGATAAGGTCTTGAGTAACAAGACGATTCCCATGGTGAAGGTGCAATGTCAACATCATACCCGAGAAGAAGCCATGTGGGAGTTGAAGAGTGAGATGAGGGAGAAGTATCCGGATAAGGTCTTGAGTAACAAGACGATTCCCATGGTGAAGGTGCAATG
The DNA here is from genome assembly GCF_054855325.1 of Carica papaya. NCBI lineage: Eukaryota > Viridiplantae > Streptophyta > Magnoliopsida > Brassicales > Caricaceae > Carica > Carica papaya. The sequence goes on along the minus strand of NC_142310.1, from coordinate 18,634,430 downwards.
TCAACATCATACCCGAGAAGAAGCCATGTGGGAGTTGAAGAGTGAGATGAGGGAGAAGTATCCGGATCTAATCGAGACAAATTTGGGGACCAAATTTTTTAAAGTGGAGGGATGTAACACCCCGCCCATCGTTGTGCTTAATTAATTTGGAAAATCCTATTTGTTCGGACATTTGGCCATATTAAAATCATTTAAATTACTTTGTGTATTATTTATCGTAATTCGTGAATCAGGTTACTTTTAATTATTTTAATTTTTATTATTTAATTTGTATTTAATTTTATTTTATTTAATTTTAGAAAATTTGGAAAAAAATTGAAAAAACTGCGAAATGGGAAGAAATCCCACCTGTTCGGGATGCCGCACACTGTGCATACATTCACGCACACACAGGACCTGCGCACAACGTGCACGTCCCTTTCGCATGCACAACGCAGGGATAGGTCTTGTGCGCATCTTGTCGCATGTAGGTGGTTAGTCCGCGTGTCACCTCACGGGCGGATAAGTGCCGCACACTGTGCGTACGCTATCAACGCAGCAGGCCCTACGCGCGCGATAAGAGGCCTATATGCCTACAGGCTAGCCTGCAGCGTGCTGGTTGGGGCACTGTGCTTGTAAGATTTGGAACTCTATTAGGGGATTATAATATTTTATTCCACTGCATATAATTAATCTTAAATGCCCTCGTATCTATTTCTATATTTTGCACCCTTATGCTTTAATTAATGCTTGGGATGTCACAAATGGTATCAGAGCAGTTACGTAGAATAATCCTTTACAACTAAGATTGTAGTTAGAAAACCACTCTAGATACTTATGATATTTCTTTTTTTCAAAAACTAGACCACCAACTCATGTCTTCCTTTTTTCTAGGAATAATGTGAGGAAGACCTTATGTAGAATGAATCAAGAGACGCGAGCGCCAAGATCATCTAACTTGGGCCGAATTTACTGAGTTTTTTTTAGCAATTTAGGGTCTAACTGTAGCTGTAGGTCAAAACCAACCAAACCATTACCAACACCACCCTCCTATCTTTAACTATCACCTAGTCGAGAGATCTATTTCCTATAAAATAGCTGAGTTTAGGAGATGAAACCCCCCTCATTTTAAAGGAGGCCCTAATCCTTTAGCTGCTGAAGCCTAGATCCGACAGGTAGAGAAACCTTTCTCTGTCCTAGACTCGATCGAGAAACAAAAGGTTTTTCTGGTAACTTTCATGTTAACCAGAGAAGTCGAACATTGGTGGTGGCTTCAGAAAGATGTTTTACCCACCCTTACCACCTAGGAGGTTTTCATGGATGCTTTATTCCAAAATTTCTTCTCTGTTTATGTTCAGAAAAAGAAAGAGTAGGAATTTCAGGACCTCTGCTAGGGAAATATGACGGTTGTCAACTATGCATATCGATTCATCCTGCTATCTAGGTTTTACCCTCTAATGGTTACCTTTGAAAGCCTTAAAGTTAGGAAATTCCTAAAAGGCCTTTGTGCCGATATTTACGACCAGGTCATGATGCCGGTATCCAACTTTTATGCCAAGGTGCTGGAACATGCCAAGTTGGTCGAAGATCTTATCTTGGCCCGACACCAACGAATTGCTCGAGTTTGTACCTAATAACAACAACACCAACCCAAATAACCAAGAAGAAGATTTCCCCTCCCAACTAATGACCATCCTGATAAAAGACCCTGAGTTGTCCCTCCTCTTACCTTGCCTCTACCTACTGGACACCCTACCCGACTTGCCCAACCAGGTGAGCATTGTGGACGCTTGCATGGTGATAAGCCCTATCGGTATTTGAACAACACCTACTATAAGCACTTAGCACTTCATGAAAGACTATCCCTAGCGGCCGAAGGATATCGTCAGACCAATAGCGTAGGGTCGTATATACCATTTTGATGAGCCTGGTGTCCTCACCACTCCTGCTGTTATTCAGAATATGCTTTCTATCCATGACACTACTACTCAAGCTTTAATTGATATAGGTGCTACCCACTCTTTTATTTCTTGTTCTTTTGCTTGTAAATTAGATATTAAGCCTGAACCTTTAAACAAAGTATTAATAATAGAGACCTTTTCTAGAGATCATTTAGAAGCTCACTGTGTGTATAAAAATTGTAAAATGAAAACCTTAGGAGTAGAATTGTTAGTAGATCTTATACTCTTAGATTTCTCAGGATTTGATGTTATCTTTGATATGGATTGGTTAGAAAAGTATAGAGCAATCATTAATTATGAAAGTAAAGTTGTAACTCTTCGTTCACTAAAAGTGAAATAAAATTTTTATGAGTTCTGTTTACTATTCTTTAAACTTTGAATAAATAGGAATATGGATATCGAGCTTTCCATATATATAATCCCTACTGTTTGTAACTTTCTGGATGTCTTTTTGGAGGAACTACCCAGTCTACCTCCCCACGGGAGATAAAATTCTCCATCGATTTGCTTTTCGGAACTCAACCCATCTCAAAGCCTGCTTATCACATGAGCTACACCGAACTTGCTGAACTTGAGCACCAACTCTCTAAGCTTCTTGGGAAAAGATTTATTCATCCCAATAATTCCTTTTAGGGTGCCCCAGTGCTATTCGTAAAGAGGAAAGGTGGTTCCCTCCGACTATGTATTGACTATAGAGAACTCAATCGAGTGATGGTGCAAAGTAAGTACCCTTTATCCCATATTGATGGTCTCTTTTATTAATTCTAAGGTGTCTTCGTTTTCTCAAAGATTGATCTCAAATCAGGGTACTACCAGTTGAGAGTGAAGGAAGAAGATATCCCCAAGATGACCTTTTGATGCCGATACAGTTAGTATGAGTTCAAGGTTATGCTTTTTGGACTAATTAATGCCCCTACTACTTTCATGGATCTTATGAATAGGGTTTTCTAGCAAGCACTTGATCAATACATCATCATGTTCATTGATAACATTATGGTGTATTCAAAGAGCCACGAAGAACATGCAAATCACTTGTCCTGAGTGTTAGAGACCCTCTGCTAGAATCATTTATATGTAAAGTTCAGCAAATGCTCTTTTTGGTTAGATCGAGTCTCTTTCTTGGTCATGTAATTTATGGCGAAGGAGTTTCTATTGATCCATTTAAGGTTGAAACTATGATTAATTAGAGCCAGCCAACAAACATCGCTGAGGTACGTAGTTTTTTTTTTTGGTTTAGCTAGCTACTATCGGTGGTTCATTGATGGGTTTTCCAAGATTGCAACTCCGTTGACCCACCTCACCAGGAAGGGTGTAACTTTTATTTGAGATTATGAATATGATGAAAGTTTTGTTGAGTTGAAGTATCGCCTCACCTCTGCACCAGTGTTGATCCTTTTCGACAATACTGGACGATTTTAGGTTTACTGTGATGCATCTCACATAGGGTTGGGATGTGTCTTGATGCAATATGGTTGGGTGGTCGCTTATGGATCCAAATAGCTAAAAGTCCATGAGTGTAACTACCTCACACATGACCTGGAATTGGCTGCCATAGTATTTGCCCTTAAGATATAGCGCCACTATCTATATGGTCAAACATTTAAAATCTATATTAATCATAAAAGTTTGAAATACATGTTTTCACAGAGAGAATTAAATATGAGGCATAGACACTGGATGGATCTCCTGAAGGATTATGATAGCAAGATCCTCTACCACCCTGGTAAAGGTAATGTGGTTGTTGATGCTTTGGGCCGAAAGGAGTCCACTTTGTTGGCTAGGATGATGACCTCCAGTTAGAAATTAGTTGATGTAATGCAGGCACTCCGCCTTAATCATTACGATAATGGTGCCTATCTCGCCCAGATTCGAGACTTGCCTGACCTTTTCATGAAAATTTGGGAAGCTCAATGTACTGACCTAGAGATCACTAAAAATTTAAGTTTACTTCTAATGAATTTCTTGATTTTTAACTTACGGATGATGGTTTGTGTCGATTCCGGTATCGTATTTGGGTCCATACTACTATCAGAACAGATGTTCTCATGGCTGCCCATGTCTCCAAATTTTCCATCCATCCCAAAAATACCAAGATATATCGGGACTTGAGAGATCAATATTATTGGCTTGGAATGAAGAAAGACATTGTTGATTATGTCTCCCAATGCCTTACTTACCAAAGAATTAAGGCTGAACACTAGAGACTCAGCGGTTTATTACAAGACCTCCTTATTTTAGAATGGAAGTGGGAGCATGTGACCATGAATTTTGTCACTGATTTACTCAGAACCTGTTCTGATCGCACTGTAATATGGATCATTATTGATAGGTTAACCAAGACCACCCATTTCCTACCAATTAGAATAACGGACTCCATGGTGAACCTTCACCTTTTTTTTTTAAAAGAGACCCTCAATTCACCTCCCATTTCTAAGACAATTTTCAGGAAGCTCTTTGTTCGGGATTGTACTTCAGTACTGCCTATCACCTCAGACCAATGGTCAATCTGAATATATCATCCAGACACTTGAAGATATGTTGTGCTTGTGTTCTCGACTTTGGTGATTACTGGTATAAGTATCTTCCTTTCTGTGAATTTGCTTATAATAATAGTTATCATTCCAACATTGGCATGGGTCTGTATGAAGCCCTGTATGGTAGGCCTTATCATTCCCCCACTTGCTGGAACAATGTTAGGAACCAGCATCACTTGGGACCAAACTACATTCAAGAGACTGTTGACAAAGTCGTCATTATTCAGAAGAACCTAGCCACCGCCCAGAGTCACCAAAAGTGCTAAGTTGACAACCGAAGAAGACCCTTAGAGTTTATTGTTGATGACCATGTTTTCTGCAAGATCTTCCCTTACAAGGGTAAAATACAATTTGGTAAGAAGGGGAAGCTGAGCCCCCGTTATGTGAGACCTTTTTTATCGTGGAACATATCAGACACATGGCGTACCGCCTTGCTATACCTCCAGAGTTTGCGGGTCTACATGATGTTTTACATATCTCCATGTTTAAAAGGTACCACCCTGACCCTTCTCACATAACTCCTCACCAAGAGATACAGGTCCCAACAGACATGATTTATGAGGAGCTAGCACCCTGCAGAAATCCTTAGTTAGACAGACAAAGTTCTGTGCAACAAAAAGATCCGGATGGTGAAGGTGCAATGGCAACATCACACTCTAGAAGAGACAACGCGGGAACTGGAGAGTGAGATGTGAGAGGAGTTTTCTCATTTATTTATGACAAATTTGGAGGACCAAATTTTTTAAAGATGGGAGGAATATAACATCCTGAAAACCTTTACACTAAATTGATGTATAAAACCTTTAATTATTTAGGCCCTAAGGCAATTTGAGCTCTTTAAATTTCATGTTCTAATCTTCGAATAAATTGGGTTTAAATTTAATTATTTAAATTCTCACAAACTAACGTACTTTTATTTATTTAATTAAATTTTTTTAATTATTTTAAAACATTTAATTATTTAATTTATTTTAAAAAGATTTTAGGAAAGACAGAAAAATCCCATGGAAAGGGTCGTGGGAATGCCTCTGCATCCGTGTGGGCCCCATGCACTGCACCCACGGTCAGCATGGGACGTGCGACTGCACGAACATCCCATTTTCGTGGGGCGCGAGGTGCACGGCAGGCACCACCTGCAAGTTTTAGGCCTACGCGCGCTGCCTCAGCTAGTGGGCGTCGCCCATTGGGCAGCATGCCGCTGTCATTTGGGTGGCGTGCCTTTTGTTTTTTCACTACTATCGCATCATTGTCATTGCATCGGCCATCCATCAATCACATTTATCAGTCACCGCGTCGCATCAAATCACCTTTTCCTTTCTTTTCTCCTCATAAGATTTTTCCACTTGGTGCAAATCTAATAGTCCTTATTTTTCTATAAATAGGGACCCATTTTCACCATTTCTTCATCACTACAACTTCATTCTTCCATCCAACAAAGAAATTCTAGAGAGAGAGAGAGCTAAAAGGAGAAGAGGAAGAAACAAAAGAAGGAAAGACCTAGGAAAAATTTCAAGTGTTCGATAAGGAATTTAATATTTATTTTTACATACTAAGGAGTATTTCTAGATTAATTTAATAATATGCTAATTAGTTGGTTGCGTGCTTAATTTTGTTATAGTCTAATGCAAATGTTATGTGCTAATGCTTGTTAATGTGAGTGAATATAAACCGGTTGTTTGCATGCTTAACTATAATGATTTTTATGTATATGAAAAATGTTAATGCGTGTACAATGACATGATAAAGTGGCAAAGCATGATATTATCTCATATACATGAGAAATATTTATCGATATTAGCATGCATGGTTTATAAATGACATGATTTGTTAGATTTTTATCTCTAAGAGTTTCTGTTTCTCCCCTATCTGGTCTGAAAAGAGGTGAGAGGACCTCTCCCTGTGGATGACGACGTACAAGAGTGGTAATATGATATGATTGTAGGGGTTACCTTTGGTGAAGTATGACCGTGATTGTAGTTTACATGTAGGACTATACTATAGTTGGCACGACCGTGGTCATAGATCGTGTCATGATTTGGCAAGCTATAAATGTGCTGATAGTTTTGCAAGCCGCAAATTGCTAATATAATATAATATGAAATGAACTGATAATTCCATATGGGTAGTTGGGAATCTGTATTGTCCTTTGTAGATGGAAGTCAGAACAACTTCATGCGAAGAATGAAAATAAGACAAAGCATGACATGATTTGTTTTGTTTTCACTATTTAAGTTCAACATGATTGATATGATTGACTTGATATGATTGATAGGATTTGATAAGAGTATGACATGATTTGACATGATTGATTTGATGTTTTCTCTATATAAAGTAAAATATTTTCATAATTATTAAAATGAATCTCTGACACGATTTCCGATGGTGAGTAAATAAGGTACTTTTTTAATTTTAATTACTTTTAAAATCTTAGTGATGTTATTTAAATACTGTTTACCTTACTTAGTATGTGGAACTCACCCTTTTTCCATGCCCCCCTCAGATGAGGATGATAGTGAGGAACTAATCATTGATCTGCTTCTTGAAGCTTTTAAGGATCCCGTGAATCCATGAACTGTTACGAGTCCATATTTTGTTCCTCACTCTGATGAGTCCATCTTTTGTAAAGGATTCTATTTAATTTTGTTTCGCCTCAGTATTGTAAGGTTTGGAACTTTATTACTATTTTTTAAGGGATTGCAATATTTTATTATGCTGCATTTAATTAATCTTAAATGCACTCGTATCTGTTTCTGTATCTTGCACCCTTATGCTTTAATTAGTGTTTGGGATATCACATTCAAGCACGAGTAAGCCACCCCGTGCACGCACCGAGCATACGAACAAACCCTCACGCTCTGCACACACGTAAGCACACAGACTGCCCACGTACATGCACAGCCTATGCGCCCAGCCTGGAGTTGGACTAGTTGTGCACCCAGCAGGCCCACGTCCGATGTGTAGGCCCAATACACAGGCCTGTTTTGGTGACCCACACGATCCGATAAACTAATGTACGCGGGCTACCCATCTCGCAAATCAGTCGGCCTCCACTTTTTTAAGTCCTTTTTTTGGATCCCACCTTCACTTTTTCACATGATTTAATTAATTTCATGGATAATTTTAGCCTCTTTTAATTTTTTTAATGCTTATTTTAATGTAAATTCTATCCCTTAGGTTATTTAATTATTTAATTTGAATTCTAGATTGGGATAGGATATTATTTTATTAATTTTCAAATGTTTGTAACCATCTAGACTATCCCGAAAAAAACTTATTGATAATGGTGTATTTTATATACAATCAGGATTGTTTTTGCTTTAGTTTTTGTTAGTTTTGAGTAATTCTCGTTAGTTTTTTGTTTAATTTTAATTTGTTTAGTCACTTTGGTTTATTTTATAAATTTTAGTTGATTTTGGGAGAATTTAAAAAGTTTTAGATGAAGGCACAAAAAAGGCAGAAACTTGCACTGACAGATGCATACTTATGCAGTGGTGATGCACATCAGTATTGGAGTCTCTCTCTACATAGAATTTTGAAGGCAACAATTTGCATGGGTGCTTGCATGGTCATGCATATCGTCATGTAGGAAATGCATAATTTTTAGGTTTCCTAAATGGCTTAGGATGCTTTATTCTCTTTCCTATTTCACCTAGGATTTGTATTTACAAAATTTTGTTATTTACCCAGTGTATATAGGACATATTATTAGTATTCTAGCAGCACTCTTTTAATTGAGATATTGTTCTAAGTAAGGGTTTTTCTTCTTCTTCTTCTTCTTCTTCTTACTGGAAGACTCAAAACTCAATTGGAGAGGAGATCAAGCTCAAGACGAAGACACAATCCTAAGTTTTATTTTATTTTATTATGTTTTCTTTTAATTTCAGTTTTTGTTTTATCAATTTAATTATGGAGTAGATTTCTTTTGTTAGAGAAAACATGAACCCTAAACTATAAAGGGTATTGATTTTGCTTAATGATATCTGAGTTAGTTTTATGCAAAATCATTGAGTTTAATGCTTCTATGGATATTTTGTTGATTGAATTCCTTAATGATGTGTGGAATAGAGAAGTTAAGGTTTTCAATTGATGGGATTTCAATGCATGATTATTAGGATTTTGCATAACAGGTTAATAACAGATTTGTTCGAATAGATAATCTGAAATTGACTTGTAGTATGTATTTGTGTTCCTGAATAAGGTCGGATAATTGGGTTAATTATATGTTAGATTTATATAAAAATGTCTGAATCAAAGTTTTGTTAAATCAGAAAGGTTATATCCCTGAATAAGATTAACCAGGCTTTAGAACTAACCAGTCAATCTTAACTCAAATTTTGTTATTAATATTGATATCCAAACAAGTTTATGGGGATTGTGGACCCTAACACTATTTTATTAATTGATTTATCTTCCATTTAATCTGGTTATTCAATTCTGTACAATTTTAGTTAGTTTTATATTTTACTTTAATTTACTTTCATTTGATAAATATCTCTCAAATAATAGTTTTCAGTATAATAATTGCTTCATAAAATTTTATTATCTTCATGGGATGATATTCAGATTCTCATATCTATATTACTGATACGACTAATGCACTTGCTAGTGTTGTTTAGGACGCATCAAGTTTTTGGTGCCATTGCTAGGGACTAAAATTTATTTAGAAATTATTATATTGTTATTAGCTGTTAATTTGAGATTTTAATTCTTTTTTAATTTATTTCTCTTATGTTTCAAGTTTTGTTAGTGTATGACCAGAAGTTATGAGGAGCCATTAGCAGAATCTGATTCGGAACCTAAACGAACTTTTCCTTAAAGAAAAAGAGCAAATCATAAATTCAACATGGTAGAAAATCAAAACAATCTTCTTGAAGAAGGTGATAACAATAATGGTGCTTGAGCTATTCAACTTATTCGCATCATGAGAGACTATGCCATGCCATCATTGGAAGGAACAAGTGCAGGCATTTTGGGACCTACTGTTCAAGTTAACAACTTTGAGATAAAGCCAGCAGTACTACAATTAATCCAACATACTTGTTAATTTGGAGGATTGCCTAGTGAAGATCCACACCAACACATAGCAAGTTTCCTCCAAATTGTTGATACTTTCAAGTATAATTGGGTTTCTGAAGATGTAAGGAGGATGAGGCTTTTTCTTTTCTCTTTAAGGGAGAAAGCACAACATTAGTTGCAATCACTACCACGAAACTCCATAACTATTTGGATGCATTAGCACAAAATTTCCTTAGTAGATATTTTCCACTGTTTAAAATTGCACAATTAATTAATGAGGTTGCTAAATTTTCACAGGGAGATTTAGAGACCCTATATGAGGTATGGGAGAGATACAAGGATATGCTAAGGAAATGCCCTCAAGAGGAATTCTCTATTTGGCAAAAAGTATAAACCTTCTACAATGGAATTAATAGCTAAGTCAGAAGCATCATAGATGCTTCACGTAGAGGTTCAATATACATGAAGTCACTTGAAGAAGCTTATGAATTGATAGAAGAGATGGTTGCTAACTCAAGTGAATGGCCCACTGAAAGATAATTTACAAAGAAGGCAGCTGGAATTTATAATATAGATGTTTTTATAGCATTAGCAGCTCAAATGGAAGCATTGAATAAGAATTTATGTAACATCCTAAATATAAAACAAAGCATAAGGGCGTCAGATACAGAAATAGATTAAGAGTGCATATAAGATAAATTTATGTAGTAGAATAAATAATTACAATCCCTTATAAAATAATAATAGAGTTTCATACAATACTGAGGTAGAAACAAAATTAATTACAAGCCTATATAAAAGATAAACTCATCAGAGTGCGGGACTACTATGCACTCATAACCGTTCACAGATCACAAAACCCTCAAAGGCAATTGGTTCCTCACTATCTTCCTCATTTAGAGAGGGACATGGAAATAGGTGAGTTTCATATACTTAGTAAGAAAAATAATATTTAATTTACATCACTAAGATTTCAAAATAAATCTTTCTCGCGTGATTTTGTCACCTTTTCTCCTCTGCTTTTCCTTAAATCTTTTTAATTAAATTTAAAATAAATTATCAACAAATAAATAATAAAAATAATTTTAATGATTATTTAAACTAATTAAATATTAAACTAAAATATGAAATTCATTCAGGAATTTAAAATACAAAATTTAAAGAGTTTAAACAGTCTTAGGGCCCGAATAAATAGGGGTTCACATTATAAATTAAGCACGAAGGTTTTCATGGTGTTACAATCTACAAGGGCTACAATTGGAAAATCAGCTGTAGTGGCAGCTGTTTATGATTCTTGTGGAGGAGGGCACTCGAATCAAGAGTGCCAGGCAGTTAATACATTTACTGCTAATAATATTCCTAGACAACTTAGCTTTGTTAATAATTTTCACAGGTAAAATGATCCCTTCAATAATACTTACAATCTTGGTTGGAGAAATCACCCAAATTTATCGTGGAATAATAAAAATAATCAAGGGAGATAACCACCACTAGGATTCCAACCTCAATAGTATTCTCCACTACAAGAAAAGAAATCGAACTTAGAAGAGCTAATGACAAGGTTCATTAACTCTACCGAAACAAGGTTGCAAAATCATGAGGCTTCCATGAAGAATCTAGAGACACAAATTGGACAGCTTGCCAATGTTATTACGAGTCAAACTCAAGGTTCATTACCATGAAACTCAAAGACTAATCTCAAAGAGCATGTCAAGGCCATTACACTCAGATATGGGAAGGTGTTGGAGAAGCCAAAGCAAAAAGTAAAAATTGATAAGCTAATTCAATCAAACCCAGTTGAGGTAAGTGTGGAAAAGCAAGGTAAGAAAAATACTAAATTTACAATTTTCAATTCAAACTCTAGTGTAGATGTTAACAAGTTTCCTTACCCAGATAGAATTAGAAAGGAAAAGAAAGATGCTAAGTTTGCTAGATTTTTAGAGATCTTTAAGACATTATAGATTAACATTCCATTTGTTGAAGCTTTGATGCAGATGCTATAATATGCAAAATTTCTTAAAGATATCCTTTATAATAAGAGAAAGATTGAGGAATATGGCATGGTAATGCTTACTGAAGAGTGTAGTGCCACTATACAAATAAGTTGCTTATAAAGCTTAAAGATCTAAGAAATTTTTCTATACCTTGTGAACTAGACAAATTTAAATTTAAAGATGCACTATGTGATTTGGGTTCTAATTAACCTAATGCCATTATATGTTTGTAGGAGACTTAACCTTGGGGAGATGAAAGAGACACATATGGTTCTGCAATTTGTGGATAAATCAACTAAAAGACCTGTGGGAATCCTTGAAGATATTTTGGTAAAAGTAGGGGTGTTTATTTTCCCTGTAGATTTTGTTATACTTGATATGGATGTTGAGCCTGAATTATCATTGATTCTAGATAGACCATTCTTAGCCACAGTTGGAGCATTAATAGATATAAAGAATGGTAAAGTAACCCTTAGGTTCAATGAGGAGAAGATAGCCTTTGATATCAAGAAGGCGATGAAAAATCCTTCTATTAGTTTGGATGATATTTGTTGTGCAATTTATATTATTGATGAGTGTGTAGATGAATAAAAACAAGCCACTCTAATGGAGGATAATTTAGAGAGATGTCTCGTGCTATCAAACACAATTGAAGAGGAGGATCCTCACTTGAAAAAGGAAGTGATAGAGTTGGAAGGTGAATCTCTATCATACATTGTGCTATGAATAAAGGAGGAGCCACATGTAGAGACAACAAAAATGGAGTTTAAGCCATATTTTGTAGGACGGTTCAATCTTGTAACTGAAGCCTTCAAATTGAGAGATTGAGCTCCAAAAGAAAGTCAAACTAACGACTATAACTTAGAACTACTTCTCTACCCTCATATTTAATTATGTTTTTTTTAGTTTTTAATTTTTTTAGGGTTAATTATTCGTTGTTTTCAATGTATTTAGTCAATTCTAAGTGGTATGTTATGGTTTAAGCATGAGTTTGCTTCTTCGATGTGTCTCATGGTATAATCTAAGTAACTTTTCATCATTTGGAAGGTTTTAGAGGTGTTACACATGACAAACAACATAGGGCAGCAAGCTGCATGAGCTTCAGCATGGTGATGCAGTCACTCAGGCACATTCAGACTTAACCAGGAAAGGAGGACAACAAGGTGCATGACCATCTGCATGGTCAAACACATGGTAAAAAAGATTTTTGGGGCAAAAAATGGCATGGCCAGCTGCATGCTCATGCTGTTGAGAAAAAATTTTTAAAAAAACAAAAAAATAAAAAAAATAAAAAAAATAAAATGAAAACCTAGCTGACTCCTTTTCATCTATTTCTCTTGAACAGATCTTGCCTTCAGTTGTAATGTTAACTATTAATGTAAATGCCAAGTTTGAAGAGCTTTCAGGTATCATCAATATCTTTTAGGATCCTTGTTATGTCGTAAGGACTAACGTACAGACTCGATCCAAGTGATTCTGATTTTAAATGCTCAACTCGATAGAAGAAGTTGTCAATTGAGAGATTGTAAGGTTAACAGAAGCAAAGGTAATGTGACATCCTAAGTGCTATTCAAGGCAAATGGGTGTCACATACAGAAACTGAAGGACGAGCACATGATAAAAGTTTATGCAATAGAAAAAATTAATACAAATCCCTTACAAATATATATGAGTTTCAAGTATATACATATAACTGATGCCAGAAGTGGCCATAATTACAAAATAAAAACACAAAAGAAGGCCACTTCTTTTACTATGTTATTCGACTCATCAAAGTGCGAGAACAGTCATGCACCCAAGTTCTGTAGATCCACGGGATCCTCATAGACTTCCAAGGGTAGGTTAGCCTGCAGTCCATCATTTTCTTCCTCATCTAGGGGGCATAGAAAGAGTGAGTTTCATATGCTCAGTAAGGAAAATAATATTCAAATAACATCGTAAGGTTTTAAAAGTGAATTATTCTAACGTAAATACCTACTGTTTGGCTACTTCGTAGACCTATCTTACATTATGAAAATAATTTATTCATTAGGAAAATAATACGTTAATATAATCAAACAAACAAACATCATGCTAGATAATAGAAAAGATCAAATAAATCATGAAATGCTCAAATTTTCGTTTCATGCTTCGCAAAGTCGTTATAACTTCCATCTCTGAAAGCAGATACATATTTCCAACTATCCATGTGGAATGACCAAATCGGATATGGATAATGACAATCGCTCAGGCACAATTCTGGTTGGCCAAACCATGGTACAATCTACGACCACGATCGAACCAACTATAGTGGTCATATCAGATATCTACAGTCATGATAGTACTTAGCCAAAGGTGATCCCTAATAGATATTTGCGTTACCACTCTCGTCAGAGGGTACACTGTCATTCACAGGGAGTGACCTTCTTACGTCTTTTAAGAACAGATGGGGGAGGGGGACACAGATATCCCGGATGGTGCTAGGGGAACAGATACCTCTCAGAGATAAAAAGTCTAACGAGACACTTGATGCATTATGCATGTCAGTATAGATACATACTTCGGACCATTCATGTTTTATTCCACTTTATCTCTTTTTTTTTGTTTCTTTTAACTTTCCAGATAACAATACCGAGTTCATATTAATTTTTATTACATGCAAAACATCAAGTGTTTATAAATCACATAGCATGCTTGAAAACAAGAACAATTTAGCTTATAAGACTTACAAACACACAAACATGCAAAACGGGCAAAGTCATCATTATCATAATTTAATAATTTTTTTAAAAATATTCCTTAAGACGTTGAAAAAAATAATAAATTCCTTACCAAAACTTTGATATTTCCTCATTCATCGTTCTTCTTTTCTTTTCCCCCTTCTCTCTCTAAATCACTCTCTCTATTTTTCTCTCTCTAAGTCTTGAAAAATGAAAGAATGGAAGTGTGGGGAAGAATTGATAGGGAAGACCTATTTATATAAATTTGGAACCGTTGGATTCGTGCTAAGTAGCAAAATTCGATGAAGAGAGAGAAAAAAGATGCTCAACACGAAAAATGAGGGAGGAAGGCCTCCTCCGCCAGTGGTGGCGGAGCGAGGCAACAGCGGCGAACTGCCTGAGGTGGCAGTGGCCTACCTGGCACGCTGTAAACTAGCTTGTAGGTGCACAGGCCACCTGCTGCGCACGCAGGGCCAAGCTACGGTAGGCGTCGCTCGCACAGGCCTTAGGTGCACAGGGGCCTATCTGCACATGTCTGCTGTGCAGATGACATGCACACAATGTGTGGCGCCTATCCGCGCACGAAGTGATGCACGAACGAGCCTTCACGCAACATGTCAAGCGTAGGGTCTGGCCCCGCACCACATGAGTCGATGGGACGTATGTGTTGTGCGCATGCATGCGCGCACAATGTGCAGGCATTCCGCGTGGGTTGTTGTCCATCCCCACAAGATTTTCCCATTTCGCCGTTTTTTCGAATTTCCAATTTTTTTCTAAATAAATAAATGACATAAATGAAACTAAGTTAGAAATAAATAAAAACAATTAAAAATTAAATAAAATCAAAATAATTAAAAATAGGTAAGATTCACGATTTACGATAAATAACATGCGGAGCAAATTAAATGAGTTCAATGCAGCCTAAAGGCCCAAACAGATATGATTTTTCAAATTAATTAAGCACACGATGAGTGGGGTGTTACAAGTAACCATAAAAGAGAGGGTTCTGGACATGTTCACTCAGTTAAGTTTCCAAATGGGGAACATGGCTGCCCGCATGGATCATCTGGAACAGGGAGACAATCGCAATCGTGCCTGATGCCAAATAACACGGGAAAAAACAAGATCTTATGGTGATGAAGTTGGCGACAGACAGGGAGGCCGTCGCGAAGAGGCAGATGGAGACCTCCATGACTTTAAGTTCCATATATCAACTTTTAAGGGAAAAAATGATCCTGAAGCCTATCTTGAGTGGGAGTGGATGACTGACTGCATCTTCAGCTACCGCCACTATAGTGAAGAAAAAAAGCTTAAGTTGGTCACCTTTGAATTTACAGGCTATGCCTCAGTATGGTGTGATCAAATAGCCCTTCTCCGTGAACAAAATGGGGACCTGCCAATCATGTGACATCCCATTTGCTAATTAAAGCAAATGGGTGTTAGATACATATTCAGAATAACGAGTGTATGATAAAATTTATGTAGCGGAACGAAATTATTACAAATCCCTTATAAATACATATGAGATCCTATACATACATATAATGAGGCCATAAGTGGCTGCAAAATACAAAACAAAACATAAGGGCCACTTCTTTCACTATGCTATTGGACTCATCAGAGTGCGGGAATAGTCATGCACTCAGATTTATGAATCTACGGGATCCTCATAGACTTCTAAGGGTAGGTCAGCCTGCGATTCCTCACTTTTTTCTTCATCTGGGGGGGCATGGAAATAGTGAGTTTTATATGCTCAGTAAGAAAAATAATATTAAATTAACATCATAAGATTTCAAAAGTTAGTTATTTTAACTTACCATTTAACCTCATCGTTTACCTATCTCACATTATGAAAAATCATTTATTTGTTAAGAAAACGATATGTTAATACAGATAACAAAACATACGTCATGGCAGATAATAGACAAAATCAAATAAATCATGAAATGCTCAAATTTTAGTGTCATGCTTCACGAAGTCGTCATAACTTCTATCTTTCAGGGCAGATACAGATTTTCAACTACCCAAGTAGAATGACAAGATCAGATACAGATATGACAATTTGCTCAAGCCCATTTCTAACTGGCCAAACTATGGTACGATCTATGACCACGGTCGTACCAGCCGTAGTGGCCTTAACAAATATTCACAATCACGACATTACTGATCACGGGTGACCCCTACAGAGAGTGTGATACCACTCTCGTTAGAGTGTACGCCACCATCCATTGGGAGCGGTCCTCTTATGTCTTTCTAGACCAGATAGGGAAGGGAAAAACAGATACCCCGAATGGCAAGAGGAACAGATACCCTTCAGAGATAAAAAATCTAGTGAGACACTTGATACAATATGCATGTCAATACAAATACACTTCAGACTATACAGGCTTCATTCCACTTTTCTCTTTTTCTTTTATTTTATACTTTTTACTGTTACAGAATACATATTATATATATTACATGCAAATTCATCAACTGTCTGTAATTCACATAGCATGCTTGAAAACAAAAATAATTCCACTTATCTAAACACAAAGGCATGCAAAACAGGAAAAATAACAATCATATTAATTTATTTTATCTAAAAATACTCCTTAAGACGTCGAAAGAAGTACTAGATTCTTTATCGAGACCTTGATGTTTTTTTCCTTCACCGTTCTCCTTTCTTTCTCTTCTTCTCCCACTAGACTACTATCTCTCTCTCTTTAAATCTTTAAAAAAAATGAAAGAATGGAAGTGTAGAGAGCGAAGGAAGGGGAAGGGTAATTTATAGAGTTTTGAAACTGTCAGATTCACGCCAAGTGGTAAAATCCGATGAAGAGAAATGAGAAAAAATGCTTTCGCACAAAAAAAAGGGAGGAGGGCCTCCTCCACCAGCGACGATGGCATGTCGCTTGAGGCAGCAGCGGCGCATTATAGGCTAGCCTACAGGTGCACAGGTCTCCTGCCACGAGTGCAGGGCCTTGGCGTGCTGGGCACCACCCGAAGGCCTACTGTGCCGACTAGCTGCGCATAGTTTGTTGTGCCTGTTCGCGTGCGATGTGACACACGGATTGCTCGCCTACGCTCAATAGGACGCACGCAAGTCCTGACCCTTCGCCATGTGTGCAGAGAGGATGTGCGCACTATGCGCACATACCATGTGTGCAAAGGGGATGTGCGCACTATGCGCACATCCCGTGCGTGCAGGCGTGCAAATTGGACATGCTCGCTGTGAGCACGTCTTGTGCGTGCGTGAGTGCAGATGGGACATGCTCGTTGTGCGCATGTCTCATGCGTGCGTGAGTGTGGATCGTGCGCATGTCCCGCAGCTACTCTGTGCGCATTCGCACGCGCACAATTCCCCGCAGGATTTTTCCTACGAGATTTTCTTCCCGATTCACCATTTTTTAATTTTTTCTTAATTTTTATATTTAATTTAAACGAGTTAGACTTAGTTTAATTACAATAAATTAAAATAAAATTAATTAAAAGAAAATCAAATAAAAATTAAATAAATAAATAAATCAACCAAAATTACAATAATTATTAAGTAGCGTAAATTAATTAAGTTTAACATGACCAAAGACTCGAATAAATAGGGTTTTCAAATAATTTAAGCACAGTGATGGGCGGGGTGTTACAAATCACCACTTGGAGAGAGTTAACATCCATTATGAGGAAACAGTTTATACCAACCCATTTCGACAGGGACATGAATATGAAGCTGCAACACCTAACTCAAGGCTCCAAGTTAATGGAAAAATACTACAAGAAATTGGAAATAACTATGGTTAGGGCCCAAATAGACGAACGGCCAAAAGCTACCATGGCTTGGTTCTTGGAGGGCCTAAATAAGGAGATAGCCAACGTCGTTGAACTTCAAAATTATGTCAATTTGGAAGAGACGGTACACAAGGCTACCAAGATTGAAATGAAACTAATGGTTAGAGGAACCAACTAAGGATATGTCAGTGACAATCCCTAGGGTAATCAAAGGTGGACTCGAGGGGATGAAGGCAAAAAAGTGGATGACAGTAAGGGAAATTAACCCACTGACAACTCAACAGGTAATCCTAAGGCACTTACTACTCGCCAAAGCACTATTAAATGTTTCAAGTGCCTAGAAGTTGGGCATATTCCATCTCAACATCCCCATTAGCGCGCCATGATCACCAGAGATGATGAAAATATTGTCAGTGATCATGAGAGCAGTAATGAGTAGAAAAATCTTCCATCAGTGGGTGCAAGTAGAGAAAGTGTCGTTCAATTAGTACATAGAGATGTGTTTATGGCTCAATGAGCACTGAACATACAAGTTAAGCCCAATGGCAATGGTCAAAGGGAAATAATTTTCTACTCCAGATGCTTGGTCAATGGAAAGGTCTGTAGTGTGGTAATTGATGGAGGCAGTTATACTATCATTGCCAACGGCTTACTAGTGGATCGAACAGGGTTAACATGTGAACAACATCCTTGTCCCTATAAGCTATACTAGTTGGATGACAGTAAGGAGATTAGTGTCACCTAGCAAGTACGTGTCTCATTTTTTGTTGGTAACTATATTGATCAGATATTGTGCGACATGGTTCCCATGCAAATAGGGCACTTATTGTTAGGCAGGCCATGGCAATATAATCGAGATGTTAGCCATGCTGGTGAAAGGAATCAATACTTTATTCAAATGGGAAGCCTTACCCTTGTTTTGACAGCTTTGTCAAGAAGGGACGCCTATGAAGACCAACTCAAAATTATCAAGTCATATGATGAGTTTATTAAAAGACAATAAGAGAAAGGCAACAGTTTGCTGCTTCTTCATTCAAGAGTTGCTTATGCAACTTATTCTGGGGTTTTGTGCATTTTGCTCTCGAGTCAGAGAATCGAGCATGTCAATTATGGGGCTATAGTGTTGGTCGGCCATCTTAGAACCACTTGCACTTAGAGTGAAGCTTGTTCCTCTCATGTGATTTGGAGTTTGGGTGTTGCTAGAGGCGACTGTGTTTGTGTTTTTGTCTCACTAGTGGTTCAAAGCCTTTTATTTTCTAATCGGCCATATTTAGGGAAAACTTCCTTCGTCTTTATTTCATATGGTTGAAGGATATTTGGAGTGGAGGGAGGTTAACTTTGGGTGGAAGTTGTAAGCAAGAAGAGGGAGGTTCAGGTAGAGCAAATAAAAAGTGTTTTTTGTTTTGATAGAAGAGAGGTGAAGTGGCTATTGTGATAATTAAAAAGAGAAAGGTTTAGGGCAAAAATAAATTGAAATGGGTGTCAAATGGCCTTGGGATAAGCCTTGGGTGAGGCTTATGCGAACATCCCTAAATTAATCCCAGATATGGTTATGGCATAAGCCTTGGGAAGGCTTGTGCGAATACCTCAAATTAAATAAGTGGCATGATCAAGCCTAGTGCAAGGCTCGTGTAAATATCTCAGAAGAATTAGCGTAGGCCTGGGGCAAGCCTAGAGTAGTTGACATAAACCTTAGGCAAGGCTTATGCAAACACTCAAGATTAAAAACTCAGTAGATTTGTATGTGGCCTCTTCATTGGTGAGCTGCAAATGATAGGAAAATTCATGTCAGAATAAATAGAACAAAATGTCACGAATAAATAAATAAATAATTGAATTTCAAAATAAAAACACTAAAAATCGAATGGGTTGCCTCCCATTAAGCACCCTTATTTATTGCCCTAGGTATGTCAAACACTTTTTTCAGGGATATTCAAAGTGAGTTCTTCAACCTATTGTGAAAAGAATCCTTTATAGAAGGGCTTCAATCGATGGCTGTTTCTTTTGAGAATTTTATGGGTGTCCAAGCTTTTAATCTCGACTGAACCACGAGGGAATGTGTTGGTAACAACAAACAGGCCTAACCACCTTGACCATATATTCTCAAGAAATAGTTACAGATGAGAATCGTAAAATAAGACTTTCTACCTTATTGAGAATTGTTTTCTAGAGATCATCTGATCATGGAAAGCCTTTGTCTTTTATTTATAGATTCTTGAATTCTCGTAAGCATCACTTCTTGTTTCTTCAACTTTTTCTAACTTCATGTTACAACTTTTGATCACCCAATAGGCTCTGTGCTCCAATTTAACAAGAAGCTGACAAGCTTCGCTAAAGACCAAGCAGTATGACAACATTCTTGTGAGGATTTTCAAAGCTATTCTGTAAGCCCATAATGCATCATCGAGTTGCAAACTCCAATCCTTCCTATTAGGATTGACTATCTTCTCAAGGATCGACTTCACCTTATGGGTGGTAAGCTGTGGAGATGTGATGAGTAACATGGTATTTTTTAAAGAGAGCTTGATGAAAAACACTAAAGATACTCAAAGAGCATCAGAAGGTGATGCTCCAAGTTTTACTCAAAAACATGTGGATGATGAGCTGGTCAATTGTGGAAAGTTCAAATATGAGCTTTTTGAACAGCCCAAATTCGTAACTTTAATTGGATTTAAGTGATTTGGGATAATTTGGGCTTGTTTTAATCTTATTGATAATGGATGAATAAGCCTTGTATATGGGCTTGATAGTTGAGTTGTTTTAAGTATTTTGGATTGTTTTATTTTAGTGTAAGTTAATTAAGCCCATATAGTTAAGTATAACTCATTTTGGGCTTAAGTCTTGTCTTAGTGTTATTACAAGAATGAACCCATAACTATACGGTGCCACAAATAATTAGTGGTGTTGTTTAAGAAGATTGGAGTTACAAGGAGTTACATAATAATTACATGCCTATAATTAGCCTAGTTGTATTGTAACGTATCATTGATTTCTTTAGCTATAAATACCAAAGGAACTCTTTTTTGTGGACATCAAGAGTTGTAATCAAACATTTTAGAATTGAGTTGAGAGTGTTTTGGCTTTCTTTTCACTTTATGCATAAGGTGTTGATTTGGAATACAATTGTTATCACATGTATTTCAATTTTGATTTCATATTTCAATTGTTCTTTGTGCTTGTTTGGATTGGGTTCAAGGGATATCATTTATCTTTCTTGGGTTCTCTTTAACTTCTATCATTTGGGTGATTGAACAAATTTGATTCTTTTTTTACTTATGATCTAAATTCCATTCTAAACCGATTGAAAAGTTCTAAGGTTCAAGCAAGGGTCTTGGGGTTCTGCATCATTTGGTATCAGAGCATTGGTTCACCAAGTAAATTAGTCTATCCTTATTTTGTTGTCTTTATTTTCATTATTTCTTACAAAAAAAACGAGACAAATTTGCATTCAGCAAAAAAAAAAATCAGATTAGCCTAATTTGCTTAATTGTGCAAAACACATTTCCACATATTCTACCTTGTGTAATTGACATAGCTGTTGTTATTTTCCTTTTATTTATCTCATATAACATTCAAATACATTTAAAATTTAAAAGGGAAACTCGTTTCAAGGCTGTTTGTTTGGTTGAGATTGTTTGTATAATTTTCGGGGCTGTTTGGAAACAACTCACCCAATTGAGTTTGTTTTCATCCAAAACTGTTTGTTTCACTTAATTTGAGTATTTTGGGTGATCATTTGTGGTTCTATTAGAGAATTACAAGTTTCATGCATTAAATTCCATATTCACCATTTTTTTTCTTGCATCTTTAGTTTTCATTTAATATTTCTGCCCATATGCTGCTTATTACATCTTAAAATAATAATATGATTCGTTGTTGCCTAATTAACATAAAAATCATCATACACTTATTTCTATATCAAGTGTGTGCTCTTCATTGTTTAGATTGTTCTAGTTTGCTTTTAGAGTTGAATTCGTGTATCTTGTTTCTTTAGAAATTCTTTGTTATCTCTAATTAAAATTGAGTACAGAGTGATAATTAATTGTTGTTTGAATTGGCCATTTTGTATAAAGTTATAAAAGATTTCTTGAGCGTTAAAAAGCAAGAGAGTTTGAGCTCAAAAGAGGATAAAAGCCAAAATTGAGTGAAACACAAGTGCCCATACTACGAGAGTAAACACGTGAGGGAGTGATTTGTGAGGTTGTAATCTATTTTGTTTGTCATTAAAATTTCAGATTTGAAGATGGAGCCACAAGGGAGTGAGAACATCAAACGATCGAGAATTCATCCTCAAAGCAATGCAACAACAATTTGAGAGGATTCAACTAGCTATTAGCAACATGAATGAGAAACTAGAGAAACAACAACGTGAGTTAAATTCCATGAGAGGGGAAGCTTCCCAAACCAATCCAGGGGCAAGAAGACTTCCAACACCACCTTTTGATGAGGAACTGGAGGAAGAATTTGATGACCAAACTACTTTGGTCAATGAAGGTCGAAATTATGGTAGGGGTCGAAACAATCTTGATAAAAACATTGGGAGCATCAAAATTAAAATCCCATCGTTTCTAGGCAAGAATGATCTGAATGCTTATCTTTTATGGGAGCGCAAGGTGGAGCTTATTTTTGAGTGCCACAATTATTCGAATGAGAAAAATACAAAGCTTGCAGCCGTGGAGTTTAAAGAGTATGCCATTGTGTGGTGGAATCAACTCATCACAAGTAAAAGGAGAAATGGAGCGAGATCTATTTCCACTTGGGCTGAAATGAAGGCTATCATGAGAAGGCACTTTGTTCCTACTCACTACTATAGGGACTTACATCAAAAATTGCAAGGCCTTATACAAGGGAACAAGAGTGTAGAAGACTACTACAAAGAGATGGGGATAGCCATGATAAGGGCTAACATTGAAGAGGATAGGGAAGCTAGTTTGGCAAGGTTCTTAAATGGCCTTAACAAAGACATAACCAACATTGTAGAGCTTCAACATTATGTGGAGATTGATGATATGGTGCACATGGCTATAAAGATTGAAAGACAATTAAAGAGAAAGGGGAACACAAGGCAAGCCAATACTTACTCGGCCCAAAATTCCAATTAGAGACCGAATTGGAGGGGAGATAACAAGGTTGTCCAATTCAAAAGAGATGACAAAACTAAGCCAAAAGATGCTAATGATAATAAAAACAAAGGTATTTCTAACTCCCAAACTCCTAGGAGATATCAAGTGTTTCAGAGGCTTAGGTTTTGGTCATATTGCATCTCAATGCCCGAATAAAAGGGTAATGGTGATGCGTGGTGATGGTGTTGATTTAGATGATGAGAAAATGTGGAGGATTGTAGTGATAGGGATTTGCCTATGGAAGATAGATTGTTGGTTTCTAGACGTGCTTTGAATATGCAAGTAAGGAATGATGATGAGGGGGTTAAGTTGCAAAGAGAGAACATTTTTCATTCTAGATGTCTAGTGAATGAAAAATTGTGTAGCATGATTATTGATGGGGGTAGTTGTGTAAATGTGGCTAGTACCTTATTTGTTTATAAACTGGGTTGGAAACTACAAAACATCCTAAACCTTATAAGCTGCAATGGCTTAACAATAGTGGGGAGGTGAGAGTTAATAAGCAAGTGAGGGTGCCTTTTACTATTGGGAAGTATAGTGATGAGGTGATATGTGATGTAGTTCCTATGCAAGCTAGTCATATTTTGCTGGGTAGACCATGGCAATGGGATAGGAGAGTGATGCATGATGGGTATCTCAATAGGTACATGATAGGAAAAGAGGGCAAAAAGTATACTCTTCTTCCTTTAACCCCTAAACAAGTTTTTAAAGACCAAATGCAACTTAAAAAGTCCCATGATGAATTCGCACAAAGAGAGACCGAGAGAAAAAGAAAAGAAAAAGAGAAAAGAGAAAAGAAAAGAGAGAGAGAAAATTAGAGTGGAAAAATGAAGATCAAAAGGAAAAAGAAAAAGAGATGCATTCGACTATAGAAAAGAATGAGGGAAAGAAAATGAACTTTTATGCTAAAATGAGAGATGTGAGGAAAGCTTTATTTTCTAACAAGCCAATTATTGTACTCATGTATAAGGAAGCTTGTTTCTCAACTAACGAACATGACCCTTCTTTGTCAAGTGTTGGGGTTGAAGTTTTGCAGGAATTTAGCGATATTTTTCCTGATGATCTACCTCAAGGTTTACCACCTTTGAGAGGGATTGAGCATCAAATTGACTTCATTCCCAGGGCTGCCATACCAAATAGACCAGCCTATAGGAACAATCCTGAGGAGACCAAAAAGCTTCAAAGGCAAGTGGAGGAGCTCTTATAAAAGGGGCACATTCGAGAAAGTTTAAGTCCATGTGCAGTACCTGTCTTATTAGTACCCAAAAAAGTTGGTAGTTGGTGTATGTGTGTTGATTGTAGAGCCGTCAACAAAATAACAATAAAATATCGACACCCAATACCTCGACTTGATGATATGTTAGATGAGTTGCATGGTGCTTGTGTATTTTCTAAAATTGATCTTAAAGTGGTTATCACCAAATAAGAATGAAACCAGGAGATATGGAAAACTGCTTTTAAAACAAAACATGAGTGGTTGGTTATGCCATTTGGCTTAACTAATGCGCCAAGTACTTTCATGCATTTAATGAACCATGTTTTATGTGAATTTATTAGAAAGTTTGTGGTTGTCTACTTCGATGACATTCTTGTATATAGCAAATCTATTTATGAGCATGTCATGCATTTGAGGCAAGTGTTTGACACATTGCACAAATTTCAACTATATGCTAACATGAAGAAATGTACATTTTGCATTGATCGCATCATTTTCTTAGGATATGTCGTGAGTGCAAAAAGAATCGAAGTAGATAGTGAAAAGGTAAAGGCTATTCAAGAGTGGTCGACACCTAAAAGTGTAAGTGAGGTGCGTAGTTTTTATGGTTTGACAAGTTTCTATAGGAGATTTGTAAAATATTTTAGTGTCATTGCTGCCCCTTTAACTGAAATCATGAAAAAAGATAAGGGGTTTATTTGGGGAAAAGAACAAGAACATGCATTTTCCTTATTGAAAGAAAAGTTATGTAATGTGCCTTTATTAAGATTGTCTAATTTTGATTCAACTTTTGAAATTGAATGTGATGTCTTTGGGCTTGGGATAGGTGTTGTTCTTATGTAGGATAAAAGACCCATTGCTTACTTCAGTGAGAAGTTCAATGGTGCACAATTGAATTATTCCACCTATGATAAAGAGTTTATGCTTTGGTAAGAGCATTAGAGACATGGCAACATTATTTGTTACTAAAAGAATTTGTGATTCACACCGATCATGAATCTTTGAGGTATTTGAAAGGGCAAGGCAAACTTAATAAACGACATCCAAAATGGGCAGAATTCATAGATTCCTTCCCATATGTGATCCAATATTAGCAAGGAAAAGAAAATGTGGTAGCTAATGCGCTTTCAAGAAGGTACATCCTTATCTTTACTCTTTCTACAAAATTGTTGGGATTTGAGCATTTCAAAGAATTGTATGTGCATGATAGTGATTTTTCAAATGTTTATGTCGCTTGTGAACATGTGATATTTCAAGACTTTTATAGGCATGATGGTTTTCTATTTAAAAAGGAAAAATTATGTGTACCTAATAGTTCTATTAGGGAGTTGCTTGTTCGTGAAGCACATAGTGGTGGTTTAATGGGACATTTTAGGACTGGCAAAACTTTCAGCATTTTACATGAACATTTCTTTTAGCCTAATATGTGCAAACATGTTGAGAAAATTTGTGCGCAGTGCATCTCATGTAGGCAAGCTAAGTCTAGAGTTCAACCACATGGATTATATATGCCATTACCCATTCCTACACATCCTTGGGTTGATATTTCTATGGACTTTTTGTTGGGTTTGCCTATGACTAGAAAAAGCCAAGACTCAATATTTGTTATTGTTGATCGTTTTTTCAAAATGACTTACTTTATACCATGTCACAAAATAGATGATGCCACACACATAGCAGATTTGTTTTTCCGCGAAGTTGTTAGAATGCATGGCATTCCTAAAACCATTGTGTCCGATAGGGATGTTAAGTTTTTAAGCCACTTTTGGCGAGTTTTGTGGTCCAAACTTGGGACCAAAATTTTATTTTCTACTACTTCACATCCACAAATGGATGGTCAAATTGAAGTAGTAAATAGAACACGTGATACATTATTACGTGCTTTAATTGGAAGGAATGTTAAAACTTGGGAAGATGTGCTACCATTTGTTGAATTTGCTTATAATTGGAGTACACATTCTTCTACTGGGTTTTCACCTTTTGAAATTGTCTATGGTTTTAATCCTTTAACTCCTCTTGATTTGTTGCCTATTCCTATAAGTGACATTTCTAATTTGGATGGACATAAGAAAGCAAAAATGGTTAAAGCAATTCATGAAAAAGCAAGGCAGAACATTGAAAAGGAAAATGAACAAGTAGCATCCCATGTCAATAAAGGAAGGCGCAAGATTTCATCTGAACCCGGAGATTGGGTGTGGGTTCATATGCGCAAGGAACGATTTCCATCAAAACGGAAATCTAAGTTGGATGCTCGTCGGGATGGTCCATTTCAAATCATAGCCAAAATCAATGAAAATGCCTACAAAGTGGACCTACCATGTGAGTATAGTGTTTCGGCTACATTTAACATATATGACGAATCCTTTTGAGGGGAGGGGGAATGATGCAAACAAGGTTAAAAAGCAAGGCAGAACATTGAAAAGGAAAATGAACAAGTAGCATCCCATGTCAATAAAGGAAGGCGCAAGATTTCATCTGAACCCGGAGATTGGGTGTGGGTTCATATGCGCAAGGAACGATTTCCATCAAAACGGAAATCTAAGTTGGATGCTCGTCGGGATGGTCCATTTCAAATCATAGCCAAAATCAATGAAAATGCCTACAAAGTGGACCTACCATGTGAGTATAGTGTTTCGGCTACATTTAACATATATGACGAATCCTTTTGAGGGGAGGGGGAATGATGCAAACAAGGTTAAAAACACTCATAATACTCAAAGAGCATCAGAAGGTGACTTGGAGCAAATTTCAAATGATGTAAACACAAATACAGTTCCAAACCTGAAAAGTTTTAGCGGACCAGTAACAAGATCAAAGGCAAAGAAGTTTAAAGAGTTGCTCCAAGTTTTTACTCAAAAACATGTGGATGATGGGCTGGCCAATTGTGAAAAGTTCAAATATGAGCTTTTTGAATAGCCCAAATTCGTAACTTTAATTGGATTTAAGTGATTTGGGATAATTTGGGCTTGTTTGAGTCTTATTGATAATGGATGAATAAGCCTTGTGTATGGGCTGGATTAGTTGAATTGTTTTAAGTATTTTGGATTGTTTTATTTTAGTGCAAGTTAATGCCCATATAGTTAAGTATAACTCATTTTGGGCTTAAGTCTTGTCTTAGTATTATTACAAGAATGAGCCCATAACTATATGGTGCCACAAACAATTAGTGGTGTTGGTTAAAAAGATTGGAGTTACAAGGAGTTACATAACAATTACGTGCCTATAATTAGCCGAGTTATTGTATTGTAACTTATCATTGATTTCTTTAGCTATAAATACCAAAGGAACTCTTCTTTGTGGACATCAAGAGTTGTAATCAAACATTTCAGAATTGAGTTGAGAGTGTTTTGGCTTTCTTTTCACTTTATACACAAGGTGTTGATTTGGAATACAATTGTTATCACTTGTATTTCAATTTTGATTTCCTATTTCAATTGTTCTTGGTGCTTGTTTGGATTGGGTTCAAGGGATACCATTTATCTTTCTTGGGTTCTCTTTAACTTCTACCATTTGGGTGATTGAACAAATTTGATTCCTTTTTTACTTATGATCTAAATTCCGTTCTAAACCGATTGAAGAGTTCTAAGGTTCAAGCAAGGGTCTTGGAATTCTGCATCAGAGCTCCTACAACCCAATTACAAAAATGAGTTTTTCTTATTGCTTATCATTGCTCACGGTATCCCAAACCTGATGAAAATATGAGTTTTGTCAAAGTTCACAACTGTTTTAGCATCGCAAGCTCGGGTAGCCCTTACCTTCACCCATTTAAAGACATAATCAACAACAAGCAGTATGTAGGAATTACCATAGGAGGAGGAGAATGGCCCTATAAAATCTATACCCCATATGTCAAAGATTTGAAAAATCAGGATAAGTGTTAGTGGCATTTGATCTTTATGGCCTAAGTTTCCTATTCTTTGAAAATTTTCAAACGTTTTGCAATACACATATGCATCATGGAATAAAGAGGGCCAAAACAGACCAGATTCCAACTCCTTGTGGGATGTTTTTCTTGGCCAAAACATCCTCCACAAGCATAAGAATGGCAAAATTTTAAAATGGAGGGTACTTCTATTTTTAAGACACAGCACCCAATGGTTTGATCTGCACAGTATTTTCACAAGTAGGGATCATCCCATACATAATATCTAGCCTCTTTTTTCTTGATCTTATCTCTCTTTGCTCTAGACAACCACCCATCTAGAAGTGTATTAGTAACTAAATAGTTAACGATATAAGCGTATCATGGTGTTGATTAACAACCTGAGAAGAGATACCCATCCAAGAAATTATCTTTTAGTAGCAATGGCTCTTCACTTAGTGGTAGACAGCTGAGGTTGTCGACAACAAGATTCTCCATACCCTTTTTATCCTATATTTTCAAGTTAAACTCCTGTGGCAAGAGTATCCATCGAATCAGCCTCGATTTGTATCTTTCTTCTTGAGTAGGTACTTTATAGGTGCTTGATTTGAAGACACAATCACCTTATTGCTAAGCAAATAAGAATAAAAATTTTTCAAGGCAAATACGATGGTTAAAAGCTCTTTTTATGTGGTCGAGTAATTGATCTAAGCGCTGTCAACAGTTCTTGAGGTGTAGTAGATCACATGAGGTTCCCTGCCTATCCTTTGCCCAAGGACTATACCCACTGCTTAGTTGTTGACATCACACATAATCTCATATGGCAGCTCCTAGTTTGGCAATTGCATGATTGGTGCTAACACTAGCTTCTTCTTAAGTATTTCAAATGTCTCCTTGCATGATGCATCAAATTTGGACACCACTTCCTTTTTATAGCAACCAACATAGAGGTTAATCTTAGAGAAGTCTTTAATGAAGCACCGATAGAACCCTACGTGTCCAAGAAAATATCACACTTCCTGTACACTCGCAGGATAAAGCAAGGATTTAATTACATTAATTTTTGCCTTGTCTACCTCTATCCCTTTTGAAGACACCACATGTCCTAAGATTAATCCCTAATCTACCATAAAATGGCATTTTTCATAGTTCAAAACAAGGTTAGACTTAAGGCATTACTAAAGTACTTTTTTGAGGTTGATGAGGCATTCATCAAAGGAATTACTTTGGATCGTGAAATCATCCATGAATACCCCTATTATATTCTCTGCAAAATTAAAAAAAATATATTGACCATGCACCTTAAGAATGTTGTTGGGGTGTTGCAGAGGCCAAATGGCATCCTCCTATAGTCAAAAGTGGCAAAGGGCCAGGTGAAAGTTGTATTTTCTTAATCTTCAAGTGTGACAGGGATTGGATTAAAACATGAATAACCATCAAGACAACAGTAGTGTGTTCAACTGGCTAAATGTTCCAACATCTGAGCAATGAAAGGAAGGGGGAAGTGATCTTTTCTGGTTGATGCATTCATTTTATTGTAGTCTATATAAACTCTCCAACCATTCTATACTCTAGTGGATAGTAACTCACCATCGTGATTTTCCACCATTGTTACTCATGTTTTCTTTGGCACCACCTACATCGGGTTTGGCCATTTACTATCTGAAATTGGGTAGATGAGTCCAACATTAAGAAGTTTCAATATTTCTTTCTCACAACCTCTATCATGGGTGGGTTAGTCGTCTCTATGCCCGTTTGCTCGAGTTGCTTTTTTCCTCCAATAGTATCCTGTGCATGCACATGGATGGCGATATCCCCTTTATATCAGCTACAGTCCATCTAATTACGTCCTTATGCTCTAGGGCACTCTAGTTAACCGATCCTCTTCTGTCCTGCTCAACTTGTTGTGAATTATTACCGGAACGGTTTCTCCTTCTCCTAAGAATGCATACTTCAGATGTTCGGGCAATGGTTTTAGTTCCAACTTTGGTGCCTTTAAAATATAATGTTGAAGCGTCATGTGAGAAATAGGGAGATTGATATTAGATACATTACCTCTTTGTGGTTTAAGTGTTTCTAATACAAACATTATTTCCTGCACATTCCTTTCAACAACAAAATCTTTTTCCAAAGTTCCTAAGCTTTTCACATTCAAATCATTATAGAGTATAATGTTCAACTTATCATCATAGCTTAAATCAAAGTATTTTTTACTTAGAGTATCTACAATATCAACACCATACACACAAGACACATAACTAGGATACTTTATATCATCATAAACATTAAATTTTACAATCTCTCCATCAAACTCCATAAAAAGTGTATCGTCTTACACATCTATTCTCATCTTAGTCGTACTAAGAAAAGGCCTACCTAGCAAAAGATTAGAAGAGTTAGAGGATTTTCCATCTTTCATGTCTAATACATAAAAGTCAGCAAGGAAAATAAGATTGTCCACTTGGACCAGTATGTCCTCTAGAACTCCCTCAAGGTAGACAACTGACCTATCTACTAGTTGAATGATGACATCGGTTCCCTTCAATAGACCAGTATTCAGCTTGGAATAAATGGATAGTGGCATTACATTTATTGAGGCTCCTAAATCACACAGTCTTTTTTATACCTAAGGTACCTATCTTGCAAGAGGTAGCAAACATATCTTGGTCCTTGCATTTCGGGTAGTTTTCTCTGAATTATAGTCGAGACATTCTCCCCCACACTTATCTTTTCATTATAGCTCAACTTCTTTTTATTGGTGCATAGTTTTGTTAGAAATTTGGCATACCGAGGTATCTATGTAATTTTGTCAAGTAAAGGGACGTTTTAATATAATTCAGCAAAATAATATAGTGAAAATTAGTTATGAGAGAGTTCCAGATAAATAAGTAATATCAGTTTCAACTTGCAGGATTGATCATTGATCAAAGATAATTCCTACCAACTTTTAATAAACCAGTTCTAATTGTTGGAAATGCTCCTAACAGTCAAATCTTTCCTTAATCCTATACTAACCAAAAAATGCTCGTTGATTAACTCTTGCTAATAAACAATCCTGAAAACACTCCTAAAATTTAGTTTATTAATAGCATTAAAAACTAGAAAGACCCAATTCTAATCAATAAATTCAACCGCATGGTTCATTCAAACTATATTATATATCCTCTTAGTGTGACACTACTTTACCACTAATATTAAAACAACCTAAACAATTACAGATTTTGGAGTCTTGAACAGCAATATGCGATCATGCTATATACACAACGAGCCCTATTGGATAGATATCTATCAGATACAATATTTGTATGCACAAAACAAGATATATAAATACTAAAGTTAAATAAGAATAAAAGTAAAATAATTTAATCTCATAATTCCAAAGTTGAAACTTCAATTAAATCTCTAACTAGAAATTGAAATGCTTAGTTGCTCATGTTGAGCTTGATACACCAACAAACCTTTTTAAGATCAATTGAAGAATGTACAGAAAAAATGATTTAGGTGGACAAAGTTTACTAATCTTCTACTTTTGCATTGGGGGTATCATACCTTTTCTTCTTCTTCTCCTCTCTTTCTCTCTCTAAACTCTTGGAGGATAAAAGAATGGAATGGAAGTGATGAGGACATAGTGAAGGGAGGGTCCCTATTTATAAAAACTGAGGACTGTCGGATTTGTGCCAAGTGAAAAAATCTTGTGAGGAGAGGGAAAGTCATTGGAAAAAGAAGAGATGTGACTACTGATGGATGTGACCGATGGACGGACAACATGATGTGACGGCAGCATGAAAAACAAAGGCACACCACCTAATCGATGATGATACATCACCCAAGCTGGCTATGTGCACCGCCCGAGATAGCTGCACGTTGTCCTAGTCAGCCGCGGGCGCGGGACCTTTCCCGCAGGTATTTTCCCACAGGATTTCCACATTTTCTCCATTTTTCCTGAAAATTATTTTTAAATAACAACAAAATATATTTTTCTATGGCCAAATAAAATGATAAATTTTAAGAATCAATTAAATACAAAATTTAAAATATGAAATATTATATTTATCTAAAAATTAAAATTATGAAATATTTAAGGAGTTTAAGCAGCCTTATAAATAGGGGTTCGCTATTACAAATTAAGTGTAAAGGTTTTCAGGGTATTACATCTTATACATCAAACTATCATGTTTAATAATACCATGTTTCACATCTATATAAACAACACCAATCTTGTAGGAGCTCATATATTATAGCCATATGGTACAATTATCATGTATCATACTTCACATAATCACATTTAAGTAGTTAATCACCAAACAAGCACATAAGTCCATGTGTCAAAATCATAGATATCCCAAATCATCATTATAACACATTCATCACTCTAAAATCTCTCTCTAGAAAGTGAAAATGGAAGCAGAAATGAAGTGTGTGAAAATAAGGAAAAAGAGAGCCTTTAAATAGGCATGGACCGCTTGGATGTGCACCACATGGCAATCATCCAACAAGGGCAAGTGGTGGTGGGTGAGGAGTGGGGACGGGTATGGGGTAGATCTTCTCCTCTTTTTGGTTTTCCATTCTTTTCTTTCTTTTCTATCTCTTATTTTATTTTATTTTATCTTTTTAAAAATTTATAATTATAAATTAAAGATAAAATCAAATTTAAATATGTTAATAAATAAATACCAAATTTAATAAAATAAAACATGGTAAAAATTAAAATGCAAAAATATTAATAATTTAAAATACCAAGAAATTAATTATTGATAGAAATTTAAAATGACAATTAGGTCCAAATTAATAGAGTCTTAATCATAGGCTAAAGCGCAAAGATTCAAGGTGTTACAATCCCCCCCACCTTTAAAATTTTGGTCCTTTAAATTTGAAAATAATTTTGTTTTAAAAAAAACGAGTCAGAAAATTGGTCCTACATTTCTTTGTTTCTAACACACCTAAGATCTAACTAATAGGAGAGTGTCTTCCGAAATTCATGTGTCCAAATTATTTCATTCACTCTCTAACTATCAAGAATTAGTATAAGATTATGTGAAAGATGTTCTCTTTATACTCTCTAATTACGCCAATATACGCATTTTCTTTAAAGGTTTGGAATTCAAACCTATGTTTGGTGTGGTAATTTTCTGACTTAAAGGTATTATCTATGGACTGGATACAATATCTCTATAAAGGTTTTTAAGACTCTTTTTCATTTCTCTTTAGTTGGGTCAATATCCTACCAGGTCTCATATAACTAAATCGGATGGTCCCTATAAATTCACCAAGATTCGAATAATCTATGAAGTACCTCAATCCTTGATTTAGCCTCCCTAAAGGTCTTGTGAAATTTCCATCGCAAGTTATGGAGTCCACAATCTATATTAGTAATTCTTAGGGATTCATATTTCTTACCGATGATTATTAGAGGTCCTTGATCAAAGGGTCAAATAATAATTTGATTAAGGTTGATTATATACTCTACCTATTTTAATCTTTCTAAGGCTAAGTACTACATCCTTCACCTCCCAAGTCTTCGATTGACTTATTAATGCTTAGGCAAGGCCCTAAGATATAATTCATGAATTTATCGTATTACTATTTTGGTTTGGTCAATTTGAAGAAGCATTCTTTATATATTTAATTGTGATGCGGAACTCCAAGACCCTTGCTTGAACCTTAAAACTCTTCAAACGGTTTAGAACGGAATTTAGATCACAAGTAAAAAAGGAATCAAATTTGTTCAATCACCCAAATGGTAAAAGTTAAAGAGAACCCAAGAAAGATAAATGATATCCCTTGAACCCAATCCAAACAAGCACCAAGAACAATTGAAATAGGAAATCAAAATTGAAATACAAGTGATAACAATTGTATTCCAAATCAACACCTTGTGCATAAAGTGACAAGAAAGCCAAAACTCTCTCAACTCAATTCTGAAATGTTTGATTACAACTCTTGATGTCCACAAAAAAGAGTTCCTTTGGTATTTGTAGCCAAAGAAATCAATGATAAGTTACAATACAATAACTACAATTGTAACTCCCACAATGACTAGGTTAATTATGTGGTAATTACAATTGTAACTCCAACAATAACTAGGCTAATTATAGGCATGTAATTGTTATGTAACTCCAATCTTCTTAACCAACACCACTAATTATTTGTGGCACCATATAGTTATGGGCTCATTCTTGTAATAACACTAAGACAAGACTTTTAAGCCCAAAATGAGTTATACTTAACTATATAGGCTTAATTAACTCAAACTAAAATAAAACAATCCAAAATACTTAAAACAACTCAACTAATCCAGCCCATACACAAGGCTTATTCATCCATTATCAATAAGACTCAAACAAGCCCAAATTATCCCAAATCACTTAAATCCAATTAAAGTTACGAATTTGGGCTGTTCAAAAAGCTCATATTTGAACTTTCCACAATTGGCCAGCCCATCATCCACATGTGTTTGAGTAAAAACTTGTAGCAACTCTTTAAGCTTCTTTGCCTTTGATCTTGTTACTGGTCCGCTGAAACTTTCCAGGTTTCGAACTGTATTTGTGTTTACATCATTTGAAATTTGCTCCAAGTCACCTTCTGATGCTCTTTGAGTACCTTGAGTGTTTTTAGCCTTGTTTGCATAATTCTCCCTCCCCTCAAAAGGATTCGTCCTTGAATCAATTCCTTCTTGAAAGCGCATCAAGTCGAGGTATTGGGTGTCGGTATTTTACTGTTATTTTGTTGACGGCTCTACAATCAACACACATATGCCAACTACCATCTTTTTTGGGTATTAATAAGACGGGCACTGCGCATGGACTTAAACTTTCTCGAATGTGCCCCTTTTGTAAGAGCTCCTCCACTTGTCTTTGAAGCTCTTTGGTCTCCTCGGGATTGTTCCTATAGGCTGGTCTATTTGGTATGGCAGCCCCGGGAATGAAGTCAATTTGATGCTCAATCTCTCTCAAAGGTGGTAAACCTTGAGGTAGATTATCGGGAAAAACATCACTAAATTCCTGTAAAACTTCAACCACAACACTTGGCAAAGAAGGGTCAAGTTCGTTAGTTGAGAAACAAGCTTCCTTGTACATGAGTACAATAATTGGCTTGTTAGAAAATAAAGTTTTCCTCACATCTCTCATTTTAGCATAAAATCTCATTTTCTTTCCCTCATTCTTTTCTATGGTCGAATGTATTTCTCTTTCTTTTTCCTTTTGATCTTCATTTTTCCACTCTAATTTTCTCTCACTCTCTTTTCTTTTCTCTTTTTCTTTTTCTTTTTTTTTTCTCTCAGTCTCTCTTTGTGCGAATTCATCATGGGACTTTTCAAATTGCATTTGGTCTTCAAAAACTTGTTTCGGGGTTAAAGAAAGAAGAGTATACTTTTTGCCCTCTTTTCCTACCATGTACCTATTGAGATACCCATCATGCATCACTCTCCTATCCCATTGCCATGGTCTACCCAGCAAAATATGACTAGCTTGCATAGGAACTACATCACATATTGATCCTCATCACTATACTTCCCAATAGTAAAAGGCACCCTCACTTGCTTATTAACTCTCACCTCCCCACTATTGTTAAGCCATTGCAGCTTATAAGGTTTAGGATGTTTTGTAGTTTCCAAACCCAGTTTATCACAAATAAAGTACTAGCCACATTTACACAACTACCCCCATCAATAATCATGCTACACAATTTTCCATTCGCTAGACATCTAGAATGAAAAATGTTCTCTCTTTGCAACTTAAACCCCTCATCATCATTCCTTACTTGCATATTCAAAGCACGTTTAGAAACCAATAATATACCTTCCATAGGCGTTTCCCCATCACCACATTCCTCCAAAGGAGGCATTTCATCCTTCACATCATTCTCATCATCCGTTTCAACACCATCACCACGCATCACCATTACCCTTTTATTTGGGCATTAAGATGCAATATGACCAAAATCCAAGCATTTGAAACACTTGATATCTCTATTTCTAGGAGTTTGGGAGTTAGGAATACCTTTATTTTTATTATCATTAGCATCTTTTGGCTTGGTTTTTCCATCTCTTTTGAATTGGACAGCCTTGTTATATCCCCTCCAATTCGGTCTCCAATTGAAATTTTGGGCCGAGTAAGTGTTGGCTTGCCTTGTGTTCCCCTTTCTCTTTAATTGTCTTTCAATCTTTATAGTCATGTGCACCATATCATCAATCTCCACATAATGTTGAAGCTCTACAATGTTGGCTATGTCTTTGTTAAGGCCATTTAAGAACCTTGCCATAGTAGCTTCCCTATCCTCTTCAATATTAGCCCTTACCATGGCTATCTCCATCTCTTTGTAGTAGTTTTCTACACTCTTCTTCTCTTGTCTAAGGCCTTGCAATTTTTGATGTAAGTCCTTATAGTAGTGAGTAGGAACAAAGTGCCTTCTACTAATAGCCTTCATTTTGGCCCAAGTGGAAATAGATCTCTCTCCATTTCTCCTTTTACTTGTGATGAGTTGATCCCACCACACAATGGCATACTCTCCAAACTCCACGTCCACAAGCTTTATCTTTTTCTCCTCCGAATAATTGTGCCACTCAAAAATAAGCTCCACATTGCGCTCCCATTCAAGATAAGCATTTGGTTTTGATGCTCCCAATGTTTTTATCAAGATCGTTTCGACCCCTACCATAATTTCGACATTCATTGACCAAAGTAGCTTGGTCATCAAATTCTTCCTCCAGTTCCTCATCAAAAGGTGGTGTTGGAAGTCTTCTTGCCCCTGGATTGGTTTGGGAAGCTTCCCCTCTCATGGAATTTAACTCACGTTGTTGTTTCTCTAGTTTCTCATTCATGTTGCCAATAGCTAGTTGAATCCTCTCAAATTGTTGTTGCATTGCTTTGAGGATGAATTCTTGATCTTTTGATTTTCTTTCACTCCCTTGTGGCTCCATCTTCAAATCTGAAATTTTAATGACAAACAAAATAGATTGCAACCTCACAAATCACTCCCTCACGTGTTTACTCTCGTAGTATGGGCACTCCTGTTTCACTCAATTTTGGCTTTTACCCTCTTTTGAGCTCACACACTCTTGCTTTTTAACACTCAAGCAATCTTTTATAACTTAATACAAAATGGCCAATTCAAACAACAATTAATTATCACTATGTACTCAATTTTAATTAAAGATAACAAAGAATTCCTAAAGAAACAAGATACACGAATTCAACTCTAAAAGCAAACTAGAACAATCTAAACAATGAAGAGCACACACTTGATATAGATATAAGTGTATGATGATTTTTATGTTAATTATAGGCAACAACGAATCAATATTATTACCTCAAGATGTAATAAGAAGCAAATGGGC
This sequence comes from Carica papaya, assembly GCF_054855325.1. Classification (NCBI taxonomy): domain Eukaryota; kingdom Viridiplantae; phylum Streptophyta; class Magnoliopsida; order Brassicales; family Caricaceae; genus Carica; species Carica papaya. The sequence continues at coordinate 18,596,947 of NC_142310.1, read as the reverse complement.
AGAAATATTAAATGAAAACTAAAGATGCAAGAAAATGAAAATGGTGAATATGGAATTTAATGCGTGAAACTTGTAATTCTCTAATAGAACCACAAATTATCACCCAAAATACTCAAATTAAGTGAAACAAACAGTTTTGGATGAAAACAAACTCAATTGAGGTGAGTTGTTTCCAAACAGCCCCAAAAATTACACAAACAATCTCAACCAGACAAACAGCCTTGAAACGAGTTTTCCTTTTAAATTTTAAATGTATTTGAATGTTATATGAGATAAATAAAACGGAAATGACAGCAGCTGTGTCAATTACACAAGGTAGAATATGTGGAAATGTGTTTTGCACAATTAAGAAAATTTGGCTAATATGATTTTTTTTGTTTTGCTGAATGCAAATTTGTCTCTTTTTTTTAGTAAGAAATAATGAAAATAAAGACAACAAAATAAGGATAGACTAATTTACTTGGTGAACCAATGCTCTGATACCAAATGATGCGGAAACCCAAGACCCTTGCTTGAACCTTAAAACTCTTCAATCAGTTTAGAACGGAATTTAGATCACAAGTAAAAAAGGAATCAAATTTGTTCAATCACCCGAATGGTGGAAGTTAAAGAGAACCCAAAAAAAAATAAATGATATCCCTTGAACCTAATCCAAACAAGCACCAAGAACAATTGAAATAAGAAATCAAAATTGAAATACAAGTGATAACAATTGTATTCCAAATCAACACCTTGTGCATAAAGTGAAAAGAAAGTCAAAACCCTCTCAACTCAATTCTAAAATGTTTGATTACAACTCTAGATGTCCACAAAAAAGAGTTCATTTGGTATTTATAGCCAAAGAAATCAATTATAAGTTACAATACAATAACTACAATTGTAACTCCCACAATAACTAGGTTAATTATGTGGTAATTACAATTGTAACTCCAACAATAACTAGGCTAATTATAGGCATGTAATTGTTATGTAACTCCTTGTAACTCCAATCTTCTTAACCAATACTACTAATTGTTTGTGGCACCATATAGTTATGGGCTCATTCTTGTAATAACACTAAGATAAGATTTAAGCCCAAAATGAGTTACACTTAACTATATGGGCTTAATTAACTCAAACTAAAATAAAACAATGCAAAATACTTAAAACAACTCAACTAATCCAGCCCATACACAAAGCTTATTCATCCATTATCAATAAGACTCAAACAATTCCAAATTATCCCAAATCACTTAAATCCAATTAAAGTTACGAATTTGGGCTGTTCAAAAAGCTCATATTTGAACTTTTCACAATTGGCCAACCCATCATCCACATGTTTTTGAGTAAAAATTTGGAGCAACTCTTTAAGCTTCTTTGCCTTTGATCTTGTTACTAGTCCGCTGAAACTTTCTAGGTTTAGAATTTTATTTGTGTTTACATCATTTAAAATTTGCTCCAAGTCACCTTCTGATGTTCTTTGAGTATCTTGAGTGTTTTTAGCCTTGTTTGCATCACAAGTCCTGATCCTTCGCCATGTGCACAGAGGGGATGTGCGCACTATGCGCACATCCCGTGCGTGCATGCGTGCGAATTGGACATGCTCGCTGTGAGCACGTCCCGTGCGTGCATGAGTGCAGATGGGACATGCTAGCTGTGCGCATGTCTCGTGCGTGCGTGAGTGAGGATGGTGTGCACGTCCCGCAGCTACTTTGTGCGCATGCGCGCACGCACAGTGCCCTGCAGGATTTTTCCTGCGAGATTTTCTTCCCGATTCGCCGTTTTCTAATTTTTTCTCAATTTTTATATTTAATTTAAATGAGTTAGACTTAATTAATTACAATAAATTAAAATAAAATTAATTAAAAGAAAATTAAATAAAAATTAAATAAATAAAAAAATCAACCAAAATTACCATAATTATTAAGTAGCATAAATTAATTAAGTTTAACATGGCCAAAGACCCAAATAAATAGGGTTTTCAAATAATTTAAGCACAGTGATGGACAGGGTGTTACAAATCACCACTTGGAGAGAGTTAACATCCACTATGAGGAAACAGTTTGTACCAACCCATTTCGACAGGGACATGAATCTGAAGCTGCAACACCTAACTCAAGGCTCCAAGTTAATGGAAAAATACTACAAAAAATTGGAAATAACTATGATTAGGGCACAAATAGACGAACGGCCAGAAGCTACCATGGCTTGGTTCTTGGAGGGCCTAAATAAGGAGATAGCCAACGTCGTTGAACTTCAAAATTATGTCAATTTGGAATAGACGGTACACAAGGCTACCAAGATTGAAATGAAACTAAAGGGTAGAGGAACCAACTAAGGATATGTCAGTGACAATCCCTAGGGTAATCAAAGGTGGACTCGAGGGGATGAAGGCAAAAAAGTGGATGACATTAAGGGAAATTAACCCACTGACAACTCAACAGGTAATCCTAAGGCACTTACTGCTCACCAAAGCATTATTAAGTGTTTCAAGTGCCTAGGAGTTGGGCATATTCCATCTCAACGTCCCCATTAGCACGCCATGATCACCAGAGATGATGAAAATATTGTCAGTGATCATGAGAGCAGTAATGAGTAGGAAAATCTTCCATCAGTGGGTGCAAGTAGAGAAAGTGTCGTTCAGTTAGTACATAGAGATGTGTTTATGGCTCAATGAGCACTGAACATACAAGTTAAGCCCAATGGCAATGGTCAAAGGGAAATAATTTTCTACTCCAGATGCCTGGTCAATGGAAAGGTCTGTAGTGTGGTAATTGATGGAGGCAGTTATACTATCATTGCCAAACGGCTTACTAGTGGATCGAACAGGGTTAACATGTGAACAACATCCTTGTCCCTATAAGCTATACTAGTTGGATGACAGTAAGGAGATCAGTGTCACCAAGCAAGTACGTGTCTCATTTTTTATTGGTAACTATATTGATCAGATATTGTGCAACATGGTTCCCATGCAAATAGGGCACTTATTGCAAATAGTCAAGTTGATATTGGAATTTTTGCATATCACACCGTAATTCAACAAATTCTTCGTGAAATTTTATTGTGAATAAAATCTGCAAGAAGAGTTAGTGGAAAATAACATCCGTCGCAATCACGTGTGTTTCAACTCTCAAGTCTCAACACTCAAGCTTTCCCAAGTTGAATGTTGGGAATCCGCTCCTATTGAATCAAGTCATGCAAGTTAGAAATAATTTTTAAGAAAATTCCTAACAGGCTCTAGACACCCAAGGCATGCACGAGTGAATAAATGTGTGATGCAGACTAAATAAATGCAAATAAATTTAAGAAAATTCCTAACAGGCTCTAGACACCCAAGGCATACACGAGTGAATAAATGTGTGATGCAGACTAAATAAATGCAAATAAATTTAAATACAGAGCAACAGTTTTCGCACGTCTATAAAGACTGTTAATCTTCTTTACTCATGCAAATGCAAGACAAAAGTTTTCATGTACAACTAGTGGGTGAGGTAATGTTCTTTTGACGAATCGAAAGTTTTTGTCACATCCGTAGGAAGCCATTCTTCTTTTGTTTATGATGCAACATAATGAGTCAAGTGCCTTATGGGGTGCAATTAGTTTTCTTAAAATTTTTTAATTTTCTAATTTCTTTTACTCAATTTCACAAATAAACTACCACTTGAATAAAAAAATAGGATAGAATCAAGTGGGATGCAATTTCACAAGAAAAATAGATTAGCAATGAGGTGTTTTTGCTACTAATTATGCAAACACAATGCAAAGCAAGATAACATAGAAGGTTCAAAGCAAATGCCTAAGGTTTGATATAAAATGATGCAGGTGGAGTGCATTTACTCCACAGATTGAAAACATCTCGATCTCGAACTCACTATATTCAACAATTCAAAACTTAATTACCTAAAATAAACCCTCCCTATTAGAATCATAGTCGACTAAGCGAAAGCTTATCCAACTAACTGGAAAATAAAAAAAAGAATAAAGAAGGACACCACAGCTTACCCGATAAATCAATCCTTGATTTCTCGCTCAACGAAGTAGTCTGAAGCTCCTAGCTTAAAGACACCTAAAGAACTTTAAAATTAGCAGAGGTAATTCAAAGCAAAAGCTTTATTGATTTTTCAAATCTTAATGTTGTTAATTACAACCTATGGTGAGGCCTTTAAATAGGCTTTCACCCAAGTAGTTCTAAACAATCACTAACTTTTAAAAAATAATAAAATAAAATTATATCCCAATCTTTATCCTAAAAATATTAATTTAATAATAATAAGGGGTAAATTTACATTAAATACTGATAAAAGATTAAAATAATTGTAGATTTTATCGCATGTGATTTTTGGATAAAAACACATGAAAAGTATGCAAAAAGGAGTCCAATTTTTGGCCAACAACTGCAGTCTTATGCCAAACATGCCAAGTGTGTGAGAAGGCATGCACACTAATCCGCGGGCATGTGTACAGCACGTGTGCACGATATTTGCTCGCGTGTAGCCCGTGAGTGCCTTTACTCTGCGTGTGCAACTTCTCATCGTGCGCAACACGTTAGCTTCTTTACTTCACGTGGACAATACGAGTGTGACTCTTCCCCATGTGCACGACTTCCTCTCTGTGTGCACATCCCCATAACATGTGTCGCATGTACAAGCGGCCTACTTCATGTCCACACCTCTCCTACACTTGTGTGGTGGGTTGTCCCGCACATGTGTTGTGCCTTGTGTGCGGGTACCCTTTGGGCTGCTCACCCCTTATATGGACACCTTCACTTGTGCGCCCAATGGGCCTCCAAGCCCACATCATAACTCAGGCTTCTTACCCTTCGTGCAATCTCTTTGTGTTGAGCCTTTCCTTGGCTGTGAGGCCCTGATGTCTTTTGGTTTTGGACCAAGACTTGGCCCATTGTTTTGAATAATTCCAATTACAAAAGTGTTTAAAAGCATGACCATTTTCCTCTTTCAGTTTAGGAAACAAAAAGCATATGAAGTTGCTTGCTTATTTGGATCCAGACTCCACTTTAATTTTTGGAATGTCTCCTGGCTTAGTAGTGCTCACATCAGTGGAGGTCTTTTCTACTTTTGATTCGTTTATCCATTTTCTCTTTTGATTCATGGATCAATTCTAACTTGTATCTTCTTCAATGCATATTATTTTTTGAATCCATATAGGAGCCTTTAAATCTTTCTAAAGGGAGAAGGCTTCAGATTGCTTATCTTGGTGTGGAACCTGCATGGGTAGGCCAAAAATCCTCTTCACCCTCTTGGCCATGGGCCTCCAAGGCCAAGATCATGTGTTGTCAAGCCTCTTCTTGCGTTTTTGACCTTTTTCATGTGAAATCTTGAGCCTCCGATTCAGTTTCTTGAATGATCCATTCTTGAACAAACATGTTGAAGGCTTTTGGAAGTTCTTAGCTCTTTCTCGAGTAATAGAGCCTTATGGAACTTGAATCTTTCTTCTTAATTCTCCAAAGCCATCTTCATGATGAATCTTGATGCTTTCTTAGCCAAAAATTATGTGGAATCAAGGCTAGTTAATTGAAGCTTTTTTCCTTGATGTTTAGATCTCGAGAATTTGCCTTGAGGGAGGAATCCATGTGTTTGCAGGTTTGGAGCTTCCTATGTGCATATCATGTGCTGCCCATGTCTTTCATGCATGCGCATTAGGCAACGCATGACATCTCTGTGCGTGCAGGGATGGTAACCCGAGCTATCCTTAGGTGTACGAGTGTCTTCCATGCTTTCTCACCTGGTGATCTTATGGGTGCAGGAAAAATCTTGCTACTCGTAGATGTTTCTCTCTCAGTCTTCCAAAAAAGTGCTTCTACTTGTGTCTGGTTTACATCAAGTAGACCCGCAGTTGAGTTGGGTCTCATCTTCTATACACATTTATGACTATGTCTTTAACAACCCAGATCTTGCATGTATGATTTCGTCTCGTCAAAGTCGAGTTTGATGTGAATAGACATAAGACACACTACACACTACAACTACCTTCTTATTTATTTGTTGCTTTCCTATAAGCTTGACCACTATCCTCTTTGGTTTTATGAGAATTGATTTGAACCTATATGCCAACGAGCTCTCCTATCTTCTTCAAAAGACTCCACCCATTGGCTTGTAATCCTTGTGAAAAGATAGTCCTACATCTTTCTTCTCCCATCTTCTTAGTTAACACTAGGTTTTTTCCACTTTCATTCTCACTCGTTGTCACCCATAACACATGTTTGGGTCTTTTATAATTCTCACCCAATAATTTTTCCCCTTCTCCTAATATAACTACCTTAGACTTTTAATAAACCACTTTATTTACTTTGCGCAAATAATTACTGAAGACGTGCAACCTCTGTCATTTTGGCTCAACTTAAACCCTTTCATTTTTCTTCCCATAAGTTCTAGATCAAATGATTTTCTCTCCACAAATAAAAAACTCCTTTGAAGATTTCCATTACCTTGATTTTGATGCATCTGGGAAAGAAATTTTAAGGGTTAAAATGAGAGGTAAAAGCTTATCATATGAACCTACGGAGATGCAGATAGCTTATTTCACCAAAGCCAGCAGCACAGAAATTTGGCATAAGAGGTTTGGCTATTGTCATCTTCAAAACATGTAAGATTGTAGAAAAGTGACTTGACAAGAGGACTACCGGAGCTTGACAATTATTTGCCAGATTGTACTACCTGCCAATTTGGTAAACAGAACTGTTTGCCATTTTTAAAATCAACTTGGAGAGCTTCCAAAAGTTTGATAACTAAGTAGAGTATATAAGAATACCTTGCTTTACATTGATAAAAACTAGTCTAATAGGGGCAAACCTATCTAGGTGAACTATTTTTTTCAAATCTGATTCAAAAAAGGAAAAAAGAAAACAAATAGAACACTATTTTTTTGTAATTGAGTGTGCATGAGGTACGTGAACTAGCTTATAATCGTTGAGTAATGGCAGCCATTTAGCAATTGACCCATCTAAAAGTGCTAATCTCATATAGGAGGTTGGTGAAAGATGTGAGCTATAATTAGATTCAGAAAAGGTAACAATTGAGGGAGCTTACACAGACAAGTGTGGTAGCTTCTAGTGGATTTCCATGTGAGGAATTTGGGAGTCCATTGATTGAGACCTTCTAAGTTTGGTGGTGAAGGTAGTGTTGGACACTTTTAGGCAGTGGTTAGAAAAGAATTGTTGATCTTTTAGGATTTTGTTAGTAAATTTAATAATTTATTCGTTAAAACCAATGCACTTCCAAGGCAACCTAATTGTAATGGATCAACTGTCTCATTTACTCTTCTTCCTCTTTTAGGTATAAAGATGTCCTGCTCCTAGTTTCGACCCATGAGGGTAGGCTGAGCATGTAGAAGATCATAAGGCACATGGCCACTTGGATCTCCTTTCTTGTTTCCTATTTCTATTTTCCCTCTTTTTTTTTTTGAAGAAAATCCCTTTTGTTTCTCCTTTTTACTCCCAATCGTACTGAGGAAATGAGAGCTCTTTAGAGTTTCACCCTCAACTAGAAATACCTAATTCCATAATAACATACAATTTGATATCTATAATATTTAAATTATATCATATTTTATGTAATTAAAATATCACTTCTCTAAATTTATAATGAATTAAATAAATTATGTGATTAAGATTAAATTGTTTAAAATATATATTATATAACTCAAGCATGTCCCTAATCATTGTAAACCACAAAAAGGTTTAATATCTAAGTCTTGGGTATGGGAGCTCGCGTCTATTTGTCATTCTCTTAGAAAATAAATCTTCTTCCATTGGGCTTGCACGATTAAACAGTGCTAAGCTCAACAAGCAGGCCTCTCTTACCATTCAAAGCTCGATTATCCTGAAATCTAAAGAAAATAGAACTAAAGCTGAGTTGGGTCTCATCTTCCCTACCTGATCGAAACTTTCCCTTTACCACCTGCAACCTCTAGGTATGGTTTTCCTCCACTCAACTGCAGTTTGTCTTAAATCACTATATTGCAACTGAGATAGGATACACTGAACACTTGATCAAGGATTATTTTTTCCTTTCTATTTTTTATGTAAGATTATTATAGTTTTCCATTAATAGATTAATGGTTTTAATTAATTTATTAAAAATGAGAGGATATTAGCTTATATATTATTTATATTATTACATATTTTAGTTTATTTTTTATTTTTGTAAACTCCTCATAGATATATAAGAGGATGTCATTATTAAAAATAGTCAGAGAAGAATGAAAGTGATCTTGACTTCTTCAAAGATAAACCTTCTCTTAATTTTCAATTATTATTTTTTTGAGAGTTGCAAGATGACCATTTTATTGCATGCCATAAAGCAAATAATGCCACAAAAATTGCCAATCTCTTCTTTAGGGTGTCCTATAGGGATGTTAAGTTTTTAAACCACTTTTGGAGAGTTTTGTGGTCCAAACTTGGGGACCAAATTTTTATTTTCTACTACTTCACATCCACAAACGGATGGTCAAACTTAAGTAGTAAATAGAACACTTGGTACATTATTACGTGCTTTAATTGGAAGGAATATTAAAACTTGGGAAGATATGCTACCATTTGTTGAATTTGCTTATAATCGGAGTATACATTCTTCTACTGGATTTTTTCTTCTTGAAATTGTGTATGGTTTTAATCCCTTAACTCCACTTGATTTGTTACCTATTCCTATAAGTGACATTTCTAATTTGGATGGACATAAGAAAGCAAAAATGGTTAAAGCAATTCATGATAAAGCAAGGCAGAACATTGAAAAGAAAAATGAACAAGTAGCATCCCATGTCAATAAAGGAAGGCGCAAGATTTCATTTGAACCCGGAGATTGGGTATGGGTTCATGTGCGCAAGGAACGATTTCCATCAAAACGAACCTACCAGGTGAGTATAGTGTTTCGGTTACATTTAACATATCTGATTTATCCCCTTTTAAAATTGATGCAGGAATTGATTCGAGGACGAATCCTTTTGAGGGAATGGGGAATGATGCAAATAAGGCTAAAAATATTCAAGATACTGAAAGAGCATCAAAAGGTGACTTGGAGCAAATTTCAAATGACGTAAACACAAATAGAGTTCCAAACCTAAAAAGTGTCAGCGGACCAGTAACAAGATCAAAGGCAAAGAAGTTTAAAGAGTTGCTCCAAGTTTTCACTCAAAAATATGTGGATGATGGGCTGGCCAATTGTGGAAAGTTCAAATATGAGCTTTTTGGACAGCCCAAATTCGTAACTTTAATTGGGTTTAAATAATTTGGGATAATTTGGCTTGTTTGAGTCTTATTGGTAATGGGTGAATAAGCCTTGTGTATGGGCTGGATTAGTTGAGTTGTTTTAAGTATTTTAGATTGTTGTATTTTAGTTTGAGTTAATTAAGCCCATATAGTTAAGTTTAACTCATTTTGGGCTTAAGTCTTGTCTTAGTGTTATTATAAGAATGAGCCCATAATTATATAGTGTCACAAATAATTAGTGGTGTTGGTTAAGAAGATTGGAGTTACAAGGAGTTACATAACAATTAGATGTCTATAATTATTCTAGTTATTATTGGAGTTACAATTATAATTATCACATAATTAGCCTAGTTATTGTGGGAGTTACAATTGTAGTTATTGTATTGTAACTTATCATTGATTTATTTTGCTATAAATATCAAATGAACTCTTCTTTGTGGACATCAAGAGTTGTAATCAAATATTTCATAACTGAATTAAGAGCTTTTTGGTTTTCTTTTCTCTTTATGCACAAGGTGTTGTTTGGAATACAATTGTTATCACTTATATTCAATTTTAATTTCTTATTTCAACTGTTCTTGGTGCTTGTTTGGATTGGGTTCAAGGGATATCATTTATCTTTCTTGTGTTCTATTTAACTTTTATCATTTGGGTGATTGAACAAATTTGATTCTTTTTTACTTGTGATCTAAATTTTATTCTAAATCGATTGAAGAATTCTAAGGTTCAAGCAAGGGTTTTGGAGTTTCGCATCATTACAGCTATGATCAACCTGTTTGGAGAAGCTACAGATAGGCTTTGCAGGAAGCTCGATGCTGCTGCACTTAATGGAGAAAATGTGGAGATGGAGTCACTCTTTTCCCGTATGACATTGGATATTATTGGCAAGGCAGTCTTTAACTATGATTTTGATTCATTAACAAATGATACTAGTATAGTTGAGGTACTGGCTTTTCTATTTATATAATTTTTTATTGGAGTCTAAGTTAGCTTTATGGTTGATGTCTTATGCAAGAACTTACTGAATTTATGATATGTCGGATGCAACAAGCTGTTTACACAGTTTTGAGAGAAGCTGAAGATCAAAATGTTGCACCTATTCCATTCTAGGAAATCCCAATCTGGAAAGACGTTTCACTACAGCAAAAGAAGGTTACTGCTGCTCTCAAATTGATTAATGAAATGCTTAATGATTTGATAATGATGTGCAAGGTAATGTTGCAACTGCTAGAGCAACACCTAACTCTTTTTCTGAGAGAATACCAGACACTTTTATGCACATATGTATTTGGCATATGAAACTTGAGAACCATTCAAATCAGTTAATTTCATAAGCATATGAGACTTTTATAAACATTCAATTAAAACTTTGAGAACCATTCAAATCAGGTAACTTTGAAATTATATTTGAGAAACTCTACTGAGTATCAATAAAAGATCAAAATGATGGCCACGCAGCATATAGCTCCCAGATATTTGTTTCTGTTTCTGTTTCTTTTTCTTTTGGGAATTTGATTTCTTTATAAATATCACATAGTAAGAACTTACACTTACTGCTTGTTTAGTTAAATAATTGTTGATTCTCCTTGATGAACTTAAAATAAATTTCTCTATTTTATTTATTTACTTATTTCTTTGTTCATTTATTTGATACGATGAGGTTTTAATTAAAGCTAGAGAATTGTAGCGGTTGAGCAACATATTCATTGTTCCTTTTTTTTAAAAAAAAAAAGAAGGTAGCTCTTTTAATCATGTGGATAACTCATTTTCATTTAAAAGAAAAAACCACTGTAAGAGAACTTGTTATGTTTCCGAGAACAGAATCTTGTCACTGGGCAGTTATTTGAAATTTTCAGTTCCATAATCTGCTTTTTCTCCTTGTTGTGATTTTTTAAGCAGTATATTTTGTGAAAATAGATTACAGTTCATCAAAGGGAGCTTGTACCTTGAATCTCGTTATAAAGAGCTTCAATATTGTATTTTAAAATAATATTATGACTTCTTTTATTAATAGCAAGTATTCCCTTTTATATATAGGTTACAATTCTTATTTAAAAATATTAATTTAATTTAAAATCTAAATCTAATTATAAATACTTTACTAAAACAATGAAAATCCTACACTATTTAGGAATCAAATACTAATGAAAAATATATATATTTATTTTTTAAAAATCTAATACTAATTAGGATTACAAATATTTAGAAATTTAATACTAGTTAGAATTTCATATTTAATTGAACGTCAATTTCCAATTCTTGTTGCACATTTCATATTTGCATCCATAACATTACTCTCCCCTAGTTTTCAAGCTTGTCCTCAAGCTTGAAATGTGGATATAGTTGTCTTATTGATCTTTTCTTGTTGTCCAGTATCATATTTAATCTCGAGCCAGAATAACCGTTTACATTGGTGACCCGAAACAAACGACTCATCACAGTTATTTTCTTGTTGTCCAATATCATATTCAATCTCAAGCCAAAATAACCGTTTACATTGGTGACCCGAAACAAATGACTCATCACAGTTATAACACAACCCTTTTAACTTCCTTTCTGTCATCTCTGTCTTTGTTAATTTCTTTATATATAGAGATAAACAATTAGCAGATTGTGTCATAATGTTGTTATCCTGTGGAGTCGGTGTTTTTCGAACTGAATTATTAGGATTGGTCACGAACTGAGAGTGATCATTATAATTGTGTTTGGTCATAGCCAACAACCGTTGTTTCCTTTCAAAAGCTCTAGCCATACTCATTGCATGCATAAAAGTGGTGGTGATTGCATTTTGACCTTTAAACGAAAGGAATCCATTAATTCTACTATGAATAAACTTACATGCTGATCAACTCGAACAAATCTATTTGCCCGTGCCAATTTTTTTCTGAAATTGCCTCTGATACTCCTCAACAACCTTATTTGTTTCAAGTTTACCAACGCCCCCAATGGGTTGCTTCCGGTTGACGGTCCAAACCTTAGTAAACAGTGATCCTTGAATCCAGCCCAGTTGATTGTGGGTTGTTCAGATTCTAATTGATGATATCAAAGTTGCCTTCACCTAACATGTGGAAGACAACCAATGCGATCTTATCTCTTTTCGGTATGTCTAATTTAGTATAGCGATGAACAACCACATTACTTCGGTGATGGTTTATGCCTTGCGAACGACTTCCAGCATGAAATGCTTGGGGCGGTTGTTCTCGTGGGTTATGACTACTGGCAGTTCGCTTCGAAACGTTTTGCATGTTCTGACCAGTTCCAACTAACATCTCCTTGAATTGTGAGGATAACTCCTGCAGCTGACTGCCTAAGCGTCTTTCAAATTCTACTGTCCATGCTTCATTTGCGGCGAGAGCTTCCTTTACCATCAATTGTATATCTTCCATTAGTGCAGAGTGGCCCATTGTGTTAAACTCTGATACTAATTTATTATGTTTCAAGATCAGGATCTTGTTACTGAACGATTATCTAAAATTTTCGGTCCCATAATCTGCTTCTTCTCTTTGTTGTAATTTCTTGAGCAGCCTATTTTGTGAAAATAGATTACACCTCATTAAAAGGAGCTGCTACCTTGAATCTCATTAGAGAGAGTTCTAATCTCATACTTTAAAATAATATTCTGACTTCTTTTATTAATAGCAAGAATCATCCTCCTTTATAGAGAGATTATAATTCTTATTTAAAAATGTTAATCTAATTAGGAATACTTTACTAAAATATTGAAAATTCTACACTATTTATGAATCAAATACTAATGAAAAATATATATATTATTTAAGAATCAATATTAATTAGAATTCCAACTATTTAGGAATCTAATACTAATTAGGATTGTATATTTAATTGAACGTCAATTTCTTATTCATGCTGTGTCTTCCTTATTTGCATCCATAACATAACTGTTTTTAATTTTTATTTTGAAAATTTGTCTAACATCAAGTCAAGGTCATATGATTCTTTCAGTTGGATTCAACTGTCAAGCTCTTAGATATATGACCACTTATTCGGTTTGTTTTTGTTATTTATTTGTGATCTTGCAGAAAATGGTAGATGAAGAGGAGTTGCAGTTTGATGAGGAATACATGAATGAACAAGATCCTAGTATACCACACTTTCTTTTGGCATTAGGAGATGATGTATGTCTTATTAATTGCAACATGTTTCTATTAATAGCTCACATGATAGAAGAATTTCTTCCAACTTTTTGTAGGTTTCTAGCAAGCAACTTCATGATGACTTGATAACCCTGCTTATAGCTGGGCACGAAACATCTGCTGCAGTTTGACATGGACATTTTATCTTTTGTCGAAGGTGACAAGCAATTTTTCAGCACATATCAAATAGGTGCTTGTTTATACTTCTCACTATTTTTTACATTCTTAATGACTGTAGGAACCTAGTGTCATGGCAAAGCTCCAAGATGAGGTAATCTAAACTTGTACATGCATATAGTGCACCCAATAGATTTATGCTATAAAATTTTGTATGGTCTTAATCATTTGACCCTAATCTAATTTTTTATTTCCTCTTTCAATCACATGTTTTTCTTGGGTTGACATTATTCTTAGAGATCAGTTTCCAATCATAGAAGACTTGAAGAAACTAAAGTATACCACTCGAGTAATTAATGAGGTAAGGAAATTAAATTCAATATAATTAATAGTTCCTTTTAGTTTGATTTTTGTCTTACTATAGGTTCTGATATTAATTTTATTCTGACCTCTGCAGTCACTCCAGCTCTATTCACAACCTCCTGTCTTAATTCGCCATTCTATTCAGGATGTTGTGTTTGGACAGTATCCCATAAGAAGGTTATATCCTAGTAATATACCCATGGTCACTACTGTTCTTGGCACCAATGTATATCATTGAGACTAATGTTCTTTTGCTCGGCAAGACTCGAATGATTTCCATTTCAATTGACTTGGTGAAAAAACAAAGGGAATAAGGTTCCCATAGGAAATGACCACATTTGATACCATCACTAAGTTTCTAGGAATAAGGATAAAATTTAGGAATCTAACGAACACAAATTAGATCGCAAAATACATACTTGGAAACCTGTAAATTTCTCAAGAGTCTTGCAGCAGATTTTCCTCATTTGGATTCCTATCTTCATATCTGCTTATTGATCATGTAGTCAATTACAGAAAGAGATTACTTGGTGATTTACCCCTATATGCCTTTTCATTTTTTAGATTCAAGAGGTCTGGTTTGTGAGAGTTATAGAGATTTTGGATCTCAACTTTTCACTTGGATTTGCTATCTATCCAAACACCATAATCTAGTCTCCCATTAACCACCAACTTCATCTCATGTAATAACTAGACCCTGTTACCTCCCTTGTATGCAAAGGTTGATTGACTTCCTATAATTATCCTTAATGGATGGTGGGGATGATTTTAGGTAGGTTCTTTTTGGTGCTTATTACCTCAGGTTAGGATTGGTCCATAATGGCCACCAAATTCATGATTCGGCCAACCCAAATACCAACAGTAGGTATTAAAGAGAAAAAAATCAGAGTGTTAAAGAGAAATTAAATTAGGGTGTTAAAGAAGAAGTAAGTCAGTGTGTTAGAGAGAAAATAAACCAGGGTGTTTGAGAGGAAACAAATCATGTTAGAAAGTAAAATTATACCATTTGTAATTAATTGTCAATTTTTTTTTTCTATCCTAGAAAACTTAAATATATTGGGATGTAACATTCAGTGAAATATACATCAATAAAAAAAACTATTCTTATCAGTAAGAAAGTTGCACTACTTTAGGATCTGGTCACTCTCTTTTAAGTGTGATTGTCTAACATTTTTTATTGTTCAACTTTTTGGGATGCTAATTCATTTCACAAAAAAAGTTGAGAAAATTCTGTGGATTTTCTTTTGTCTAGGGTGAAAGAGGTTTTCAGGAATCAAATGGTTAGTTGAAGCTTTTTGGCAGTTGAATTGGACAGGGTTCTTGGTATTTGGAACCTTGTATAGAAAACTTCGGCCTCGCAACTATGGCTACAGTGTACTCCTTTGGAACCTAACTTTTTGTGGTACAAGGTGATGACAAACGAATAGTGGTTGTCCCATAATAGTTGAGAATACTAAATTCAAGTCTTATACTACTCTTAAGAGCTCTAGCAACTCATTTGTCACATTTATGGCTTCTTTTGGCCCCTTTTCCTTTTTTCAGGAAAAAAAAAGTGAAATTTATTAATAGGGCTCCTTTTGGCTCCTTTTCTTTTTCAGAAAAAAAAAAAGAGTGAAATATATTGACATGGCATCAAGGGGTGCCACCTTTCACGAAATTATACAGAAGTCAAGAAAGCAAAATGTCATCCATGTCCTTTTTGGCCCTTACTATGTTGAGTTTTGGCGATTACTATTGTTTCTTTTTTTGGGAGGATCTCTGGTTGGAGTCTTCTCTTGAATCTTTTTTTTCTTATCTATACAGATTCTCTCATAAATGTTATGCTCCTATAACTTCATTCTTGACTCAATTAAATTCCATTTCTTGTAATTTTTGTTTTTTTCCCCTTAAAAATTATAATTGTGGGTGGTGTTAGATCTAAAGCTCTAGATGAACCTTCTTGATGCTTTTTGTCATTCCTAGATCTGATCTAGATCTCTCTCTGGTTCTGGTTTCGCGCACAAATGACTTCGTTTAGCCTCTTTCCGACTGTCCTCACGCAAATCCGGTCAAATATGTCACGAAAAGTCGTTTACACATATGCTCTTTCTTCTTACAGATCTCCCACAACGGTTGCCGCAACCGATTCGACTGCACATAGAAGATGCTTCGTCTTCTGGGAAGCCGTTACCGCTGCCACCTCTGTTTTCAAATGGTGGTGGTCGGGGATAGAAGGAAAAACACCATATATATTTTCTTTGGCTGTCTGTTTCTCAAGTTTGACCTTCTATAATTGTGATGTGTGTGTAGATCTGAATAAGTGATACTAATTCAGCTTATTATGCTATTTTAAAGTTTGAGAAAAATTTTGAAATTAGAACTTTAAAATAGTTTTATTTGATTTTAATAATATATTAATTTTAGAAAAATAATAATAATTTTATTTCTTACATTTTTTATAGTATTACATTTAAGATATTTATAAAATTTTTAATTTAATAATAAAAAAATTATTATATTTTATTAAAATTTTAATTATACTATTTTATTATTCTCATAAAATTTTAATTACATAATATCAAATAATAAACTAAAATAATTAAAAAATAAAATATAATAGTCAATAAATACATAACTAAACATATTACGGTAATAAAATACAAAAGAATCAAACAACCAATATTCTCACATAAACTAACCAAGCCTACATATCTCTACCCCATGGTTACAGAAGATTAGAAGCCTAGACATCTAAATCTTTGAAAGCAATGGTGTAACTTTTACTTTCATATCGGAAGAATCAAAAAATATTTTGCAAGAATAAAAAGGTCAATGAATATTTTATAAAAAGTTTGCTCTTAGGAAGAAAACTTTTTCTTATTCACCCTGATAAATTCTTTGTAACCACTTAGATCATGACACTTCCAAATTCATAATAATGTATTCAAGTAAGGGAGTACCCTTATTTTTTAACCACATAACTTTCTTTATGCCATGCTTATCGACAATTATTGTATACCAAAAAATATCAAAATCATTCAACTATTAAGAAAGAAACAAAGGGTCCTTTTTCTAGGAGCGACACACTTGCTAAGCTATGATGGTTGTACTTGAGGCTCTTCTGCTTGCCTCATCAGAACGCATCCAATATGAAAAATCGAAAAATAATTATTTTTAACAAAAAACTCATAGTTCTTAAACCGACATCGCAGTGAACATTAAGGCACATTTCCTTTTTTACTTTTAACTATGCGAGGGAGAGTAAGAATTTTACCTTCATACAAAAAATAAAGAAATATTTGCTAAGGCATCGAGACGTATTTATTTTTAAAACAATAGGTATAAACACTCACTTCAAAAACAATGAACCAAGCCACTTTCAAAACTTAAATAGTTTTAATATAGGACAACAAAAAATTAGTTTATACCAAAAGATCATGAAACTCTGACTTTTGAAAACAATATTCAAAGCACCTCTATTTCCACAACTAAAAACTGTTAATAAAAAATTAATGCTCTTATAGTTGGACTGAAAGTCTCAGGCAAAACATTTACTTTGAGTACAAGGATTGCAAAAATAATAAGTTAAACCAAAAGGGACCTAGACATTTCTATTTCTGCACAAAACTTGAAAAGCATAATCAATGAGGCTTTAGGGCAAAGATCGATAACTTTTCTTATATAAACTAAAACTTTCAACAATTGAGAATACGAGCTCATTCTTCAAAGTTCTATGAAATTAGGAAAGCACACTGTCATATCTTTAAGAAAAAAGAGGCAGTCAAGTTAGTTTTCTCTTTCCAAGCCACACACAGAAACATTCTTATCTTGAATCAAAGTGACACACCAAAGATTAGAAAAGACTTACATTGCCAAAGAAATCAAGAAAAAGTTTCTTACGCTTCAATGCGCATTTATTTTTGAATAGTACATAAAACATACTTTCAGTTTCTAGATAATAAATCGAGGCTATCTCACTGTTATAAAAATTATTTGTTTGAATACGAAAATGGTATGTATATATCATGCCAAATAAAGAGAAAATCAAATAAATCATCAAATATACAAATTTTTTGTGTCGTGTCTCACGAAGTCATTATAAACTTTCATCTCTGAGGGCAGATACAAATTTTCAACTACTCAAGTGAAATGACCAGATCAGATACAGATACGGTAATTTGTTTAGACCCATTTTCAGCTGGCCAAACCATGGTACGATTTATAATCACGGTCGTATCAACTATAGTGGTTCTAATAGATATTTATAGTCACGATATTACTTAATCGCAGGTGACCCCTACAGTTAGTGCAATACCACTCTCCTCCGAGGGCACGCTGTCATCCACTAGAAGCGATCAGCTTATATTTTTCCAGACTAGATAAGGGAGGAAAAAACAGATACCCCGAATAGTAAAGGGAACAGATACCACTCAAAGATAAAAGTTTAACGAGATACTTGATGCAATATGTATATCAAAACATATGCAATTCGAACCATACAGACTTTATTCCACCTTTCTATTTTTCTTTTTCTTTTTACTTTTACAATTATAGATTACATATTATATTTATTAAATATAAATTCATCAAGTGTTTATAATTTACATAACATGCTTGAAAACCAAAATAATTAGACTCATTTGAACACAGAGGCATACAGAACAGGCAAAATACAATCATATTAAATTTGTTTATCTAAAAATACTCTTTAAGACGTCAAAAATAATACTAAATTCCTTACCAAAACTTTAATAATTTTTTCTTCACCGTTTTTCTATCTTTCTCTTCTTCTTTCACTAATTTACTCTCTCTTTCTCTCTCTAAACCTTGAAAAATGGAAGAAATGGAAGTGTGGAGAGGAATAGAAGGGGGTAATTTATAAAATATTGGAACTGTTAGATTCGCGACAAGTGGCAAAAACCGATGAAGAGATAGGAGAAAAATATTCTTGGCACGAAAAACGTGGGAGGAGGACCTCCTCTCACGTTGGCAGCGGCGCGACGCCCAAGGCAGCGGCAGTGCCCGACCGGCGTGCTATAGGCTAGCCTGCAGGTGCACAGGCCTACTGTCGTGCATGCAAGCCTACTACGAGCAGGCCCCAGGAGCACAGGGCTTATCCGCGCAGGCCTACTGCACAGACGACAGGCGCACAATGTGCGGCGCCAATCCGTGCACAAGGTGAGATGCAAACGGCTCGCCTGCGGGCGTTGGTCCTGACCCCTCGCTGTGCGCGCTGAGGGGACATCCGCGCATGCATGCGGAGGGGACGTACACGTTGTGCGCACATCTCGTGCGTGCATGCGTGCGGATGGGACGTACACACTGTACGCATGCCTCGCGGCCACTCTGCATGCACGCACAGTGCCCATCACCCACGCAGACAAGCCACCCATTCACAGAATTTTTCCCGTGGACAGTTTTTCCCCGTTTCATCGTTTTTTTTATTTTTTCTTCTAATTTTTCTTTTAATTTAAAAATAAAATAAAATAAAATAATTTAAAGTAAAATAAAATCAAATTAATAAAAATAAAAATAAATTAAAATCATGAATCATGAGAAATGTTAAACAGCATAAATTAATCAAGTTTAAGGCGGCCAAAGACCTGCATAAATAGACTTTTCAAATCATTTTAGCACAGTTATGAGCGGAGTGTTATATCCCTCCCATTTAAAAAAATTTAGTTCTCAAATTTGTTTCAAATAATTTTGGATACTTTTTCTCATTTCGTCCTCTAATTTTCATGTTGCTTCTTCCAGAATATGATGCTGCTAACGTACCTTCACCATAGGGATCGTCTTATTACGTAAGACCTTATTAGCCCAACTGAGAATTTTCACAAGAACCTCCTCATAAGTCATATCGACATGTACCTGTACCTCATCACAAAGAATAACATGAAAAGGATCAAGGTGGTACTTCTTGAGCATCGAGACATGAAAGACATCACTAAAAATGATTTCTAATAGATATTCGCGTCACCACTCTCGTCAGAGAGTACGCCTCATCTACAGAGAGCGGTTCTCTCATATCTTTTCAGAGCAGTTGGGGGAGGAAAAAACAGATACCTCTTAAAGATAAAAAATCTAACGAAACACTTGATACATTATACATGTCAATACAGATATATATATATTTCGGACCATTCAGCCTTCATTTCACTTTTTTTTATATTCCAGATAATATCACCATATTCATATTATTTTATTTACATACAAATCATCAAGTGTCTATAAATCACATAACATGCTTAAAATTAAGAACAATTCACTTATTTAGAACTACTAAACATAGAACATACAAATCACACAAATCAGGGATTCATAATTTTAATTTTTTTAGAAATACTCCTTAAAATATTTTAAAAAATACTAAATTTCTTATCAAAACTTCGAAGTTTTCCTATACTATTCTTCTTCTTCTTCTTTCTCTCTCTAGATCACTCTTTCTCTCTCTAAACTCTTGGAAGGCGGAAGAATGAAACAGAAGTGATAAGAAAATGAGAGGAATGGTCCCTATTTATAGAAAATAAAGACCGTCAAATTTGCGCCAAGTAACGAAATCCAATGAAGAGAGTTGAATGGACGGTGCTCGATTTGACGCGGCACAAAAAACGGAGAAAAAATTCCTCCACCGACAGCAGCACAACCCAAGACGGCGGCTCAACGCCAAAGGAGGGGGGGCGTCACACTGCCCGAAGCGAAGTACGCCTCACAAAGCCAGTGTGCGCTTCAAGCGCCGGCCTACCTTATTGCACGCAGGGCCTACAACACGCTAGGGCGCTGGGCGCGCAGGCTACATCACGTTGGGGCGCTGCGCACGCTAGGGCACCGCACACGCAGGCCTTCTACGCGGAGACCTATTCACTCAGGTTTGCTGTGTGGACAACGTGCGCACAGTGAGTGGCACCTAACTTTATCTGCGGATGATGTAACATGCAGAGAGGACTGGCCCCACACCTCACGCGAATGGGATATGCGCGTTGTGCGCACGTCCTACACCTAGTCACGCGCGCATGTGCGTGAACGTGTGGCGCCCGCGCAGTCGCCCCTCTCCCGTGGGCGTTTTCCCATGGAATTTTTTCTCTTTTTTTTTTTGTTTTCTCTTGAAAATTAATTATTTTAAAATAATTATTATTATTATCATTATTATTATAATCAAATAAAATAATAATAATAATAATAATAAATCAAAATAAAAATAATAACATATAAAATTAAATAAAATTAAAATTACAAATTACGATATAAAACTACAAAATAAATTTAAATAAATTCATCAGTCTTAAAACCCGAATAAATATGAATTTTTCAAATACAATTTAGCGCGATAGTAAGCTAAGTGTTGCAATATTATCGGAAAAACATATTACCTCTCTAAGAGAGAGGATGCCAACACCCCAAGAGATAGAATGTCATTAAAGTAACATATCCAACATATCCAAAAATATTTACATTCCTCCAATAAATTGATAAACATTATTTTTCATAGATGCTAGGTGCATTTATTTTGGAACAACAAATCCACGGACACTCACTTTTACTACAATGAATTAAGGCATTTTCACCATGAAATGAATCACATTAAGTTAATTAAAATGGCTTCAAAATGAAGAACAACATTCTTTCTCCCATAGAATGACAATTGTCACAAACATGCATCCATCTTTTCTATCCATGCGAATAACAAATTAGGAAAATATATTGTCAACTCTCTAAGAGAAAGGATGTCAACTATCCAAGAGAAAGGTTTCATTGAATTAACTTTTGTTTTCAAATCAACGTATCAAAAAATCTTTACTTCAAAATAAAAGTTCAAGCCAAATTCTTTTAGAGTTAGAACAATCAAAGAGACCAAAGCACTCTTATTTTGCCACATTAACTCAAGAGTCATTCTCTTGGAAAAACGAAGAAACTTTGAAAAGACATACCAAATCAAAAGATTCAAGCATATGATTTTGGAACACAATGCACACTGGCTTTTAAAATAATGAACTAAGGCATTTTCACCAAAGAACAAAAGCATATCAAGATAATTAAAGTGGATTCAAAATAAAGAACGACAACTTTTCCCCTATATAATGACAATTCCCATAAATGGGCATCCATCTTTTCTATATGTGGATGACAATTCCCATAAATGGGCATCCATCTTTTCTATATGTGGAAATAACAAATTGGTAAAACATATTGTCAAATCTAAAAGAGAAAGGATGTCAACTTTGTAGGATAAAGCATTTCATCAAAGTAACATTTATTCTCAAACCTATATAGCGAAAAATCTTTACTTCAAAATAAAAGTTCAAAATAATTTTTTTTTAGAATTGGGACAACAAGAGGGACTAAAGCAGTTTTATTTTGACGCAATAACTCAAGAATTATTCTCTCAAGCACCAAGACATGTTTACTTTTTAAAAAAATTTGATAAAACACACTTTCTGTTTCTAAATTATTACTTTCACCTCTTTTACTAGTCAAACTGTTATGTTTTTTATTTCTAACATCAGAACAATTATTTTTTAGAAAAACAGTAAGAAACTTTAATACAA
The DNA here is from genome assembly GCF_054855325.1 of Carica papaya. NCBI lineage: Eukaryota > Viridiplantae > Streptophyta > Magnoliopsida > Brassicales > Caricaceae > Carica > Carica papaya. Next base: position 18,574,586 of record NC_142310.1, on the reverse strand, counting down.
CATATTAATAAAAATATTTAGTTTTAATTAAAAAATTCTATCACATTTTTATGTGTTCCATCTACCTTAGGCACTAGGGAAAATTTACTCTCTCAATAAATCAATTAACATTATTTTTCTTAGATGCTACATGCACTTATTTTAGAAAAACAAATCTATGCACCCTCAGTTAACAATGATTGAGGGATTTTCACCAAGGAATAAAAGCGCGTCAAGTTAATTAAAATGGCTTCAAAATGAAGAACGACAATTTTTCTCCCTTATAATGATAACTCTCATAAACGAGCATCTATCTTCTCTATCCGTGGGAACCCAAAACGAGAAAAATATATTACCAACTCAAATATGTCAACTATGTAAGAAAAAGGATTTCATCGAAGTAACTTTTACTTCCAAACAAACAAATCAAAAAATCTTTACTTCAAAACAAAAGTTGAAGCCAAATATCTTTAGAGTTGGGACAACTTAGGGACCAAAATAGTTTTATTTTGTTATAATAACTCGAGAATGTCAAGCCACAATTTACTTCTCACCAAAAAAATTAGTAATCTTTATTTATGAACACTATGAACTCTCATTTTTAAAACAATGAACAAAGGCATTTTAACCGAGGAATGGAAGCACATCAAGATAATTAAAGTGGCTTCAAAATAAAGAACGACAACCTTTCCCCCATAGAATGACAATTCCCTTAAACGAGCATCCATCTTTTCTATCCGTGAGAACAAAAAATTGGAAAAACATATTGTCAAATCTATAAGAGAAATGATACACTCTGCAAGAGAAAGCATTTCATCAATGAAAATAGAAGTTACTTCGATGAAATACTTTCTCTTGCAGAGTTTGCATCCTTTCTCTTATAGATTTGATAATATGTATTGATAAGGATTTCATGCTAAATAAAATATTATATTAGTTAAAGTTCTAATAATATAATTATATCTTATAATTAGAGTCCAAATAGAATAAAGATAATCAATATATATATATCTTTTAAATAAAAACAAAACATAAGTAATAAAAATTAGAAGTTTATTTTCTCCAAAAAATTTTAATATATTTTTTCAATTTTTTGACTTCTATTTTCAAACCAATATATCGAAAAATCTTTACCTTAAAACAAAAGTTCAAGGCAACTTTTTTTAGAATTCGGACAACAAGAACGACCAAAGTAGTTTTATTTTACCACAATAACTCGAAAATCATTACCTTTCGCAGCAAGACATGTTTACTTTTTACAAATTGATAAAACACACTTTCTGTTTCTAAACTATTACTTAAGTCTCTCTTACTTGTCAAGCTGTTATGTTTTCCATATCCAACATCACAAAATAATTATTTTTTAGAAAAACAGCAAAAAACTTTAAAACAACGTATTAAAAAAATATCTTGTTCCATTAAAAATATTCTAGCATAATTTTTTGTGTTTCATCTACCTGAGGGACTAGGGGAAATTTACTTTCCCTCAATAAATCGATGAACATTATTTTTCTTAGATACTAGGGCACTTATTTTAGAACAACAAATCTATCCACCCTCAATATTAAAACAATGAATGAGAGACTTTGATGGAGGAATGAAAGCACATCAAGTTAATTAAAATGTCATCAAAATAAAGAACAACAACCTTTCTCATATAGAACGACAATTCCCATAAAAAAAGCATCCATCTTTTCTTTTCATGAGAACCAAAAATTTTAAAAACAAACTGTCATCTCTATAAGAGAAAAGATGTCAGCTATGCAAGAAAAAGGATTTCATCGAAGTAACTTTTACTTCTAAACCAACATATCGAAAAATTTTACTTCAAAACAAAAGTTGAAGCCAAATCGTTTTAGACTTAGGACAACCGGAGGGACCAAAGCAATTTTATTTTGCCACAATAATTCAAGAATGTCAAGCCACAATTAAGTTCTTTCCAAAAAAATTGGTAATCTTTATTTGGAAACACTATGCACTCTCGTTTTTCAACAATGAATCAATGCATTTTCACGGAGGAATGGAACACATCAAGATAATTAAAGAGGCTTCAAAATGAAGAACAAACAACTTTCTCCCATAGGATGACAATTCCCATAAACGTACCTCCATCTTTTCTATCCATGGGAACAACAAATTGGGAAAACATATTGTCCAATATGTAAGAGAAAGGACGCCAACTCTGCAAGAAAAAGCATTTCATCAAAGTAACTTCTATTTTTAAACCAACATATCCAAAAATCTATACTTCTAAAATAAAAGTTCGATGCAATTTTTTTAAGAGTTGAGACAACAAGAGGGACCAAAGAATTTTTATTTTGTCACAATAACTCGAGAATCATTCTTTTTCGCACCAAATGGACGGCCCAGATGCGTCCCCGCGCGCACGGACGGCACAGATCAAGCGTGCGCACGGACGGCACAGATGCAAGCGCACGGACGGCCCAGATGCACGCGCACGGACGGCCAAGATTCAATCAAGCACAAACGGCCCAGATTTAATCAAAATGGACAGCTGTGATCAAAAGGCAAAAGAGTATAAATAAAACCCCCACACCTGACCACAAAAACCCTAGCCGCCTGCCCTCGCCAGAGAAGACGAACCAAACGCCGGAGGAGCCGGTCGCCACCACCCGCCGCCGCACCGAGGAGTTTTTCGACCGCCGATCGAGGTAAATTTCATACCCCCGACTCGTTTTTCAATGCTGAGTTTCCCTGTGGCCAAATCGGAGCCAAAATCCCGGCCAAACGGCCGAAAAACACGGCCGAAATCCATCGGCACCGCCGCGCCTCTCGATTTTTGCCTCCGATGAGGCCCTTTCCGGCCTCCGTTTGATACAATTTTTATATCACCGTGATCACCATTCTTTTCTCTACAGGTTGATCGGAGCCAAATCACCAAAACACGAACCTCGCCGGAGAGCCGCCGCACCCGAGAGCACCGCCGCCGGTAAGCTTCGATTTTTCGTAATTTTTTTGCCCCCCGAGGACCTTAGGGTTGTTTTATCGCAGGGACCGATGCAAGTGTGGCCGAATTCGGTCGGAAACGGCAGAAAACGGCCAACCCGAGGCGAATCACCGCCGCAAGCGACGGCGCCGTCGCTGGAGCACGGCGGAGCCGCCGTGCCGAAATTGCGATATTGGCCAAAAGGGGCCCTAGATCTAATTTGGGATTTTTTGGGACACATGCAGGTACCAGTAGTGCGTTTCAGTTCCCTGGAAAAAAATTCAGGGAAAATTAGGGACAGCCTGTAGGCGCACTGTAGAGCCGTATTCGGACCCCGAAACAAGTAATGACCCCTCACCCTATTTTCTATCACGGTATTAAAGTTCAATAAATGATAAAACGATATTTCATGAATCAACAGCTGTGTGAAATTATTTAAGGTTGCTAATGGAGCCCGAGTCTAGTATATTTGTCGGTCAGTTGTTTGTTCTATTTTACAGTTTTAAATGCAGTATGATGTCTGATGTTTTTATTTCATAGTTTCGTGCGCATGTATTATTGTTTTATTAATTATGGGTGAATGACTGAGAACCCGATGTTGTATGTTGTCTTGTTTGACATAAATTACTGGTTTGCTTGTTTGTGTGTGAATTGATGGTGCTGACTGAGAAAAAGGGGAATGAAAAGTTATGTAAATTGATAATTGTATAATGTGGTCTGCCTGACTAAATATCTTGGGAGATGGTGGACGGACCGGGTCCGTAGGGAACCCTACCGGGATTGTGGTCTCTCATACCGGACGGGGTATGGAGACCTTATGTGTTTTGGCGTCCATACCGGATGGGGTATGGGGACGGCCCGTTTCACCCTCATACCGGACAGGGTATGGGGACGGCCCTGAAATCTGATTACAAGTGTTAAGGGTTCACGGGTAGCGGGACCCCTATGGATCCCCATAGATACTAGTAGGCTAGTAAACGAGGAAAAATATGTTGTGTAATGATTGAATTGCAAAATGCGTTATAAATATTATGTTATACAGTTCATATGATTTCATGATGATGATAATGTTATTGCTTTCGTATATTGTTTTATGAATTTCATCGAGATAAGCGGATAGTAAAGACTTTTATTATTGATAAAAGAATTTGTGGTAAATTATGCTCCATTGGTCTTTTTGTGTTTTCTACCCACCTTTACCTCCGTGACGGTGAGATAGTGTGATGTCTTTACTGGGCTGGTGTATCTCATTCCTTATTTAATCATTTCAAATCAAGAAGACATTGTTCCTGAACCCGTTCCGCAGGAAGACGGCTAAGGGGACGCCTAAAGACTCCGTAGTTATATTTATAGCTTTTATTTTCGAGTTTCTCTTTTAATTAGTTTGTTTTTTTATATTTTGAGCACATTTTTGGTTTTAGTGTAAGGGATGTTAATCAAAATTTTTATTACGCTTCCGCATTTGACCTTTTTAAATACACATATTTCATTTTAAAATTCCGGGGCCGTTACAAAGACATGTTAACTTTTTAAAAAAAACTAATAAAACACTTTCTGTTTCTAAACAATTACTTGAGCCTCCCCTACTTGTTAAGCTGTCCATATCCAACATCACAAAACAATTATTTTTTAGAAAAACAGCAAGGAACTTTAAAACAACATATTGCTAAAAAAAAATATGAAGTCCCAACCAAAAAATCCTAGCACACTGTTTGGTGTTCCATCTACTTGAGGGATTAGGGAAAATTTATTTTCCCTCATTAGATGCTAGGCGCGCACTTATTTTGGAACAACCAATCTATTCACCCTCATTTTTAAAATAATAAGTGGGATTTTCGCCGAGAAATGAAAGCATATCAAGTAAATTAAAATGGTTTCAAAATAAAAATCAACAACCTTTCTCCCATAGAATGACAAATCCCATAACTGAGCATCCATTTTCTCTATCCGTGGGAACCAAAAATTGGAAAAACACATTGTCAACTCTATAAGATAAAGAATCTACGCAAGAGAAAGATTTTATCGAAGTAACTTTTACTTCCAAACCAACATATCAGAAAATATTTATTCCAAAACAAAAGTTGAAACCAAATCTTTTTAGAGTTGGGACAACCCCTCTGACCAAAGCAGTGTTATTTTCCACAATAACTCCAAAATGTCCAGCAACAATTTACTTCTCTCCAAAAAATTAGTAACTTTATTTGGGAATAGTATGCACTCTCATTTTTAAAACAATCAACTAAGATATTTTTACTAAGTAAATAAAGTGGCCTCAAAATGAAAAACGACAACCTTTCCCCCATAGAATGACAATTCCCATAAACGAGCATCTATCTTTTCTATCCATGTGAACAACAAATTGGGAAAACATACTGTAAAATCTCTAAATGAAAGGATGCCAACTCTGCAAGGGAAAGAATTTCATTGAAGTAACTTCTATTTTCAAACCAACAAATTAAAAAAAAAAAATTATTTCAAAATAAAAGTTGAAGGCAATTTTGTTTAGAGTTAGAGACAATAAGAGGGACCAAAGCAATTTAATTTTGCCACAATAACTCGAGAATATCAAGTCACAATTTACTTCTCTCCAAAAAAAATTGGAAATCTTTATTTGGGAAACACTATGCACTCTCGTTTTTGAAATAATGAACTGAGGCATTTTCACCAAGGAACGAAGAACATCAAGATAATTAAAGTGGCTTCAAAATGAAGAACGATAATCTTTCCCCCATAAAATGACAATTCCCATAAACGAGCATCCATCTCTTCTATCTAAGGGAACAACAAATTAGCAAAACATATAGTCAAATCTATAACAGAAAGAATGCCAACTCTGCAAGAGAAAGAATTTTATCGAAGTAACTTCTATTTTCAAACCAACATATTGAAAAATCTTTCTTTAGAAATAAAAGTTTAAGGCAATTTTTTTAGAGTTAGGACAACAAGAGGAACCAAAACAGTTTTATTTTGCCACAATAACTCAAGAATGTCAAACCCCAATTTACTTCTCTCCAAAAAAAATTGGTAGTCTTTATTTGGGAACACTATGCATTCTCATTTTTTAAACAATGAACTGAAGCATTTTCACTGAGGAAAACAAAGTACAACAAGATAATTAAAGTGACTTCAAAATGATGAACGACAATCTTTCCCCCATAAAATGACAATTCCCATAAACGAGCATCCGTCTCTTCTATCCAAGGGAACAACAAATTGGCAAAACATATTGTCAAATCTATAACAGAAAGGATGCCCATTCCGCAAGGGAAACCATTTCATCGAACTAATTTCTATTTTCAAACTATCATATCGAAAAATCTTTATTTCAAAATAAAAGTAAAAGGCAATTTTTTTTTAGAATTGGGGCAACAAGAGGGACCAAAACAATTTTATTTTGTCACAATAATTCGAGAATGTCAAGCCAAAATTTACTTCTCTCCAAAAAAATTGGTAATCTTTATTTGGGAACGCTATGCAACTGAGGTATTTTCACCTAGGAACGGAGCACATCAATATAATTAAAGTGACTTCAAAATGATGAACGACAATCTTTCCCCCATATAATGACAATTCCCATAAACGAGCATCCGTCTCTTCTATCCAAGGGAACAACAAATTGGCAAAACATATTGTCAAATCTATAATAGAAAGGATGCCCACTCCGCAAGGGAAATCATTTCATCGAACTAATTTCTATTTTTAAACTATCATATCGAAAAATATTTACTTCAAAATAAAAGTTAAAGGCAATTGTTTCAGAGTTGGGGGCAACAAGAGAGACAAAGCAAATTTATTTTGCCGCAGTAACTCAGAGAATGTCAAGCCACAATTTACTTCTCTCCAAAAAAAATTGGCAATCTTTATTTGGGAACATCATGCACTCTCGTTTTTGAAAACAATGAACTGAGTCATTTTCATTGAGAAACGAAGCACATCAAGATAATTAAAGTGGATTCAAAACGAAGAACGACGATCTTTCCCTCTTGGAATGACAATTTCCGTAAACGAGCATCCATCTCTTCTATCCAAGAGAACAACAAATTAGTAAAACATATTATCAAATCCATAACATAAAGGATGCCAACTCTGCAAGGGAAAGCATTTCATCGAACTAACTTCTACTTTCAAACTACCATATCAAAAATTCTTTACTACAAAATAAAAGTTAAGGCAATTTTTTTTAGAGTTAGGGCAACAAGAGGGACCAAAGCAGTTTTATTTTGCCACAATAACTCGAGAATATCAAGCCACAATTTACTTCTCTCCAAAAAAAATTGGTAATCTTTATTTGGAAACACTATGCACTCTCGCTTTTGAAACAATGAACTGAGGCATTTTTACCAAAGAACGAAGCACATCAAGATAATTAAAGTGGATTCAAAATGAAGAACGACAATCTTTCCCCATTAGAATGAAAATTTTCCATAAACGAGCATCCATCTCTTCTATCCAAGGAAACAACAAATTGGCAAAAAAACATATTGTCAAATCTGTAACAGAAAGGATGTCAACTCTGTAAGGGAAAGCATTTCATCGAATTAACTTCTATTTTCAAACTACCATATTGAAAAATCTTTATTTCAAAATAAAAGTTAAAAGGCAATTTTTTTTAGAGTTGGGGCAACAAGAGGGACCAAAGCAGTTTTATTTTGTCACAATAACTTAAGAATCATTCTCTTTCGCATCGAGACATGTTTACTTTTTAAAAAAATTGACAAAGCACATTTTCTGTTTCTAAACTATTACTTGAGCCTCTCTTACTTGTCAAGCTGTTTCTTTTTCCATATCCAACATCAGAAAACAATCACTTTTTAGAAAAACAGCAAAAAACAATAAAACAACATTGATTAACATTGGTTTTCTTAGATGCTCGGCGCACTTATTTTAGAACAAAAAATCTATGCACCTAAAACAATGAATGAGGGATTTTCACAAAGAAATGAAAGCACATCAAGTTAATTAAAAATGACTTCAAAATGAGGAACGACAACCTTTCTTCAATAGAACAACAATTCCCATAAAAGAGCATCCATCTTCTCTATTTGTGAGAACCAAAAATTGGGAAAACACATTGTCAACTTAGTAGGAGAAAGGATGTAGACTTTGCAAGAGAAAGAATTTTATCGAAGTAACTTTTTTTTCCAAACCAGAATCTCAGAAAATCTATATTTGAAAACAAAAGTTGAAACCAAATTTTTTTAGAGTTGGGACAACCAAAGGGAGCAAAGCAATTTTATTTATCCACAATAACTCGAGAATGTCAAGCCACAATCTTATCCTTTCTAACAAAATTGGTAATATTTATTTTGGAACACTATGCACTCTCGTTTTTAAAACAATGAACTGAGGCATCTTCACCAAGGAACGAAGCACATCAAGATAATTAAAGTGGCTTCAAAATAAAGAACAACAATCTTTTCACCGTAGAATAACAATTACCATAAACGAGAATCCATCTTTTCTTCCTGTGGGAACCAAAAATTGGAAAAACACATTGTCAACTCAATAAGAGAGGATTTCATTGAAATAATTTTTTCTTCCAAACCAACATATCGGAAAATCTTTCAAAGCAAAAGTTGAAACCAAATTTTTTTAGAGTTGGGATAACCGGCAGGACCAAAGCATTTTATTTTGCTACAATTACTTGAGAATGTCAAGCCACAATTTAATTCTCTCCAAACAACTTGGTAATCTTCGTTTTGGAACACTATGCACTCTTGTTTTTAAAATAATGAACTGAGACTTTTTCACGGAGGAACGAAGCACACCAAGATAATTAAAGTGGCTTCAAAATGAAGAAAGACAATCTTCCCCCATAGAATGACAACTTCCATAAACAAGTATCCATCTTTTCTTTCCAGGGGAACAAAAAATTGGGAAAATACAGTCATTTCTATAAGAGAAAGGATGTCAACTTTGCAAGAGAAAGAATTTCATCGAAGTAACTTTTTCTTCCAAACCAACATATCAGAAAATCTTTACTTCAAAACAAAAGTTGAAACTAAATTTTTTTATAGTTTGGACAACTAGAGGGACCAAAGTAATTTTATTTTGCCACAATAACTCGAGAATGTCAAGCAACAATTTATTTTGAAACACTATGCACTCTCTTTTTTAAAACAAGGAACTGATGCATTTTTACCGAGAAACGAAGGACATCTAGACATCTAAAGTGGCCTCAAAATGAAGAACGACAATCTTCTCCTAATAGAATGACAATTTGCAAAAACAAGCATCTATCTTTTATTTCCATGGGAACCAATAATTGGGGAAACATATTGTCGACTCTATAAGAGAAAGGATGTTAACTCTACAAGAGAAAAGATTTTATCGAAGTAGCTTTTTCTTTCAAACCAACATCTCGGAAAATTTTTACTTCAAAACAACAGTTGAAACCAAATTTTGTTAGACTTGCGACAATCGGAAGGACCAAAGTAATTTAATTTTGCCAATAACTCGAGAATGTCAAGCCACAATTTAATTATCTCCAAAAAAATTGGTAATCTTTATTTTGGAACACTATGCACTTTCGTTTTTAAAACAATGGACTGAGACATTTTTAACAAGGAACGAAGCACATCAAGATAATTAAAGTGGCTTCAAAATAAAAAATGACAATCTTTCCCCCACATAATGACAATTCCCTTAAACGAGCATCCATCCCTTCTATCCGTGGGAACAACAAATTGGGAAAACATATTGTCAAATATATACGAGAAAGGATGCCAACTCTGCAAGGGAAAACATTTCATCGAATTAACTTCTATTTTCAAACCAACACATCGAAAATCTTTACTTCAAATTAAAAGTTCAAGGCAATTTTTTTTAGAGCAAGAACAACAAGAGGGACCAAAGCAATTTTATTTTGCCATAACAACTCAGAATCATTCTCTTTCGCACCAAGACATGTTTACTTTTTTAAAAAACTGACAATGCACACTTTCCGTTACTAAACTATTGCTTGAGCCTCTCTTACTTGTCAAGCTGTTTTTTTTTCCATATCCAACATTTGAAAATAATTATTTCTTAGAAAAACAGCAAGAAACACTAAAACAACATATTAATAAAAATATTTTGTTCCAATTAAAAAATCCTAGCACATTTTTGTGTTCCATCTATCTGAGGGACTAGGGAAAACTTACTTTCCCTCAATAAATCGATGAATGGCACACTTATTTAGAAACAAATTTATCCACCCTCACTATTAAAACAATGAATGAGGGACTTTCATGGAGGAATGAAAGCACATCAAGTTAATTAAAATGCCATCAAAATGAATAATAACAACCTTTCTCCCATAGAACGACAATTCCCATAAAAGAGCATCCATCTTTTCTTTTTGTGGGAACCAAAAAATAGAAAAACACATTGTCAACTCGTTAAGAAAAATGATGTCAACTCTGCAAGAGCAAGGATTTCATCAAAGTAACTTTATCTTCCAAACAAACATTTAGGAAGATCTTTACTTCAAAACAAAAGTTGAAATCAAATTTTTTTAGAGTTGGGACAACTGGAAGGACCAAAGTAATTTTATTTTGCCACCATAACTCGACAATGTCAAGCCACAATTTAATTCTCTCCACAAAACTTGGTAACTTTTATTTTCGAACACCATGCACTCTTGTTTTTAAAACAATGAACTAAGGCATTTTCGCCGAAAAACAAAGCACATAAAGATAATTAAAATGGTTTCAAAATGAAGAACGACAATCTTTCCCCCATAAAATGACAATTCCCATAAACGAGCATCCATCTTTTCTTTCCGTGGGAACAAAAAATTGGCAAAACACATTATCAACTCTATAAGAGAAAGGATGTCAACTCTGCAAGAGAAAAGATTTCATCCAAGTAATTTTTTCTTCCAATCCAATATCTCGAAAAAAATTTATTTAAGAATAAAAGTTGAAACCAAATTGTTTTAGAGTTGGGACAACCAGGACCAAAGTAATTTTATTTTGCCACAATAACTCGAGAATGTCAAGCCACAATTTAATTCGCTCCAAAAAAATTGGTAATCTTTATTTTGAAACACTATGCACCCTCGTTTTTAAAACAACAAATTGAAACATTTTCACCGAGAAACGAAGCACATCAAGATAATTAAAGTGGCTTCAAAATGACGAACGAAAATCTTTCCCCCGCAGAATGACACTTCTCATAAATGAGCATCCATTGTTTCTTTCCATGGAAACCAAAAATTGGAAAAATACATTGTCAACTCTATAAGAGAAAGGATGTCAATTCTGCACGAGAAAAGATTTCATCGAAATAACTTTTTCTTCCAAACCAACATATCAAAAAATCTTTACTTCAAAACAAAAGTTGAAACCAAATTTGTTTAGAGTTGGCAGAGGGACCAAGGCAATTTTATTTTACCACAATAACTCGAGAATATCAAGCCACAATTTAATTCTCTCCGAAAAAATTGGTAATCTTTATTTTGAAACACTATACACTCTCGTTTTTAAAACAATGAACTGAGGCACTTTCACCGAGGAACGAAGCACATCAAGACAATTAAAGTGGCTTCAAAATGAAGAACGACAATCTTTCCCCCATAGAATGACAAATTTCATAAACGAGCATCCATCTCTTCTATCCGTGGGAACAACAAATTAGCAAAACATATTGTCAAATCTATAACAGAAAGGATACCAACTCTGCAAGGGAAAGCATTTCTTCGAACGAACCAATACATAGAAAAATCTTTACTTCAAATTAAAAGTTCAAGGCAATTTTTTTTAGAGTTGGAACAACAAAAGGGACCAAAGCAGTTTTATTTTGCCACAATAACTCGAGAATCATTCTCTTTCACACCAAGACATTTACTTTTTAAAAAACCTGACGAAGCACACTTTCCGTTACTAAACTATCACTTGAGCCTCTCTTACTTGTCAAGTTGTTTCGTTTTCCATATCCAACATCAGAAAAATATTATTTTTTAGGAAAACAGCAAGAAACACTAAAACAATGAATTAAAAACAAATATTTTGTTCCAATCAAAAAATCCTAGCAAATTTTTTTGTGTTTCATCAACCTGAGGGACTAGGGGAAATTAACTTTCCCCCAATAAAAGGACGAACATTACTTTTCTTAGATACTAGGCGCACTTATTTTGGAACAACAAATCTATCCACCATCACTATTAAAACAATGAATGAGGAACTTTCACGAGGAATGAAAGCACATCAAGTTAATTAAAATGGCATCAAAATGAAGAACAACAACCTTTCTCCCATAGAGCGACAATTCCCATAAAAGAGCATGCATCTTTTCTTTCCGTGGGAACCAAAAAATGGAAAAACACATTGTCAACTCTATAAGAGAAATGATGTCAACTCTACAAGAGAAAGGATTTCATCGAAGTAACTTTTTCTCCCAAACAAACACATCGGAAAATCTTTATTTCAAAACAAAAGTTCAAACCTAATTTTTTTATTGTTGGGACAACCGGAGGGAACAAAACAATTTTTTTGCCACAATAACTCGAGAATGTTAAGCCACAATTTAATTCTCTCCAAAAAACTTGGTAATCTTTATTGTGGAACACTATGCACATTCATTTTTAAAATAATGAACTGAGTCATTTTCACCGAGAAACGAAGCAGGTCAAGATAATTAAAGTGGCTTCAAAATGAAGATCGACAATCTTTCCCCCATAGAATGACAATTCCCATAAATGAGCATCCATCTTTTCTTTTCGTAGGAACAAATTATTGGGAAAACATATTGTCAACTCTATAAGAGAAAAGATGTCAACTCTGCAAGAGAAAGGATTTCATTGAAGTAATTTTTTACTCCAAACCAACATCTCGAAAAAATTTTACTTCAAAACAAAAGTTGAAACCAAATTTTTTTAGAGTTGAGACAAGAGGGACCAAAGCAATTTTATTTTACAACAATAACTCGAGAATGTCAAGCCACAATTTAATTCTCTCCAAAAAAAATTGATAATCTTTAATTTGTAACACTATGCACTCTCGTTTTTAAAACAATGAACTGAGGCATTTTCACCGAAAAACGAAGCACATCAAGATAATTAAAGTAGCTTCAAAATGAAGAACGACAATCTTTACCCCATAGAATGACAATACCCACAAACAAGCATCCATCTTTTCTTTCCGTGGGAACAAAAAATTGAGAAAACACATTGTCAACTCTATAAGAGAAAAGATGTCAATTCTGCAAGAGAGGAATTCATCGAAGTAACTTTTTCTTCCAAACCAACATATTAGAAAATCTTTACTTTAAAACAACAGTTGAAACCAAATCTTTTTAGAGTCAAGACAACCGAAGGGACCAAAGCAATTTTGGTCCCTTCGGTTGAGCATCCATCTTTTCCTTTCGTAGGAACAAAATATTGGGAAAAGATATTGTCAATTCTATAAGAAAAATGATACCAACTCTACAAGGGAAAGCATTTCATCGAAGTAACTTCTGTTTTCAAACCAACATATCGAAAAATCTTTACTTCAAAATAAAAATTCGAAGCAATTTTTTTTAGAGTTGGGATAACAAGAGGGACCAAAACAGTTTTATTTTACCACAATAACTGGAGAATCATTCTCTTTCGCATCAAGACATGTTTACTTTTTAAAAAAACTAACAAAACACACTTTCCGCTACTAAACTATTACTTGAGCCTCTTACTTGTCAAGCCATTTTGTTTTCATATCCAACATCAGAAAAACAATTATTTTTTAAAAAACAGCAAGAAACACCCAAAAAACATATTAAAAAAAATATTTTGTTCCAATCAAAAAATCCCAGCACATTTGTTTGTGTTCCATCCACCGAGGGACTAGGGGAAATTTACTTTCCCTCAATAACTCGATGAACATTATTTTTCTTAGATGCTAGGGGCATTTATTTTGGAACAATAAATCTATGCACCCTCAGTATTAAAACAATGAATGAGGGACTTTCACGGGGGAATGAAAGCACATCAAGTTAATTAAAATGGCTTCAAAATGAAGAACGACAACATTTCTCCCATAGAACGACAATTCCCATAAAAGAGCATCCATCTTTTGTATCTGGTGGAACCAAAAATTAGAAGAACACATTGTCAACTCTATAAGAGAAAGGATGTCAACTCTGCAAGAGAAAAGATTTCATCGAAGTAAGTTTTTCTTCCAAACCAAAAAATCGAAAAATCTTTACTTCAAAACAATGTTGAAACCAAATCTTTTTAGAGTTGGGACAACCGGAGGGACCAAAGCAATTTTATTTTGCCACAATAACCCAAGAACGTCAAGCCACAATTTACTTCTCTCCAAAAAATTGGTAATCTTTATTTGGGAACATTATGCACTCTCGTTTTTAAAACAATGAATTGAGGCATTTTCACCGAGGAATGGAAGCACATTAAGATAATTAAAGTGGCTTCAAAATGAAGAACGACAACCTTTCCCCCATAGAATGACAATTCTCATAAACGAGCATCCATCTTTTCTATTCGTGGGAACAACTAATTGGGAAAACATTTTGTCAAATCTATAAGTGAAAGGATGTCAACTCTACAAGAGAAAACATTTCATCGAAGTAACTTTTATTTTCAAACCGACATATCGAAAAAATTTTACTTTAAAATAAAAATTCAAGGCAATTTTTTTAGAATTGAAACAACAAGAGAGACCAAAGCAGTTTTATTTTGCAACAATAACTCGAGAATCATTCTCTTTCGAATCAAGAACATGTTTACTATTTTAAAAAAACTAACAACACACTTTCCATTTATAAACTATTACTTGAGCCTCTCTTACTTGTCAAGTTGTTATGTTTTCTATACCCAACATCAGAAAATAATTATTTTTTAGAAAAAAAAAAGCAAGAAACTTTAAAACAATATATTAAAAAAAATATTTAGCTCTAATAAAAAAATCCTAGCACATTTTTTTATAAGCCATCTACCTGAGGGACTAGGGAAATTTACTTTCCCTCAATAAATCAATGAACATTATTTTTCTTAGATGTTAGGCACACGTATTTTGGAACAACAAATCTATTTGGGTTATTTGGAAAGAAAGAAATGTTAGGGTCTTTGATGGGAAAGAGTTAGGGTTGTATAAATTAAGAGATAGGAGAATTAACTATTTTGGGTCTAGTTTGCTTGATCATGATATTGTAAGAGATAAAAATTTTGGGGATATCAATGATATACTAACTACTTTGTAAATTGCTTACGCCCAGTACCCCTTTTTTTGGTACCTTGTTAATATACACGTTACCTTTTATTTCAAAAAAAAAAAAAACTAAATATACGAAAATGTCTTGTGGCATTCCCAATGTTACAAAAACATTAAAACTTTCAGAATTTCATAAGATTGACCATATCAAACAGATTATGGGTAGGCAGGAACGTTCAAGTATTTCTTAAGCCTAGACGAATCTCTAGGTGCGAAAAAAGAAATCCTTCAATAGAGATTCACACAAATCACAATTTATTTCAATCAAACAAAAAAAATCAAAAATCCATAGCAACTAACCATTTCAGGACGTACGAGAACCAAGTTTCCTCACTGGTACAAGTAGATGCAGAAGAAAAAAAGGAAAGGTTGCAGCACAGGCTAAAAATGCCATTTTTCTTAAATAAGGAAATGTAAATGACATGGATAAAAAAGAAAAAAGAATGTAACAGCTAATTACTTCAAAACACTAAATCTGAACGTATTTCCTAAGCCCTTTCATTACCATTTGAGGACTACGAACCCTAGAATATAAGAACACTAAATAGGTCCTGTAGCAATATCAAGACCAGTAAAATGATAAACAAGAAATCCATTTACCATCAATAAACAAGAAGTCAAATAGTTTATTAATCTGTTGACGGTTCTTAAAGTATACTAGACAACACGCAAGAAAGAGGAAAGAGACTTTAGTTCAAATGATACTCTCATACAAAGGCGGAATCAGACTGAAACCTGTATCTTTGAGGCAGAATTGAGCATTCTAAACATCTCAAGAAAAATACGAGCATGCTTCATCATAGACTTATTTCAAATAAGCATACTAGTGAAGGTCAACAAGATGAGTATGTACAAAAAAGATTAACCAAAACACAGAAAAGATAGTGATTACGGGCATAGAACCGACTAATCGACTATCTCAAGAATGATGTATTCTTCATTAATCCATAAGATAATTAATGCGTACCTCTCACAAATTACTGTCTCTTCCCTTTACCTAGCTTGATCGCTCTTTTCCTCGATCTCCCTTGAACTGATTAGAACCCAAAAAAAGCCTGGGAAAACCCTAAATGCCCACAACAGAGAAGACCTAGAAGAAGAGCCCGTCCTCTGCAATCTTCCTCCATAGGAACACCGGCAGAACCCACTTTCTTGGCTTTTCTTTCCGCCGAGAGAGGACAAGAAACCCTCAATGTTCGATAGTCTCTTTATTTCCCTTACCAAGAAACCCCAAATCCCGACACCTCCAAAGGCCGATGAAAAAGAAAGCTCCCCCAGTAAGAATCTCTCGATTTGTCCTCTAACCCTTTAACGAGTTCTGACCCCTCTTTACTCACCCGCGCTTTTGACACCTATTCCACTGTTCTCAGGTTCTTCGTTGGCTCCATTCCGTGAACCTATCTTCCTTCTCGCTTTCTCTCGAGCTCACCTACCCAGTCATGCCTCCCCGTCGTCTCCTCTCCACTTCCTTCTCTTTCTCTGGCAACGCCAAAACACTACAGAGGAGAGTTTTTCTCCATTTGTCTGCTTGCGAAGGGAATATAAAGAGCCTCTGTCGATCTTCAGATAACCATTAGAACGCTCCTTTGAAAGAATAGACTGTTGTTTGAACCGGCCCAGACAGACTGTTTGGATCGAGGGGATCGCAAAACCGGATAGGGTTGTGTTTTGTGTGTCTTAATGTAATATATATATATATATATATATATAAATTATCCTCTAAAAATACATAATGGTCTAATATATATAGCGTCTTAAAAAATATATTTTTTTATTTTTTTATTCTTGTACAGGTTTTTTTACTTTTTTTGTTCTTATATTTTAAAATTTATTTGTATTAATATATCTTTATTAATTTTTATTAAGTCATTTGTTACGTATTATTAGACTTGATATATGATATTATCTAATTAGATGTCTTTTAACATTATATATCACTTAACATCTTAGGTATATAAATAAATTAATATTTAATATTTTTAATTAAAAATTAAATAATAGTTGAAGGGGCATAGAAAATAAAAAACAAATTAAAAATGCTATCAAATCTTTAAATATGTCAAGCAAATTCATCGAGGCAAATTTTGATTTATCCATACACATAACACAATACATTACGAGTTGGAGCAAAGATTAAGGAGCTTTTTGTTTAGAGTTAAAAAAAAAGTGAAGCAAAAATAAATTTATGTGAATGAATCCTAATATTCACTCAATTGCTCTCACAAGCTTTCATCCGAGCACATCGAACTCTAATTTATTTCATTTAAATTTTAAGCAATATTAATTAGTTATAAAAAATTTATTTCAAAAATAATATGTGTAATACCCGAACCTGAAAAGCGACCTGAGATAATTTTTATTTTTTAATTATTAATTTAAAATAATCAGTTAATTTATTTTATCTTTATTTAAGTAAAATTTTGAAAAATAATGAATTAGGGACGAGATTGAAAATAAATTTTTTTAAAAAAGTAAAGATTTGAGTTATAAAAATATTTTTAAAAAAAAAATTAGAAACAATGAGTCAAAGTATAAATAAAAAAAGTTCGGCAACATAGGACTGCCCAATCAAAACCCTAGACAAACCAGAACGCGCCGCATGGCAAGGCACGCTGACATCGGTGCCATGCGGGATGACACATCAGCGATCCATGTGGCCCGCAATCGAACGACCCAAGATTGATCACACGCGCTTGGACAGTCCGGATCTGTTTCTCTCTTAGGCGCGATTGAACAGTCGAAATTAATCGGAAAAAACGACTAATATTCATTTTCTTCTTGGGCGCGATCAAACGGATAAGATCGATCGCGATTGATGGCCCAAATCAACACATGATGATTATCAATACTTCGCATCACATGGGAACCTAAACACTAACCGTCAACTCTCGTCGGAGAAGAAGAACCAAACGCTGGAGAATGAGGTCAACCGCCGACTGCTGCTACACCGGAACTACTGCCGACCGCTAAAAAAAGTAAAAAAATTTCCTACCCACTCGGAATTTGATTTTGAGTACCCATGTGGCCAAATCAGAGTAAAACGTACAGCAAGTGTGTCGAAAACTGCGGGTAAAGCCCGATGGAGCCGCAACAGCTAAAACTCCAAAATTCCTCCGATGAGTCCCTTTTCGATTTTCGTTTCATGTGATTTTTTCATAATTGTATTCACTGTCCTTTTATGTGCAGGATAGCTGAAGAAAGAATCTCAAATGTGAAGGAGGACCGACGAAGCTGCCGCACTCGGAGGTCCCACCGCCTGTAGATTCGATTTTTTGTGATTTTTTGGCCAACTAAGGCCCCTAACATGTTTTTCTGCAGCGATACGGCCAAAATTGACCAAAACTAGATAAAATTGGCCAAGCCGAGGCGAACTGTCATCGTGGGTGGCGAAGCCGACACCGGAGCACAACGACGGCGCCGTGCCGAAACTTTAAAATTAGGCAGAATGAGTGTTGGACACCGATTTTAGATTTTTTAGGTATCTGACGAATGTTTTATATTCCATACAAAAAATTCAAGGAACTCGATACTCGTTAGAAGGCGTAGTAGACAGTTCGATGTCTTAAAACATCGATTCGAGTAAGGATCCCTCACCCTATTCTCTATTACAATAAATTGAAACTTAACAATATATAATTTTGTGTTTTTGTAAAAAATTAGAAAATATTAAAAATAATTACAGGTTATTAGTGGAGCCGAAACTAGTTAGTTCACAATTGTCTTGATTCCTATTTATTTTCCTGTACTATTCTACTTACTTGATTTTCGTATAATACATGTTCTTAACTTACAATTCAATAGTCTTATCAACTTATCTGATTTTTTTGGTTATATACCCTCAATATGAGTGTAATTTAATTGATTTATGAATGTGATATGAGATATTGGTATGAGTTTTTGGTTGTTTGTTGATGAAAATCTGTATGTGAAAGACTTGCTGGTTACTCAGGAAAAGGGCGGACGAGCCCGATACATAGAGAACCCTATCGTGAACATTACTTCAGTCGGACATGACTGAGAAGTCCCTTACCGGAAAGGTTTAGGAGATATGATTCACCCTCATACTGGACGGGATATCAAGACGATGGAATGTTTAGCACCCATTACCAAACAGGGTATGGGAATGGCCAGTTAATTGTAAAATTAGATATTAGGTTCACGAGTAGGGGGGAGACCCCTATGAACCCACCCCCAAGAGTACCAGTAAGCAAGTAAGAAATGAAAGTTATTGTTTCTCGTTCTCTTATGCGTGAAAGTGAAAAGTGATAGGGATATGGATCTTTATAGGTTGTCTTTGAAAAATTCGTTATGGTAAGTATTAAACAAATGTTTTCAAGTTTCAAATGTATTTAAATAAAGCAATGACTCCGTTAGTTGTTTTTCTAATATTTACTAATTTTTAATTTTTTATATATGTTATTAGTGTGATATTCTTACTGGGTTAGTGTACCATTTTATTAACTATTTCATATCAAGATTACCAATATCTAAATATTGATCAGTAAGAGAGTTGTGAGTAGTTTACTATTCGAACTCCCTTCAAGTGCTAGTGAAGGTAGTTCTAGGATATTTAATTATTCGTTTTTCGTTTTATTTTTTTAATTTCTGTTTGTCTTTTATAAGAGACATTCTCGTAACCCTATTAGACATTTAAAATTATTATGTATATAATGTAAACCGTAACTCTATTAATCGTTTCCGCATTTAATTTATGAATTTATTTTTCTTTAAGTTTCGAGCCTTTACTATCAGAGTTGCATTTTTCAAAACCATTCTTTACATAAACACTTAAAAACCCAAAATACAAACTCACTCTTAAGCATTCGTTGTGAAAAGTAAGTATAAGGATATGAGGAGAGGAGAGGAAAGCCCCTACTAAACAGGTAAGCCCAAGATTGGTCGTTTTGAGAGGATGTCGATTGGCTCTTCAAAATGTTAGAAAGACTTATCTCTGCCCAATAGGCCAGGGAAGAGAGGAGAAAGCTTTCTGATACTCCACTACTATCAGAGTATGAGCCACCCCTTACAACGAGAGGATTTAGTGTCATCTTGATACAACCTTGCCCCTCCACCGTATCATCTGGTACCGCTACAGTACAATTTGGTGCCCCACCATACAACCAGGTGCCACCACAGGGTCACTTGGCCCCTCCCCCAACATAATCCAGTTCCTCTTAAATAGGACTTACAAGCACCGGGTCAAGGACCAAGGGGACCAACCCTGCTATCGCCTCAACAACACCTGCCGCATTTACAAAAATGCCCAGCACTACGCGAAAGAGTGTTTGCGGAATCAAAAATCAGGCCATACCTTCAGTCTAAGGTATAATTTATACCATCACTCAATAGGATTTTGAAGCCAATGCAGACATAATACAGTGCAAACCTAAGAAAAAATTTACATTTAAGAGACATTGGTAGTCAGAGACTTCCTACATCCTGATGAACTACCCGGACTATCAGTAGACAGAAAAGTTGAGTTTACCATAGATCTTCAATCTCGTACCTAGTTTATCTCTATTTTTTCTTACCACATGAGCTATATTGAGATGAAAGAACTGAGAAAACATATCAATAAATTGCAAGACAGTGGGATCATCCGACATAATGTATCTCCTTGGGGTAATGAAGTCACATTTGTAAGAAAAATGGAATGAGACGTTACAAATGTATATTGACTACATGGGATTGAATCGAGTTACAATCAAGAACAAATACCCTCTCCCTAGAATTGATGACCTTTTTGACCAGTTGCATGGTGACCAGATCTTCTCCAAAATAAATTTGTGTTCGGGTTACTACCAAGTAAAGATCATAGCAGAAGATATTCCCAAGACAACATTCAGAACTAGGTATGGATATTATGAGTTCCTATACATGCCCTTTGGACTAACCAATGCACAAACCATTTCTATGGACTTGATAAACAGAGTTTTCAGACAATTCTTAAATCAGTTCGTTATTATATTTATCGACGATATCTTGGTATATTCAAAAAGCAGATAAAAAAATGTTTATCACCTGACTCAGGTTTTGCAAGTTCTCAAGGAGAAGAAATTGTATGCAAAATTGAGTAAGTATGGGTTCTGCCTCGAACAAACTACTTTTTTAGGACACATCATATCAAGGAATAGAGTATCATTGAACCCCGAAAAAGTTAAGGCATTGCTTGGATGGAAGAAATTGACTTCGGTTAAGGAGATTCATAGCTTTCTATGAATGACAAGTTATTACTGCAAATTTGTAGAAGGATTTTTCAACTTAGTCATTCATTTGACCTGACTCATAAAGAAAAATGTTAAGTTTATATGGAACGTGGACTGCGAAAGGAGATTTACAAAACTTAAGAAGCGGTTGACTATTGCACCCGTATTTACCTTACTGAGTGGAACATGTGGATATACAGTGTATAGTGATGCTTCTTACCTAGAGTTGGGTTATGTTCTAATGTAGCATGGTAAGGTCGTCTGTGGGTCATGCAATTGAAGAGTCATGAGAAAATTATCCCACCCACGACTTGGAACTTGCCGTCATTATCCACGCTTTGAAGACTTGGTGCACTACCTGTATAGGAAAACTTTTAAATTTTTTACTGACCATAACAGTTCGAAGCATATATTCCTTTATAATGATCTGAACATGCATTAGAAGCGTTAGATAGAGCTCCTCAAAGATTATAATTGTAATATCTTGTATCACCCGAGCAATGACAATGTAGTAGCTGAGGCGCTCAGTAAAAAAAGTGTAGGTATGTTAACTCACATAATAGTTTATGAATGCAGGGCAATAGGGACCGCATAACAGACACGATTTCATGACTTAAAGAGAGTTGCATGTTTGTCCCACCTGACTGTCCAACCCGAATTGATCTAGAGAATATGAGAAGTCTAATTAAACTGATTCTACCATAGTCGCCTCAAGAAAGATGTAGAACAGGGAGTACATCTAGAATTTCAAGTGTCTACCGATGGATTGCTCAGGTATCAGGACATGATGTGTATTTCAGATGACAGTGAACTAAAAAGGGACATCATGATAGAGGCTCACAGCTCCAAGTTCGCCATACATCCCGAAAATACTAAAATATATTAAAGTATGTGACCCTGATTTTGGTGAAACGGAATGAAAAAAGAGATAGCCGACTTTATTTTTAAGTGTCTAGTATGCCAACAAGTTAAAACAAAACATCAACATCCAGATAGGTTACTTCAGCCATTACCGATCCCGAAGTAGAAATAAGAACATATTACAATAGATTTCATAACAGGGTTGCCTAACGCACGCTCAGCACATGATATCATTTGGGTAATTGTCGACCGGCTCATCAAGTCTTCTCACTTCCCGGCTATTAAGGTGACCGACCCCTTGGACAAGATAGCAATAATATATATCCGATAGATAGTTAGGTTACATGAAGTTTCAGTGTCAATGGTATCCGACAGATATCTAAAGTTCACTTCTAGATTTGCATCTAGTTTTCAACAAACCGTAGGAACGAAACTATTCCTTAGCATCATATTCCATCCTCAAACAGATGGACAATTATAGAGGATGATTCGCACGCTGGAGGATATGTTTCGAGCTTGTGTTCTAAACTTCGGGGGCCATTGGGATGATCACCTACCTCTGATAGACTTCGCCTACAATAAAAGCTACTAGGCAAATATCAACATGGCACCGTATAAGGCATTATATGACCGCCCATGCAGATAATCTATCTGTTGAAAATATGTAGGTGATAGAAAATTATTCGGCCCAAATCTTTTGAAGGAGATTACAGTCAAGATAGTTAAGATAAAGAAGAACGTTCATACAGCTCAGAGCAGGCATAAAAGTTATGCAGACTACTGTATGAGAGATTTAGAATTTGAAAAAAGTGACCGAATGTTTCTTAAGATCATTTTTTTCAAAGGGATCAGCAGGTTTGTAAAGATGAAAAAATTAAATGCTTGATTTATCGGACCATTTGAGATCTTAGACCAAATTGATACGATTGCATACAGACTGACACTACCTCCAGAGCTAACTAGGGTTCATAATGTGTTTCACGTATCTATGCTATGCAAGTACAACCCAAATCCCTCACACATACTGCCCCACGAGCCCTTTTTACTCTAGGAGGATATATCATATGAGAATGTACTGGTATGCATTATAGACCGAAAGAGTAAAGTACTCCGCAACTGAAAAAATTTATTCATCAAGGTCCTATGGCAGAACCATACGCAGGGAGATGCAACTTGTGGAACTAGAATCAAGCTTCGGGGCCCAGTACCCTTAGCTATTCGACTGAGTGAGAGAGTGACCAATTTGAGAGACTAAATTTTCTTAAGAGGAGAAGAGTTGTAACACTCATGCCCAAAAAGACCCGAGATAATTTTTTTATTTTTTAATTATTAATTTAAAATAATTGATTAATTTATTTTATCTTTATTTAAGTAGAATTTTGAGAAAAAATGAATTAGAGACGAGATTGAAAATAATTTTAGAAACAAAAATGTGAAAATTTGGGTTCTGGTGATGTTTCTAAAAGAAAAATTAGAAACAGGGTGTCAAAGTACAAATAGAGAAAGTTCGACCACGTAGGACTACCCAGTCAGCAGTCTCGACAAACTAAAGCATGCCGCGTGACAAAACACGCTGACGTCGATGTCACTTGGGAGGCCACGCCAGTGATCCATGTGGCCTGCGATCGGACGACACTGGATTGATCTCGCGCGTGTGGATGGCACGGATCCATTTTTTCCTTAGGCACGATCGGACGATTGAGATTGATTGCGATGAACGTCCTAGATTCGTTTCCTCTTTATGGACAATCAGAGGGACATGATCAATCGCAATAGACAGTTCAAATCAACGTGGGATGGTTATAAATACTTCACATCACATGGAAACCTAAACCTTTAGCCATCAGCTCCTGCCGGAGAAGAAGAACCAAATACATGAGAAGGTGGCCGATCGCCAACGACCGCCGCACTGGAACCATCGTCGATCGTCAAAAGAGGTAAAAATTCTCCCTACACACTAATAATTTAATTTTGAGTACCCATGTGGCCAAATTAGAGTAAGAAGGACGACAGATGTGTCAAAAATCACGGGTAAAGTCCAACAGAGTACCGATGGCTAAAACTTTAAAATTCCTCCGATGAGTCTCTTCCCGATTTCTGTTTCACGTAATTTTTCAATCATTGTATTCATCATCTTTTTCTGTGTAGAGTAGCCAAAGGAAGAACCTCAGCTACGAAGGAGGACCGACGAAGCCGTTGCACCCGAAGTCCCACTGCCAGTATGTTCAGTTTTTTTATGATTTTCCAGCCAATCAAGGCTCCTAACTTATTTTTCTGCAAGGATAACGACCAAAACTGGCCAGGCCGAGGCGAACAACCGTCGTGGGCGGCGAAGCCGGCGCCGGAGCACGGTGACGGCGCCGTGCCGAAACCCCAAAATTGGCTGGAATGAGTTTTGAGCATCGATTTTGAATTTTTTAGGGTATTTTTAGATATATGACGAGTATTTTAAATTATACATAAAAAATTTAGAGAACTCGATACTCATTAGGAGATGTAATAGACAGCTCAATGTCTCGAAATATCGATCCGAGTTAGGATCGTTCACCCTATTCTCTGTTATAGTAAATTGAGCCTTAACGATTTATAATTTTGTATTTTTGTGAAAAATTATAAAATCCTAAAAATAATTACAGGTTACTAATGGAAGCGAAACTGGTTAATTTACAATTATCTTGATTCATGTTTATTTTTTTGTACTGTCCTACTTGCTTGATATTTTTATAGTACATGTTCTTAATTTATAGTTCAATAGTTTTATCAAATTATCTAGTTATTTTGGTTATATACTGTTAGTATGAGTGTAGTTTAATTGATCTGTGAATGTGATATGAAATATTAGTATGAGTTTGTTGGTTGTTTGTTGATAAAAATCTGTATGTGAAAGATTTGTCGATTACCTAGGAAAATGGTGGACGGGTCCGGTACATAGGGAACCCTACCGTGAAGATTACCTCAGTTGAATGAGGCTGAAAAGTCCCTTACCGGGAAGGTTTAGGAGATATGGTTCACCTTCATATCGGACGGGGTATCGAAGCGATTGAATGTTTGACGCCCATTACCGGACGGGGTATGAGAATGACTGAATAATTGTAAAATTGGATATTAGGTTCACGAGTAGGGGGGAGACCCCCATGAACCCACCCCCAAGAGTACTAGTAAGCATGTAAGAAATGAAAGTTATTATTTCTCGTTCTTTTATGCGTGAAAGTTAAAAGTGATATAGATATAGGTCTTCATAGGTTGTCTTTGAAAAATTCGTTATGGTAAGTATTAAATAAATGTCTTCAAGTTTCAAATGTATTTAAATAAAGCAAGGGCTCCATTAGTTGTTTTTCTAATTTTTACTAATTTTTAATTTTCTGTATCTGTGATTAGTGTGATATTGTTACTGAGTTAGTGTAGTTCACTATTTCATTAACTATTTTAGATTAAGAGAATCAATATTCAGATCCCGATCAGTAAAAAGGTTGTGAGTAGTTCACTATCCAGATTCCTTTCAAGTGCTAGTGAAACTTCTAGGATGTTTAGTTATTCGTTATTCGTTTTATTTCTTTAATTTTCGTTTGTCTTTTAGAATTGATATTCTCGTAGTCCTATTGAGCATTCAAAATTATTATGTAAAGAATATAAACTTTAACTCTATTAATCGCTTCCGTATTTAATTTATGAATTTATTTTTCTTTAAGTTCCGGACCTTTACAATATGCAAAAGAAAATAAAAAAATTTTTGATTAGTGATTTTTTTTTCCTTTTTTTGTTGGATTATTATGAGAATAAAAGTAGAGAATAAAGTTCTACTTGTTTGTTGTTTCTCGGTAGTCTTTGTTAAACCAACCAGTCATCTTTAGACGTTTGACTTGATCTTTTTTTGTTTCCTCTATATTCTTCTGCTCATAGACCACCGACCAAAGATGTGGGCATAGGCGAGCGAGGTTAGCAACCATAGGCTAGTTTATGTCACTTATAAGGTCGTCACTGCTTTATGTCTCATGCACAGCCAAGCCCAGTACTACAACAGCCGTTGTCAACTTCCTCAACAAACGCTGCGTCTCTGATGTTGACATCGACAGAGAAAAGGCTGAAGTAGTAACTTAGCTTTTGTCAAACCCTAACACATAGGCACTGGTTGTGTTTAATGTTTATTCGAATTTTTAATTTTTTTGGTTATGAAATAATTAAAAATTATATATTTTTTATATATCAAATATCTTGTTATATATAACATTATTCAATTAAATAATATCACGTGTTAAATTGTTAAATGTGTTAATAGTTTAACATAAATTAACATGAATGAATTAATATGAATAATGACCAAAGAACAAAATAACTAAATAATAACTAAACCAGTACATAAACTCAAATGGTATATGGGCCAATAATTTAATAAAAGCATGCCTTAAGTCACATGCAATGTATTATATATATTAATTTAATAAAATTAATTATTTCAAAATCAATTTAACATTATATGCATGTGTATTATATTAATTTAATACATTCATGTACATTATTTCTTAATTTTTGAATAACTATTTTAATTAACAAATTAATAATAATTTAAAGTAGTCTTACATATATTTTAATTTATGGATAGGATTGTGTTTTATATGTGTTTTAATATAATATATATAAAAATCATAATCTAAATATATATAATGCTCTAAAATATGTCATGTCTTAAAAAATATATATATTTATTTTACTTCAGATAAATGTATCAATTATACATTCAATATGACACATTATATCACATATTTATACATATATATATTTTATGAATATTGAAGTTGATAGATTAATATTATCTATAATAAACATTTTTAATTATTTTTTATCAAAACATATATTGTAATTAGAAACATTATAATAAGCATATAAAAATGTGATAATAAGTGGCGTTAACTAATATTATATATATAAATACATAATTTTTCTACTATTTTTTATTTGATTTAATTCTTATACAATTTGTTTTACTTTTTTTGTTTTTATATTTTAAAAATTATTTTTAGTAATGTATCTCTATTAATTTTTATTAACTTATTTGGTACATACTCATACCTAATATGTGCTATTATTTAGTATATTTTTTAATATTATAATCACTTAATATCTTAAGTATAAAATAATTTATAATTTTTATAATATTAATAATTTTTATATTCATAATATTTAAATAAAATATAATAATATTAACTATTAAATTATTATATTAGTAATATTTTTGGTATTAACATATTCTTTAATTTATTCACCAAATTAATGTAAATAACTTACTTTTAAATTTGACGATAAACGATATACTTAAAGGCGGGGTTCTCATTCTTTGAATCTTTTGCTGCGAAGCAATAACCAAGCGAAAGCCCAGCTCAGAGACACAAGCAAGGCTCTGTCGTCAAGACTGCCCGCATTCTCCTTCTACCGACCCAAAATGTCTCTGAACTCTAACACCGGTCACTGCAACTACAAGATCAGTCCCAATCGTTCGGTGCCGGCGAACTTTCTTCGAAGAATAGTAACGGCAGAAACCTTCCAATACTCTTTTTTTGATAAAATGGACACCGTTGTTCGTGACCCATTTTACGAGGATGTTCCTGCATTTTTCAGGTGCCTCTTTTTCTTTTATCCATTTTCTCGTTTAAATGATGGGGAAATTTGAGAAAGTAAAACTGGAGAATATGATATTTTGTTCCGCCTTTTTCTTAATTTTGATTCAGTGTTTTCTTGGGTTGGCTGGGAATCGAGAATATGATATATACATATTCTTAATTAAGGGTCATCTTCTTACTTCTTTCGAGGATCTAGAGTACCTTCTTAACGTTTTGTTAGCTTTACAAAGTTCTTTTTCTATATGGGTTGCACCCCTTTAGTTCCACGTTAATGTATTACAACTTTAGATGTTCTAAAAAAAATTCAAAATAGGGCAGGAGTGGAGAAAGAACCAGAGGAATTATCGTAATATTCCCAATCTGATTTTGTTTTATAAGGACCTATGGCTAAATCAAGGGGATAGGAAAACCATTTTGGTGTCAGAGTCAGGGGTTATGGGATATTGAAGAACTTCCAACAGCAACTGAAGACTTCCATCAGAAGATCGGGCTTGTGGCTCAGTGGAGAATGAGCAATTCACCGCATCGTAGAAAGATCTTGCTGGTCTTCTGAACCTATGTTTGAGCAATTGTCGGCCAGAGTGAAATTCCTTAGTTCCAAAAGAGAGGTGCAGCTTTTCTTAAGTGGCCTACTGGGTATGGTTGCTGTTGAAGTGCATTACAGAATCCTCATAATATGATCAATGTGATGAGTTTTGCACGTTTCTATGAGCAGTGCAGAATCCAAGATTGAAGGAATTTTGGGGTGGAGCACAAGGCGACTGCAAGGTTGGTCCCCTTTTAGAAAAGATTGAGTACCTGAAAATTGAAGGTAGGCGATCCGAAGTTCTATGCTTCAATTGTGATCATTGTTTCATGGTGGATCATTGTTGCAAGAAACTTTTTTTGGTTAGAAATTTTGGATGATCAAGAAGGGTTTTGGACAATGATGAACAGGTGGTGTAGGATGATACAGAGGAGGCTGGAGTTTCTATGCATGTCGTTGTAGGTATTCAATTATCATAAACATTGAAGATTAGGGGTTTCTAGGAGGGGTTTGTAGGGTGATTTTGATTGATCCTGACAGTACTTATTGTTTTCTTGGATTTGATAGAAGCAAGGCGATTGAATTTCCTAATTGAGAATATGGAAGAATTTAGGATTATGGTGGCTAATAGGCAAGGAGATTCACATGCAATTCGGTAATCATGTCTCTTCTCTTTCACTTCTTTGTTTTAGGTGTAATTGAATTTGGAGTATTATTGATGGTTAAGAACGTTGGGAGCCATCACATGGGACTTTAACTTGATGAGTATGCAATTTATAAAAGGTGATATTGGACTAGAGTTAGATGGAACCAGGAAGTCTAGATCAGTGGGGGGTCAATATTTTTTTGCCACTCTTGGCCAATCATTTATCTAACGGTCCCCCGGGGAGGTAGTCCACGCGGTAGATCTTTTTCAAATTAAGTAGAATACAAGGTCAATAAGCAGTTGGAGAGCTAGAAGGATGGTCTATTTACATTAAGAGGCAGTTCAAATAAATCTAGATATGTAACGTCCCCGGAAATTTAAATGAAATATATGTATTAAAAATGTCAAATGCGGAAGCGTGATAAAAATTTTGACTAACATCCCTTACACAATAACCAAAACGTACTCAAAATATGAAATTACAAACTAACTAAGAGAGAAACTCGAAAATAAAAACTATACATATAACTACGGAGTCTTTAGGCGTCCCCTTCGCCGTCTTCCTGCGGAACGGGCTCGGGAACAATGTCTTCATGATCTGAAATGGTTAAATAAGGAATGAGCTACACCAGCCCAGTAAAGACATCACACTATCTCACCGCCACGGAGGTAAAGGTGGGTAGAAAACACAAAGAGACCAATGGAGCATAATTTATAACAAATTCTTTTATCAATAATAAAATCCTTCACTGTCCACTTACCTCGGTGAAGTTCATAAAACAACATACGAAAGTAATAACATTATCATCATCATGAAATCATATGAACTGTATAACATAATACTTATCACGCCTTTGTATTTTAATCATTACACAATATATTTTCCTCATTTACCAGCCTACTAGTATCCATGGGGATCCATAGGGGTCCCGCTACCCGTGAACCCTTAACATTTATAACTTGATTCCAGAGCCGTCCCCATACCCCGTCCGGTATGGGCACCAAAACCATGAACCTCAATACCCCGTCCGGTATGGGCGCCAAAATACATAAGGTCTCCATACCCCGTCCGGTATGAGAGACCACGTTTCCGGTAGAGTTCCCTACCGACCCGGTCCGTCCACCATCTCCCAGGATATCTAGTCAGGCTGTCCACATTATCCACTTATCAATTCACATAATCTTTTTGCCATTTTTCTTAGTTTCAATCATCTAAACACACACAACATGTAAACCAGTAATGGACACCAAACAAGACAACACAGTACCGGATTCGTCATCATACAAACCATAATAAAAAAAAGCATGATTCATGCATACGAGACCATAATATAATTACATCAAACATCATGCTGCATTTAATACCGGAAATTAAATCAAACAATAACAAACCAACCCAGTATCAGACTCGGGCTCCGTTGGCAACCTTAATCAATTATACATCTATAAAGTCACACAGTACAGTTTAATTATTTATTTAGCTTTAATACCGTGCTAGAAAATAGGGTGAGGGGTCCTTACTTGTTTCGGGGTCTGAATACGGCTCTACAGTGCGCCTACAGGCTGTCCCTAATTTTCCCTGAATTTTTTTCGGGGAACTGAAACGCACTACTAGTACCTGCACGTGTCCCAAAAAATTCCAAATTAGACTCAGGGCCCCTTTCGGCCAATATCGCAATTCCGGCACGGCGGCTCCGCCGTGCTCCGGCGACGGCGATTCGCCTCGGGTTGGTTGTTTTCGGTCGTTTTCGGCCGAATTCGGCCACGCTTGCATCGGTCCCTGCGATAGAACAACCCTAGGGCTCTCGGTGAGCCAAAAAATAACGAAAAACCGAAACTTACCGGCGGTGGTGCTCTCGGGTGCAGTTGCTCTCTAGCGTGAATCGTGTTTTGGTGATTTGGCTCCGATCAACCTGTAGAGAAAAGAACGGTGATCACAGTGGTATAAAATTTGCATCGAACGGAGGCCGGGAAGGGCCTCATCGGAGGCAAAAACCGAGGAGGGGCGCGGTGGCGCCGCTGGATTTCGGCTGAGTTTTCCGGGCGTTTGGCCGGTGATTTGGCTCCGGTTTGGCCATAGGCGAACTCAGCGTCGAAAAACGAGCAAGGGGGAGAAAAATTACCTCGATCAGCGGTCGGAAATTTCCCCGGTGCGGCGGCGGGTGGCGGCGGCCGGCTCCTCCGGCGACTGGTTCTTCTTCTCCGGCGAGCACTGGCGGCTAGGGTTTCTTTGGTCACGTGTGGGTAGGGTATTTATACCCTTCGTCTTTTAATCTTGACCGTCCATCAAGATTGAATCTGGGCCGTTCGATCGCGATTTAATTGGGATTAAATCTGGGCCATCCGTGCGTGTGAATCTGGGCCGTCCGTGCGCGTGAATCTGGGCCGTCCGTGCGCACGTTTGATCTGGGCCGTCCGTGCGCGCGGGAACGGATCTGGGCCGTCCGATCGCGCGCACGCGGATCGCCGCCGTGGCCCGTCCCCTGGCCAGCGTGTCCTTGCCATGCGCCGCGTCCTGGTTGGCCAGGGCTGCTGACCGGGCCGCTGACGTGGTGCTGACGTGGCACAACTTTTCTAAATTACGTTTTGACCCCTGGTTTCCGATTTTCTTTTCAAAAATACTCTCAGAATCCAAATTTTCACCTATTTTTCTCAAAATCAATTTCAATTAAATCCAAATAATATTTTTACCCAATTTTATCATTATTATTATTTTTATTTTTATTAAATTAAATTAAATAAATCAATTAAAATTTCAAAAATTACAAAATAAACTAAATAAAATAAATTAAAAATTAATAATAATAATAATAATAATAAAATTAATGAGTGTTACAAGATATGTCTTTCTAGCATCTCACTTTACTAATCTCTCCTTCTCTGAAGATTCTAAAGGTGCAATGGATTAATCACTTAGTCACTTAAAAATTAACAATCGCTTCCTGTCGTGGTAAAACTAAAATTCGAACCTTAAGAAATTAATCACTTAATCAAAAGAAACAACTTACATAAAAAAGAAAACTACCAAGATGTGATCACTTTCCAAAATCACAAACCAAAGAAGGAAAAAATTCATAAATGAGAATTGCTAAACTTTCTTTATTACTGTTAAGAGCTGAAATTTTTTTCAGATAGTATTTTCAAGCGAAGCCTCTTTCTTGTGCAAATCAACTGGCATTTTTCAACCTCAATAATAGCATTGTTTACAATTATCCATCACTTTGTAACTACTTTTGTGCAATCAAAGTCACAATATCTTTCACAACTTTCTCAGTTACCTTGTCTGTTGTCTTTTTATCATCAGTTGGATGGTTAGTGGTGATCTCTTATGCTCCCTCATTTATTAACCTACTCATATTAGTTGGATAATTAATCATAATGACATCATTTTGCTCTATAGAAAGTAGGTCATGACAATGGTAGGCTATACATAACTTTGATCTTGGAGGGATATGCATGACGATGTTATTGCCTGCATTAAAGATGGTAGGTCATGACAATATGGTAGGCTATACATAAACATTGATCCTGGAGGGAAATGCACGACAATATTATTGCCTGCATTAAAGATGGTATGAACTTAGTAACACAACTTTCAAGAAGACTCCATTCTAATTCATGATTGTGAAACCTTATCATTATCTCTTCAAAAATTGTGCAAAGCGGAGAGAGCAACTCTACCGAAATGTGATCATTTTCTTGTAAAAGAGTGGTATAACTGCTTCCATGTTCAAGAGAAGACTTTCCTTTGAGGTTTGGTAGACTTAAAGAGGTGCTTGAATATTTCTATGACTAAGTCAATCAAAATCCAGCATCACTAGATATAGTCTAATCTTACTACCCTTTCAATAATTAAGATCTAACATGTGATTGCTTCGTCTGGTGAGCTAATTTTTTAAATGTAAAAGCAATTAGCTCAAAGATTTTTTTCATTTGCGCATCAATATAAGGAATATTTGTTGTAGTCATTCTGGTTAGTTTACATGTGCAGTAAGCAAATTCATGTTTCACATTGATATTTTGAGTACTTTTGAAGTTTGTCAGTGACCAAGGCTCATAATAATAGATAAAGAATGTATTGTATCAACCTTTTTTTAAAATAAAAGTTAATTACATTCAAAAGCTCCGAAAGGATGTATCCCATATTCAATGGTTACAAATCTATCAAAACATCTATAAGGTTTCCACGGTCCTTGCTAGATTAAAATGAGTGACTCCTTAACAAAAAGCTTAAGGTATAGAACTAAGAATCCCAAACTAAAATTCAATGCTCTCAAAAGCCCCTCTATTTCTCTCTTTCTATATCGCTTAAAAGATAGTTAGTGGGATAAGTCTTAATCTCTTATACTCATTAATTCCTCTCCATGTATATGACTCCTCTTTCACTGATCTAGTTATCATTCAATTCAACCCCAAAACATTTGTGAGCCAAATTCCACAACCGGTATGCAAATGGACACTGCAAAAGGATATGATTACAAGACTTAGTTTCTCTCTTGCGCATATAGCAACTATTCAGTAGAATTTTCCCCCTCCTTATAAGCTTATACAGAGTTAGAATGCATTTCCTGACAGCCTCCCAAGTGAAGAAGGTTATCTTGGGGTTGCATCAACTTAGATGACTCTTGATCTACTTTTGGGAGAGAATACTTAACTTGATCCAGAAGTCAAAGTTCAATTGTCAAATCAGGAAGGTTTGAAAGCATGTAATCAATATCCGCAAGCACTGTTCAAGCCCTTTATTGGTTGATGATATTACTAGAATTACATTCATTTTCTCTTCCATCAAGCTAATTAGAAGATTTAACTTGCATTTTAAACCAAATGATTTGAGTGCATGAGCAAACATTAACTCGCTTGGCTAAATAGTCTGCGCAAAAGATGAATATGGGTGTGAATTTGACCATATTAACCTTAGAAGGGAAAGGATATGCCAAAAACCTTATGAATCAGTCTGGAGGTGGTTGAATCCGAGTAGTTGAATTTGATTAAGTCAAACAGATTTGAATTGGTAAACAGAAGGTATCAAAATTCTGAAAGCCATGCACAATGGTTGGCGTGTGGGAATCACACATGAGTTTTTGGTGGTCTTCCAATGTCGATCTTTCATTTGACTGGACGCCTTGGTTCAGGCTGGTATCATTGTCACTCGCCACGGTAGGGAGGAAGGAGATCTATTTATTGAAGAGGTGGTCGAATGATTTTCTGGCGAGGGAGGTGGATTCCAATGACAGTAGACATTGAGGTTGGTGGAGCCATTGTTCAGACCCTTCTAATGCTGATGGACTTAGCATTAGCGCCCACCTCCATGTGGTGGCTAGAGAACGCTTTGCAGTCAAATGGTTTCTGTCCTTGTCTCTTGTGCATTTATTGTTTCATTTTAGTTTATGTTTTAGTATTTGTTAGGTTACTGTTTTTGGTAAGTTGTGAAGTTTGGACAAAAATTATGGTAACAAGTTAGGATATGATATTAATTGATGTAGGATAAAGAGAACTTGAACACAATTCTTGGAGAATGTATATTATGAACCAAATGTTGGAGAACTCAAATCTCAACAATTAAATCAGCAACTCAATGTTCATACAATAATCATATAACTACATCAACAATTAAACATAAGTTACAATAGTTTGGTACCTACCAATCTCTTTCTTTTTGCATAAATTTCTTTTCTTTTTTTGATAAAAGAAGAACCGTTATTAAGGAAGAGATGGAAGGAATTATAGAAGTGGAGAATGAGACATCCTCCTCAATACAAAAACAAACATAAAAAGCTCAAAATAACTGCCCAAATATCCAATTCTCTTTTCTTTTCTTTTTTCTTTGGGTCAGTTAGTATTTCACATTTGTTACTCTTAAATGTTAAAATCATATTTATTTGGGGAAAAAAATGTTAAAATCATATATTATAGTCTTAGAGGCAAAAGGAAAAATTTATGAGGAAAAAGAAACATCAAATTTATGAAAGGATAAAATATCCTCCACTGGAAATCAGAAGGTACAGAAGGCATAGCAAAATGCATTAAGATATGATAGAAACCAATCTCTTACAAAGTAGAGCTGTAAATAACTTTGATTATGAGATCAATGTTTACAAACTTGTAAGAGGCGTAATATTCTTTTTGTGATTGGATATTCCTTTTGTTTGTCTAGGAGAGAGGCATTGTCTCACTTAGATTATTTTGGAACTTGCATTTTCAAGCCTTATCTTGTGATGGAGATATATTTATATCCAGCAAAATAAATCCTTGACACAATTATTCCCATCTTTATTTTATCATGGATTCTACTTGTAAATATATCTTCACCATGATTCTGGCACATTCTTGAATATAATATTTCTTATTTTCTAAAATGATCAAATCAAGTTTTTATGCTCAGAATGCCAATGAAGGACCTTCTCGAATGCAAGCGTCCGACTGCATGGATTGAGTTTGAAAAGGGCATGATTGATGAGGTACACAAAAAGCAGACATGGAAAAGTTACACTTTCTATGTCTTTCTTGCATAAAATCTCCACACAGTAACATAGGTAAGTGTTCTCTTAAAACATTTAATATTAAAATGTAAACCTTAAAATTTTACTTTTCCACTGCATTTTAAGTGCTGTGGAATTTCAAAAGCCATAATAAAAGTTGCTTGGCCTTTTTGGGGGTGTTTAGATTTGCAGAATCTGCTTTTGGGTTGTTTTTCTCTTTTTATCTGAGTGGTTGTGTGAAGAGAGAGCATAATGCCGTGAAGTTGCAGGAATTGTAGCCTCTTTGTAATTCTCAATTTCAAACCCATAACAAGATCCTAAAGTAGTAGTGACAAAGACACCTTTTGATTTATAAAGCTTAGGCCCACTCTCTATTTGAAAAAAAAAAAGAGCTTAGAAACACTCTCAAATCGAGTTCTGTATAACTTCCTCAGATGGAGGAACAAACAGAAGGACTTAATTGCATTATTCAAATGTATCTTTGATGGTTCAACACTGACTTCCCTTAGCGTTTGAGGATTGCTCTCTTAGACCAAATGGTGTTAAGTTACAAGCTCTTATGCTCCTTTACAAACAGTTCCATTTGACATCCATTTGAAGTAGTTTTCGCTTTCCATCACGTCTATTTTCTTACGATCCTGGTATTGCGAAACTGGAAGCTATGGATTGTAAGCTCTGATCAAAACTTAGGATCAGATCCTCCTAGAGTTCTGATCTCCCCTGCTCTATGCTCTCTGGTATTGCAAAACTGGAAGTTGGGAATTGTAAGCTCAAAACTTAGGATCAGATCCTCCAAGAGTTTTGATATCCCCTGCCCCATGCTCAATCATCCATGAAAAATGCTGGAGGACACCAAGCACAGGGGAAGGTCCAATTGAGGTTGGTGAGTTGGTTTTTCTTTGTTTTCACCCTTATCGACAACTTTGTTTGTGTCATTAAAAAATCTATCTTTATGGAAATTCCTGTTAGAGCAAAAATGGGTTAGGTGGCTTACAAGTTGACCCTGCTAGTAGAATAAAGGATACATCCAGTGTTTCATGTTTCCTGCCTTTAAAAATTTTATGGTACTGAAGCAGCTCAGGCTGCTATGGCCCCTGATGTTTAGGTGGAGCTGCTGGCTGTTCCTCAAGCTGTGCTGGATTCTCAACTGCATGCTGGCTGCCAGAAAATTTTGGTTCAGGCTCTCCCTAGTGGAAGCTTCTTGGAAAGATATTGTGACTGTGCAAGAATCTTCACAGCCTTGATGTTTGAGAACAAACAGTTTGTCAAGGACCGACAGTAATGCTGGGGGGGGTACCGCTCATGTACAAGATATTTACAAGTTAGTTAATGTATCAACTATATATCTAAAATTCTCCAACTTAAAAATGTCATGTCCCAGTAAAATAGACCTAAAATAATGAAACTATCTATCCTTTAATTGAATTTCATTTTCCATCCTTTCAAAAACCCTACTATATCTTTTTTTCCAAATGACCCAAAAGATAGTCAAAGGAGTGAGTTTAACAAATTTTTTCTTTTTACATAAGTTTCCCCAAGCCCAAATCTCATTCTTGATTGACCCTGCAATGACTCAAGAAATCTCAACCAAACCACACACCATAGACCACAAAGTATAGACCACTGGGCATCGAAGCAGTAAGTGGTTGCAAGTTTCCGTTGTCTTCTTGCACAAATAACATATGTTAACCCAAAAGTATCTCTCCTCATCAGTTTATCAATAGTTAAAATACATTCTCAACCTGCTTCCTATGGAAAAAAGCAATTCAATGTGTACTTGTTTTCCAAACTTGTTTGGGCAGGAAAAGCTGCCCCCTCCAATTCCCCTCTAGTTGTCAAATAGTTATACAAAGATCTCACCTTGAAAGAGCCATTCTTATTCAATTTCTACACAAGCTGGTCGCCACACGGATTCAGTTGAACATTGGCGAGGAGTTGTAGTAATGCTTTATATTCCTCCACTTCCCAGTCATTCAGATTTCTAGTCACATTAACCAACCACTCCCTACTGAAATAATCACCTCCAGCTGCTTCCATCACCATCACATTCTTCAACTTTGCAATGGCGTACATCTGTGGGAATTGGTCCTCTGGGCGCCCCTTGCCCAACCAATTATCATGCCAAAAAAGAACCTTATCCCCTTTACCCACCTTCCATGATACACAATATAATACCCAGGTTCGGAATTTGGATTGGGATAAATTCTTTCAACTTATATAATGTATATAAATATAAATAAATTTTATTTTAATTTAATTTTTATTAAATTTTTGAAAAAAAATGAAATAAAGACGAAATTGAAAATAATTCAGAGAAAAAGAGGTGAAATTGTGAATAAAAGGGGTGTTTTTGAAAGAAAATTTGAAGGTGAAATCGTAAAAAGAAAAAATATGGCCACGTGGGATGACCACGTCAATAGCCACAGCAAACCAGAACACGCCGCGTGGCGAAGATGCTGACATTGGCTCCACACGGGAAGCCACGTGAGCGATCCACATGCTTGGGCGATTCGACGGTCCAGATCACGTCCCGCGCGCATGGACGGCTTAGATACATTTACTTTTCAGGCACGATTGAACGATCAGATTCAATCCGATCGTGTGGTTCAGATTCATTCCCCGAATAAGAAGGATCCAACGGATGGAAAATGATCACGTATTTTCGCACGGACGGCCCAGATCGACTCAGAGATGGTATTTAAACATCGTGTTTCAGGGAACCCTAACTTTAACCGCACTAGTCCTCGTCAGAGAAGAAGAAGAAGGACGGCCAGAAAAGAAATTGACTGCCATTGCCGCTGCACCGGAGCCACCGCCGATGCCGAAACAGGTAATTTTTTCCTCCTTCCCTCTCGGAATTCGATCCCGAGTCTCTCTATGCCCAAATCGGAGCCAAAGGGTCGATGAGTGAGTCGGAAACCGCGGGTAAAGTTCGACCGAGCCGCCGCGGCCAAAAGCTAAAACTCTCTTCGATGACCCACTACTCGTTTTCCCGTTTCACGTGATTTTTTGACCACTGTGTCCATTGTCATTTTCTGGTGCAGGTTAGCCAAAAAAGAACTCCAGCCTTGAAGGAGAACCAGCTGAGCCGCCGCACCTGAGGACCCCCTGCCGGTAAGTTTTGGTTTTTTTTCTTTTCCGGCCAACCAAGGCTTCCTAACTCGTTTTTCTGCAAGTTTACGCGTAAACCCGGCCAAAATCGGCAAAAACCAGTCTAAACCAACCAAAACCCACCAGGCCGAGGCGAACCGTCGCCGTGGGCGGCAGAGCCAGCGCCGGAGCACAGTGGCACCACCATGCCAGAACTCTAAATTTGCCTAAAGGGTTATTAGAATATCTATTCTGGCCTTTTGAGGTATTTTTGGATACTTGACGGGTGTTTTAATTTTTACATAAAAAATCTAGAAAATCCAGGGTTCCCCAGGAGGCGCAGTTGATAGTACGATATTTCGAACACTGATCCGGAGTAAGAATCATTCACTCTATTACATGTTACGTAAATTAAAAATTAATAATTGATAATACTGTATTTTGTGAAAATTAGAAAACCGTAAGAATAATTACAGATCATTAATAGAACCGGAACTGGTCAGTTTATATTTGCTTTGGTTTACAGTTTATTTTCCTTATACGACTTAAAATGCTTATCGTTACATTGTATGAATTAAATTGATAGACCTAATTGTTTTATTGGTTATTTGATTTACCTCACTGCATATTCTCCATTTGTTGGTTAATTTTGCAATAAATGTTTCAATTATGTCTCCTGATGTACGTATTACCTATATGCATGATTTACTATTGATCTGTAAAAATAAGTTATTGATATGTAACTGGGAATCGGTTTATATTTTAAATCTATGTAAGAAACGCTTACTGGATACCCTAGAAAAGGGTGGATGGACTCGGTACATAGGGAATCCTACTGTGGACATTACCTCAGTCGGACGGGACTAAGAAATCCCATACCGGAAGGATTTGAGAGATGGTTTACCCTCATACCGGATGGGGTATCGAGACGATGGTGTGTTTAGCGCCCATTACCGGACGGGGTATGAGGATGACTGAGTTAATTGATAAATCTAGATATTAGATTCACGAGTAAGAAAATTTTACTGTGGATATTATTTCAGTCGGATGGGGCTGAAAAGTCTCATACCGGAAGGGTTTGGGAGATATGGTCCACCCTCATACCGAATGGGGTATTTAGATGATGGTGTGTTTGGTGCCCATTATCGGATGGGGTATGAGAACACCAGATTAATTGATAAATCTAGATATTGGGTTCACGAGTAAGAGAATATCCTTATGAACCCCCAGAGGTCCCAGTAACCCGGTAAAAAGGAGAATTGTCGTTCTTGCTCACTTGTATGTGTAATCAAAATGTTATATGAGTTGATTTTGGAAAACTCGTAATGGTAACTATGGAATAAACGGTTTGATGTTAAATGAATTTACTTAAATTAAGGGTTTCATTAGTTGTTTTATGATTTTTACTAACATTTGGTTTCTGTATCAGTGATTAGCGTGATATTCTTATTGGGTTAGTGTAACTCATCCTTCTATTAATCATTTCAGATCAAGAAAACCAAAATTCAGATCCTGATCAGTAGAAGGGTTGTGAGTAGATTACCTCCCGAACTCCATCACGTGCTAGTGAAGTAGTGTTTGGATTATATTACAAAACTTTTATTCAGTTAGGTGTTAGCTAGGAAACAATCTGATCCTTGGAACTAAAGGCTGGTTAGCTCAACATGTTTTATATCTGTAGCTTTTTGAATTTCAATAAAGTATCTGAACTATTATTGACTTTATTGAGAGCAATCTTTAAGAGGTCATAGGTTCCCTCAAACCATAACTATCACCATAAGGAGGCAAGGCTCGCCAATTAAATAAACAAGTTTTCTTGTTAGGAGACTTTGTGCTTAACTGTCCTGTGACATGATCACAAAACCAGGGTTATAACAGTTTATTCTCCCTTTTATACTCTCTTAACATGATTGAAAGCACCATAACTTGAATAGCCTTGTCATAATTCAAAGAGAAAATGTAGGCAAGTGTTGAATTTAGTGAACTGTGTGGTTATGAAGCAACAATGGTGAGAAATATTGACACTGATTTGTCGCTATTCTAGGAAGCTAGAATTACGGTAGAAAGCTTACTATCATTGAGAAGAAGTCCCTTGAACAGACATGGTTAGAGGTAATAGATATGCGGAAAGGAGAGAAACAAATGTTCTTCATGAAAGAACAGGGGCATCCGAGGAGTAAGAGAAGGTCAAGGGACAGAGGAGTATGGGAAAGGGAAGTAGGAGGATAGCTATTTAAGCTGACTTTACTCGATTGGAAGGGCTTTCTTGCGGTGTGCATGCTTTCCTGCAAATACTAATAATTGTACCTGGCAAACGTAAAGTTGGAAAGAAAAAGGACAACCAAGAAAAAAGGAGAGAAATATCAAAGAGAATTTCTCGGGTCCTTATGAATGTATTAACTGAGTGGAAGATATAGCAACCTGAATACAAACATATAAATGCCTTTAAACTCATCAAAAAGATATTGTACTTACGTTCGTCCCTTCTTGAAGTAACCAATGTGCTATGTTAATTCAGTTCTTGGAGCTACAGATCCTTTTTGTTTTCATAATTGTAGGGTTTAAGATAAAGACACATTATTTCTGTTTCTCTTTGGTAGAGCATTTAGTAGGATGTTTCCAAAGGCATTACAGGGTGGGTTTTATTCAGGATCTCATGTTAGTTAATGGCAGCTTGAAAAGATGTTTATTTCTTGATCTTTAAAAGAAAAAAGAAGGTATTTTTGTTTCTCATGCAATATTAAGGAATATATAACACACTTTTCCCAAGGGAGCTAAGATGCAATCTATGAAATAAGTACTAATTTTTAGTGTCTCCATAGCTTTTACTTGATCTTTCCAACTTGCTTTGAGATTCTCTAATTTTTTTAAAGCTGTCATTTTTTGAATTAAAATTTTCTCATCATGTTTTATTTCTTCTCAGGTGAAGCTAGGCAGGAATTTCTTTAAAGACAAGGATCTTTTGATTTGGAAGGTTTTGAGAACTTCATTTGGATTATGTTAATGCTAGCAAAGTGTGTTAAATTCAACGTAAACATGTCATATAAAATTCTAACTGGATTTTCTTATTAGTAGCAATTGCTCCATTTATTCTTTTACATATTAGATTCTAATTATCCATTTACAAATTTTTGTAGTTTTTAATGCTCAAATAAGTTGATTCCAGTTTTAATTATGAGAAGAACAGTAATGCCTTTCTGGGATGTTTGCAACTGTAAATTCCTTGCAACATGTCTCTCACTTACAACTAGTAATCTACCTAAATGTAGTTTTTCTTTCTGTAGGATGAGGACAATCTTGTTTGTTGAATTCAGATTTAGATGCTCTATTTCAAAATGCACTGTACAAATCTTTGTATTTCGAAAAAAAAAAAATGCATTGTACAAATCTTATGTTTGGTAGTGCTTGACAACCATATGTGTCGTGTGCTAAATATGCGAACAAGAGCAATTGGCACATTAACGTGTATTGATTGGTTACCTGTAACTTTATTTTTTTTTCTATATCTTATGCATATTTTGTACTTGGAATGTGGCAAAATGCCTTGAGCAAATTTAATGTATGTTTCTTTAGAGCGACCTAGAGCAGAACAGGAGTTTCAATTTCGTGAATTGGACTTGTATCATGTTCGCACATTGAATAGTTGAAGTCTTGAAAACCTTTTATCCGATTTAATTCTTAGGATCAATCAATATTGTTGTTGGCCAGCAAAAGTGCAGCATAATATTATAGTTGTTAGAATATAAATAATAAAGTTGAGCTATTTTTTCTACTTTAAATTTTTTGGATATTCGATTACACAATCTATTATTTAGTATTATATAACACTAAAATCCTAGCTTCTGATATTGATCGTGCATTAATTTGAGTTTGTATTAGTTTAAACTTAGTGTCCGACTTGCAGATGGTGGAGCATGTCCTAATATAAATAATAAGCTTAGATAATTTTCTATAAACTTCAACTTTGAAGATAATATGTTATTCAATTAGTTATATAATAATTATATACTTGTTATGAATTATTTTTTTCTAAATGTTGAATATGATTTAAATATCTCATACATGCTTTCATTCATTTATATGTTTGCAGGCCTAAAAAATTGTATGATAAGAGGATATTCTTACTTGTAAGGAATGGATCAACTACTTCAGGATCTAAAACAAAAAAACCTTGAGATGCATGCTTTTACTAATTATCCCATCTGGTAGGATGAAACTGATTTTTCAAATCTCCTTCTTGGTTTTTCTTTCTAATAAATGAAAACTGTTATTCACAAAGCAGTAATTGGGTGCCATTTGATTACAAAAGGGATACCTAATTATAAGAAAGGAATCACTGATGATCCTTATACGGTAAAATTGTTCATGGATTTTAGAAACTGCTTTTTGTAGGTACCAATTGATTGAGGACAAATTAAAAATTTCAACTTATTTATTTTGGACATTTTGCTTGTGTATAATAGGTATGTTTAAACAGTTGAGGTTGCTTACTCTCTTTATCTAGCCTCATTGATGTTGTGGCTATGCATATTTTCTAAGAGTGTAATTGTTTCTGAGTCAATATGTAGGATGCAATGTTTGTGCTTTTAAATTTCTTTGAAAAGAAACAGTAAATATATCAAGAGCAGCAAGAGATGCAAGTCTGTATATAAAAGTATTTACATCTTAATCAAAATATTTATAAGATCCTCTAGATCATCGCAAGTATAAAACAGGTGATCTTAATAAAAAATTCGAGAATTTCGAACCATAAATCCTTAAAGCTATCTAAAATATACTATATACCCGAAAAAATTCTCCTATTTTTTTTTTCCAAATTACTATCAAGGGGATAAGCCCCAAAGTCTTGTCAGCCTTGCTTATCTCTACGAATGCTTTTGCAAGCCCAGGGTTCTTCTTTCACTGATCTGGCCATCATCTAGTTCACGTGCAGCAGAATTTAAAACTTCTTCACACAAATTCTTTATTTTCATTTTTCAGGAAAAAGGAAGCCTGATCCTGATTGCTATCTTGAAGTACTGAAACATCTTAATGTTCATCCTGCAAGCTGCATATTTATTGATGACAGGTTATATGCATATATCCTTATTCCACTCATCTCAAGTCTTAACCCCTCCTCAAGTATGATATTTATTACATTGGGAGCATGATTTTCTATATGAACTAGTTTGTCAGTAGACATACTCTGTTTTTGAGGGGATTGTCTATCCTTGTTGTTCTTTCAATTTCTACTTCTTCATTTTTCCTTTTTCTTGATAGTTATTGTTACTACATCAGTATGCTGGAAGCTGTAATGAGTCTTGATCAGTCGGTTCATAGTGCTAGTTATCATATGTATCAGCAGAGGAAGAGGACAAAGAAAGA
This sequence comes from Carica papaya, assembly GCF_054855325.1. NCBI lineage: Eukaryota > Viridiplantae > Streptophyta > Magnoliopsida > Brassicales > Caricaceae > Carica > Carica papaya. The sequence goes on along the minus strand of NC_142310.1, from coordinate 18,530,685 downwards.
ACTAAGTAGTTTGTTTACCACTGTTATGTCTTGCTCTTTTTCTATGTTCTGTTTGTCAAGGGGTAGTGTATTTTGTTGTCTTTTTGCCACATCTTGAGTTGGCAGTCTATAGGATTTGAACAAGCATATAACTGCTATATAGGATAAGGCAGTTATTATAAAATATTTATTCAGTCTATTGTAAGTGTTCACGGGAGTCAGTGAAATGGTTATGATGTTGTAGCCACTAAATTTACCCATCACAATAGTCCATAGAAGGCCATTTCAAGTTTGCTTGACATTTATAAGTCTCTTGCTAGGTATAAAGTGGGTGATGGTTCCAAAGTCCTTTTTTGGCAGGACCTTTAGAGGGGCGATCAACCCTTAAGTATCCAGTTCCCACATCTTTTTTACATATATTTCGGCCACAATACCCTAATTGATCAGTTCTTTTGCCTTTCCAAATGGTTCTCTAGTTTGGAACTCATTTTTTCTGTGGTTTGAACGATAGAGAAACCGATGAATTCATTATCATGTTAAGCTTGCAACAATCATTTCAACCTTCCCAACAGTCTGATTGGAAGATATGGACGCTTGACTTAACGGGTACATATACCTATAAATTGTTCTTTGATCATGTAACAAAGAACCCTAATTTTTACCAAAGTACTTTTACTAAGGATTTTTGGCAAGTCAAGGTTCCCTTGAAGGTGAAAGTTTTTATGTGGACTACCATTTTCAACCGGCTAAACACCAATGAGTTGCTGCAAATTCGTAGGGTTAGTCAGGTTTTGTCTCCTCCCATATGTATCATGTGCCATAAGGGAGGGGAAACGCATATTCATCTCTTTCTATGTTGTGAAATGGCGTGGAAGCTATGTGTCAGGCGCCTTGACACTGAAACCTAGTATGGGTTACTCCATCTTCTTTGGATTGTTTCATCAACACCAATATTTGTGATTTAGAGTGACAATTTAAGAGATTTTGAATAGAAATTTTTTTGTATGTTCTCTATGGAGGAGAATTCTTATTATAAATACAAATATATAAGTTAATTGTTAGCCTCTAAATTAATTAAATAAATATGTTCTAATTAAAGTTATTAAAACTATAAGTCATTAAATTAGACATAAAATTTACTGGCTAATTAATTGTATAATTTGCTGCCATAATTGTTTAAATTAATCTGCTGATTAATTATATAGAATCTTTTGTCATATATGCTGGTTAATTGCATATAATTTGCTGCAATAATTGTAACAAATTTATTGATCAACTGCATAATATTTGCTGATTAATTACATAAAATCTATTGGCTAATTAATTGTTAGTTAATTCCTTTGACATCTCCACTCAAATTGATGCTAGTGAATTTATAAGCATCAATTTGCTAACAAGAAAGTTATGGTGTTGACATGTCATAGATTTAGTGAAGAAGTTTGCAATCTGTAAAGTGGTGGATATATATGGTAGAGTAATAACTTGACGGTCATATGTCTCCCGGATAGAATGACAATCAACTTTTATGTATTTTGTCCTTTCGTGGTAGGCAGGGTTGATGACAATTTAAATTGCACTAGTGTTGTTTGCGTGTAGTGGAGTAGGTTGAACTTGTGAGAAACCAAACTCTGTAAGGAGACCATACAACCAAATGATCTCAAAGCATGTAATAGACATTGCTCGGTACTCTGCCTCAGTGGAAGACTTGGATACGGAATCTTGTTTTTTACATTTCCAAGAGATAAGAGCATCACCAATAAACATACACCATCCAGTAGTAAATTTTCTAATGTCTAGACACCTTGCCCAATCAGCATCACCATAGCCTTGTAGTTAAAGAGAAGAACCAATAGGAAATAATAACTCGCGTCTAGGAGTGCCATGAATATACTTGATGATTCGATGGACTGCTGATAGGAGGAGATGTTGAGGAGCTTGTATGAACTTGCTAACGATGTGGACAACATAAGAAATGTCTGGTCGGGTGATGGTTAGATAGATGAGACTACCAACCAGCTTTCGATATAAAATAGGATCCTCAATAAGTTCCCCTTCATCACGTTGATATTTGACATTAATTTCTATAGGAGTGTCAACAGATGTAGTGTTCATGAGATCAGCTAATTTAATTAGATCCTGAATATACTTTTGTTGATTCAAAAAAATACTTTGAGGCTGATGATGTACTTCTAACCCCAAAAAGTAGGTGAGCTGCTCAAGGTCTTTCATATGAAAAGAAGAGTTCAACAAATTTTAAATTTTAGATATTCTGTCCTTATCAGAGCTAGTGATAATTATGTCATCTAAATAAATAAGAAGTACAAGTAAGCCCTTAGATATTTTTTAAAGAAAAAGTGAAGAGTCATTGACTTTGAGTAAATAACAAATCAAGAAGAGTGAATTTGAACTTTTTAAATCATACCCGCGATGCCTACTTCAAAACATATAAAGAATGTTTTAGTTTACAAACAACATTAGGTCAGAGAGTAGGCATAACGTGCCGAAGTTTTATGTAAACTTCTTCCTTTAGATCACCATGTAATAACGTGTTCTTAATATTCATTTGATGTAAAGACCATGATTGAGATGCAACAAGGGTTAGTATGGTGCGCACGGTTGTCATCTTAGCTACTGGTACAAAGACATCATCGTAGTTTAAACCATACTCTTGCTTGTCGCCAAGAACCATCAATCAAGTCTTGTAACGGTCTATGGATCCATCAGACCAAAGTTTTATGGAAAACACAAGCTTGCTTCCAAGGAGTTTCACAGATTGGGGACATGAAACAACATCCCAAGTTTGGTTTTCTTCTAGTGTCAGAAATTCTGTTTCAATAGGTTGCCGCCAACACTCATGCTCCATTGTTTGTTTATATGAAGAGCGACTAGGAATAGATGACAAGGTGGTTGTTAAGGAGAAAGGAGGGACAAAACCATATCTATCTTGTGATCTATGAACACGAGTACTACGTCTAAGAAGAGCAGGTGCAGTTGTTGGAACAGAAACAACCGTCAAATAATTCATTGGAGAGGCGCCCGTTAGGTGCAGAAGTTTGATATGATATTTTGGACTTGTGTTGTTGATACACCAAGAGAGGTTTAGAAGGTACAGGATCTGCAGAAGAGTTAGTAAACTATGGCAAAACAGAAAATGAAGGAGAAATATGATCATGGTGAGTAGTAAAAAAATATTGATTTTCAAAAAATGTCACATTTCTAGATATCCGAATATTAGGATCATAATGAAAAAAACCTTTCTGATGTACTGAATATCCTAAAAATACACATTGAACTGATTGAGGTGTAAGTTTGTGCTTTCATGTGCAAGAAGATGTATAAAAGACAACCAAAAGTACGAAGGTTAGAATAATTTGGAGTGCGACCAAATAACCGAGTAAAAGGAGAGACATGGTTCAATGAGGGAGAGGTTAATCTGTTAATGAGGTGCACAACAGTGGAGAGAACTTCACACCAAAACCAAGAAGGTAGAAAAGACTCTAGTAGAAGGGTGCAAACAACATCAAGAAAATGACGATTCTTTCTCTCCACCACTCCATTTTGTTGTGGGGTTAAAAATCGTTGAAAAATTATTCCATTAGTTTGTAGGAACTCCTGAAAAGAATGAGACATGTACTCACCCCTATTGTCAGAGCGAAAGATTTTGATTTTTGCAGAAAATTGGGTTTGAATATGTGCATGGAAAACCTTGAAGACAGAAAATATTTCGTCCCTAAAATGAAAAAAATAGACCCGTAGAAAACTTACGAACCCAAATTTTCACTCATTTTTTCTAAAATTGTTTTCAATTTTGTCATCAACATATTTTTTTTCCATAATTCCACATTAAATTAAATTTTTTAATTTCAAAATTAGATTTTTATACATTTTTCAAAATTTAAAATTAATACTGGGCCAAATTCCAGGTCCGGGTATTACAACTCTCCCCTTTAAAAGAAATTTAGTCCCTCAAATTTATCTCCCTCTCACTCAATCAAATAGTTGGGGATACTGGGATCTGAAGTCTGATTCTAGCTCCTATGTGGCATATCTCTGTGTGTGATTCTACTATAGAACCTTAACGAAGGGAATTTTTCAGTTACGGAGTACTTTGCTCTTTCGGTCCACAATGCCCACCAGTACCTCCTTATAGGATAGATCTTCTTGAAGCGAAAGAGACTCGTAGGTTAAGATGTGAGAGGGGTCCGAATTGTATTTGCGTAGTATAGACACATGAAACACATTATAAACTATGGATAATCGTGGAGGTAGTGCCAGTTTGTAGAGGCGGTACCAATTCTGTTTAAGATTTCAAATGGTCCAATAAAGCGGGGATTTAGTTTTCCCCTTTTGCCAAACCTACTGATTCTTTTGAAAGAAGTGACTTTAAGGAACACTCGATTACCTTTTTCAAATTCTAAATCCCTTATCCGGGTGTCCGCATAACTCTTCTGCTTATTTTGAGCCGTCTGGATATTCTTTATGATATTAACGATTTTGGCTGTAGTCTCCTCCACAAGATTTGAGTCGAATAATTTCCTATCACCCACCTCTTCCCAACAGATCGGCGATCTGCATGGGCAGCCATATAACGCATCGTACGAAACCATGCCGATACTTGCTTGTTTCCTGTTATTGTAGGCGAACTCTATTAAGGGTAAATAATCATTCCAATAGCCCCTGAAGTCAAGAACACAAGTTCGGAGCATATCATCCAATGTGCGGATCGTCCTTTCTGATTATCCATCGGTCTGAAGGTGGAATGCGGTATTAAGAAATAGTCTCGTTTTCACGACTTGTTGAAAACTAGATCAGAACCTGGGGTCCCTGGCGGATACTATTGCCACTGACACTCCATGTAACCTGACTATTTTTCAGATATACATTCTTACTACCTTATCCAAGGGGTCGGTCATCTTGATGACCAAGAAGTGAGAAGACTTAGTGAACCGGTCAATAATTACCCAAATGGTATTACTTTCCAAACGTGTCTTAGGAAATTATGTCAGGAAATCCATTGTGATATGTTCCCATTTCTACTCTAGAATCGGTAATGGCTGAAGTGCCTGCCTGAGTGTTGATGTTCTGTCTTGACTTGCTGATACATCACACATTTGGAAACAAAGTCGGCCACCTCTCTCTTCATTCCATTCCACCAAAACTAGGATCGCATACTTTGATATATTTTAGTGCTTCTCGGATGCATGAAAAACTTTGAGGTATGAGTCTCTGTCATGATGTCCTTTTTCAGCTCACTGTCACATGGAACACACATCCTGTCCTGAAATTTGAGCAACCTATTAGCAGAGACTCGAAATTCTGAATTTACTCATTGTTTTCCATCTTTTTTTAGGGCTGTTAGGGTGGAATCGACGGATTGAGCTTTTTTTATTCTCTGAATCAACTCAAGTTGAACAGTCAGGTGGGCTAAACATGTAAATCTCTTCAGTTCCTGAAGTCGTACCTGTTGTGCGGCCTCTATTATCCTCCATTCTGAAACCATTAGGTGAGTTAACATATATGCACTTTTTCTGCTGAGTGCGTCGGCTACCATGTTGCCCTTGCCCAAGTGATACAAAATGTTGTAATCATAGTCCTTGAGGAGTTCAATCCATCGTCTCTTATGCATGTTGAGATTCTTTTGAGTGAATATGTGTTTCAAATTCTTATGGTCAGTATAGATCTTAAAAGTCTCCCATACAAGTCATGGCGCCAAGTCTTCAAGGCGTGGATAATCGCGGCAAGTTCTAAGTCGTTGGTGTGGTAGTTTCTCTCATGACTTTTCAACTGCCTGGTCCCATAAACTATGACTTCCTATGGTGCATCAGAATATAACCCGACCCCAGGTAGGAGACATCACTATAAACTGTATATTCACCTGTCTCACTCGGCAAGGTCAACATAGGTGCAGTAGTCAACCACTTTTTTAGTTTTGAAAAACTCTTTTCATAGTTCTTGTTCCACTCAAACTTGACGTTTTTCTTTGTGAGCCAAGTTAAAGGAGCAATTATGCTAGAAAATCCTTCTACAAACTGTAGTAATAACTTGACATCCACAAAAAACTACGAATCTTCTTGACCGAGGTCAATTTCTCCTAACCAAGCACCGCTTCAATTTTTTCGAGGTTCACTGACACTTCATCACTTGATATGATGTGCCATAGGAAGGTAATCTGTTCGAGTCAGAATCCACACTTATTCAACTTTGTATACAACTTTTTTTCTATGAGAACCTGCAAAATTTGAGTCAAATGGTGAGCGTGTTTCTCTTTATTTTTTGAATAGATCAGGATATCATCGATAAATATAATGACGAACTGATTCAAGAATTATCTGAAAACTCTGTTTATTAAATCCATAAAGACGACTGGTGCATTGGTTAGTACAAATGACATGACCACGAACTCATAGTGTCCGTACCTGGTTCGGAAAGCTGTTTTGAGAATGTTTTCTGCCTTGATTTTTAGCTGATGGTAACTTGAACGCAAATCTATTTTGGAGAAGACCTGAACACCTTGCAACTGATAAAAAATGTCATCGATCTTGAAGAGGGGGTATTTGTTATTGATCGTGACCCTGTTCAGTCATCTGTAGTCAATATATAAGCTTAATATCCCTTCCCATTTTCTTATAAATGTGACCCCTGCACCCCAAGGGGACACACTATGTCGGATGAACCCACATTCCTATAATTCATTGATCTGTTTCTTTAGCTCTTCCATCTCGACATGACTCATGCGGTAAGGAGCAATCGAGATAGGCTGAGTGCCTAGCTGAAGATTTATGGTGAATTCAACTTCTATTTCCACTGGCAATTCGGATAGTTCATCAGGACTACCAGAATCTCTCGAATGTAAATTTCTTTTTTAAGTTTGTTTAGTTAGAGAAAACAGCCGAAAGCACTTGATAAGAGGAAAATTGTCATGAGGAAATAATATTTTAAGAATTTTATTAATTTGTAAATGACTCTTCATTAATACAAGTTTCTTATGAAAACAATCTACGGTGGCGTGATACGCTGCTAACCAGTTCATTCTTAGGATTACATCGAAGTCCCCATGTCAATCTCTATTAGGTCCACACTCAATTTTCTATCTGTTATATTTATGATACAGACTCTGTATATAACATCTCTAATAGTGTCCTACTCCTAGGAGTAAACACAAATAACACATAATCAAGTTTTTCAGATAATACATTCAAATTTGGTGTAAAAACATATGAAACAAATGAATGTGAGACACTAATATCAATCAAAACATGTACAAGATGGTTACAGATAGTATACATACTTTGTATCACGTCTGGGTTGGTTTCTGCATTTTACTGAGTGAGGTTGTAAACTTTGCTCTGGATAGGAGGTCTGACTTGGTTCTGATTCCTCGGTCACTCTCTCGCATAATGCTAGACACTCCCACATATACGACAAGTATTGTTGAGGCGATAGCAGGGTCGGTCCTCATGATCCTTGCCACAGTACTGACAAGTCCTACTGTGTCCTGTTACCGAAATCTGAGGAGTCTGAATCACTGGTTTAGGTCTCTTGTTCTGCTGAATAGGTGCAATAGGTGCTGGTTTGTGGTGTGAAATTTGGAGCCTGAGGTTCCCTACTGCTGGAGGAAAAATGCGAAGGTTCCTCTTCACTAGTTGTGCCTTGGCCAGAACGATTGAGTAAGTATTGAGCTCGAATACATACAACTGCTGTATAATCTTATGACGGAGGCCCCACTCGAACTTCCTTACCTTTCTGCTTTCATCCATCATGCTCTCAAGGGAATACCGGCCCAACTCTAGGAACTTTCGAGCATACTCTGATACAGTCATATCTCCTTGGAGCAGGTGTGCAAACTCTATTTCCTTAATATTTCGAAAATGCTCTGGGAGGTACTCTGCACTGAAGGCTATCAGGAACTGTTCCCAAGTGACTGGAACGGGCAGGGTGGCTTGTTTGAGTTGCCACCAGCGGCCTGCCTCTCCCACCAATAGATAGGTGACGAGTATGACTCTGTTCAGGAACTACTCCAAGAGTCGTGAAAATTTTCTCTGTCTCAGCTAACTAGAACTCGGCCTCTTCAAATGAGGATGCTCCTACAAAAGTAGATAAGTTTAGTCTTTTGTACATCTCAATGTAGTTTGGGTCCATCATGGGTAGAAGTGGGTCCCGTAGAAGAGGGATTGGATTGTGCTAAGGAGGGATCGGATGACCCTGTGGTGATACTAGATGACATGGTGGAGGCACCAGATTGTTCTGTGGTGGTGCCGAGTGATGCAGTTGGGGTACCGGACCATACTGTGGTCCGGATAGTACTTTGGAGGAGTATGGTTGTACCGAGGTGGCTCAGTATCCTCCCATTGCAGGGGTGGCTCAAACTGTGGCAGCGGATGAGGGTCAGGTAGCTCCCTCTTTTCCTCCCGGGGCTGCTAAGCAGCAATGAGTCTCTCCAGCATTTCAAAGAGTCGGTCAGCATCTTCTCGAAGCGAACCCTCCCAGGCTGCTCAGTTTAGTGGAGGTCTTCCTCTTCTCATCTATCTGTACCTGCATTTCACAAAGAATGGTTGAACGATAATTTATTTTTTCGTGTTTTCTAAGGTTTTTGTGTAAGGAATAGTTACGAAGAACGCGACTCTGATACCAACTGTAATAGTTCAGAACTTAAAAGAAAATATTGTCATAAATTAAATGCGGAAGCGAAATGATAGAGTTTAGGGTTTACTTTCCTTACACAATAATTTAAAATGCCCAATAGGTTATGAGAATGTCCAATTCTTAAAGAACAAACGAAAATCAATGAAATAAATAAAAGACAATATACTGAGCATTTTATGACAACCTTCACTAGCTTTTGAAGAAAGTTAGGGTGGTAAACTATTCACAACCCTTTTGTTGATCGAGATCTGGATTTTGGTTCTCTTGATCTGAAATAGTTGATGAAAGGGTGAGCTACACTAACCCAGTATGAATATCACACTACTCACCGATCTAGAAACTGAAGGTTGGTAAAAATAAAAAAAAACAACCAATAGAGTTCTTAATTAAGTAAATTTATTTATTATAAAGAAAACCATTTATTGCATATATTTTTCGTTTGCGAAAATTTCAAAATCGACCTGTAGAGACAATAATTGAAATAACATTCCAATTTCATTTTCGAGTGAGCAATAACAACACTTTCCTTTTTTATTTGCCTATTGATATTCCTAGGGGCCTATAAGGATGTCTACTACGCATGAACCAATATTCAACATTGTCAACTAACCAGCCGTTCCCATATCCCGTCTGGTATGAGCGCAAAAAATATTATCCCTCAATATCTCGTCCGGTATGAGGGTGAATCGGGTTGTCCCCATACCCCGTCCGGTATGAGAGTAAAAAATACTATTCCTCAATACCCCGTGCGGTATGAGACAATATTCACGGTAGACTTCTCTATGTACCCGGTCCGTCCACCATCTTGCAGGATATCCAGTAAGGCTACCATTCATTAATTCACATGATCAATCATTTTTCGTTTGCATATTTTATTTTCAATTTCACAGATCAACCATAAATCACGCAAGACAAACAATATATATATATTAGGGAAGCACAACTGAATCATTTAACAATTCCAGTATATCATCATGTATTAAAGCTGTAAATTCAACAATCAGTTAAACATGACAAATATTGAACTAATCGGTTATGTCTCCGTTGGTAACCTGTAATTATTTTCAGAGTTTTCTAAATTACATAAAATACCATATTATCGATTATTAAGTTTCAATTCCATAACAGAGAATGAGGTGAGGAATTCTTAGCCGAATTGGTGTTTGAAAAACCGAACTTTCTACTGCGACTACTAGTAGTTCCTGAATTTCCTAAATTTTCTTATAGAGATTAAAACACACTTCACGTATCTAAAAATATCCTAAAAAATCCAAAATCGGTGTTAAAAACCTTTTCTGGCTAATTTGGAATTCCAGCACGGCAGCATCATCGTGGTTCGGCGACGACACTGCCATTTGCGGTGGCGGTTTGCCTCAGCTTGGCCGTTTTCGGCCAGTTTTGGTTGGTTTCGGCCAGTTTTATACTCATTCATGTGAGAAAACACGTTAGGGGGTTTCGGTTGGCTGAAAAAAGTCAAAGAAGGGAAACCTACCGGCGGCAAAATTTTTCAGTGTGGCGGCTCCACCGGCTTACTTTTGCTGCTGGGTGTTTTTCTTCGATCATCTTGTAGAAAACAAAACAATAAACAAAACAGTAAAAAATTGCACGAAACGGAAAACGGGAAGGGGGCTCATTGGAGAAGATTTCGGGTTTCACCTAGAACATGACTGCCCGCGGGCTTTGCCCACGATTTCTGGCTCACCCATCGTTCCTTTTGCTCCGATTTGACCATGGTGGTGCTCGGAATCAAATTCCGAACGAATATGAGAATTTTTACTTTTTTTGGTGGTCAGAGGTGGCTCCAGCGCGGCGGCGGGCGGAGATCGGCTCCCTTCTCCGGCAACTGGTTATTCTTCTCCGACGGGAAGCTGACGGCTAGGGTTCTAGTTTGGTGTGATGAGAAATATTTATGCCCGTCTTGCATAAATCTGGACCGTTAATCGCGTTTGATCTCGATCGTTCGATTGCGTTTAAAGAGAAAATAAATCTGAATCGTTCATCGCGATTTGATCTCAACCGTTCGATCGCGTTTAAAGAGAGAACAAATCTGTGCTGTCCATTGCGTTTAATTGCGATCGTCCGATCGCGCCTGTAAAGGGAACGGATTCAGACCATCTACGCGCACGAGAACACTTCCGAGCTGTCCGATCGCGGGGCACGTAAATTGCCAGCGTAATCTCCCGCTTGGCACCGAGTCAGCATGACTTGCCACGCGACACGCTCCGATTTGTCAAGACTGTTGACTGCGTGGTCCTACGTGGCATAATTTTTCTTAATTGCATTCTGACCCCTAGTTTTCGATTTTTCTTTTAAAAACACCATCCGAATCCAAATTTTTATTTCTTTTTTCAAATTTTTTTTCAATTTCGTGCTGAACCTATTTTTTTTCCCCATAATTTCACATTAAATTAAATTTTATTAATTTCAAATTTAGATTTTTATATATTTTTTAAATTTTAAAATTAATTTCGAGTCAAATTACGAATATGTGTATTACAAATCTAAATTATATCAGCTCCTTATTTGTCTTTTCTACAATAAGAACGACCCACAAAAGAGTATATAATAGTAATATTCTGACATTTCCCTCACAATCCTTCGTAGGAATTGGGATGCTATAGTCACATGATCTTTTAGCTCTTCAATGCTTCTTTTTATTTGTTCTTTTTGTTATTCTTGTATTGGTTTTCTTTTTGGCTTCAGTTAGATAATTTATCTATTGATTCTCGTTGTAATGCTTTTCCTACTATATTAATGTTATCTTTTTTCCATTTAAAAAAAAAATAAATTATGTTTTGCTGTAATGGAAAGAATTAGAGAAGAATTTAGAAAAAAATTGTTATGGTATCTACTGACAGATCTTGTTATGGGTCTATGACCAAAAATATCAATAGTAAGAGAATGCTTTTTTTTTTAGATTTTTTTACCTTCACCTATTTTAGATTAGAATTAAAGGCTCGTTGCAAAAGAGAACCCCTTGATTTTGAAAGTAAGTATTCCACTTAGTAATTTTCTTCATACATAATTTGTCTCAATAAGATAATCTTATTTTGACCTTGATTTTGAAAGTATGTATTCCACTTAGTAATTTTCTTCATACATAATTTGTCTCAATAAGATAATCTTATTTTGACAATTACAGCAGTAGTTAGTTCTGGAACAAAATTTCCATAATTGCCCTAACTAGCCCTTTTGTCTTTATAAAGGCTTATTCTCACATATTGCAATCCCTTCCTACAAGTACTCAGATATGCTACATATTTTAGGACAAAATATTTTGTGCACAATATAGCATACCACTGTTAGTACCTAATTACACATAATTTATTTTTTATTTCTTTTTTGATACACCCTTTTGGAAGGAACCATTACGTTGTTCTCTAACATCACTTCCACTCTAGAAATGAAACTTGTCCTCAAGCACAAAGTAGGGATTTTGAAAAGCCATTTGATCAACAAGTTCTCAAGAAGCATCTGCTGATAAAAGACCCTCCCAATGGATAAATACCTCATGCTGTCCCTTGTTGTAACGGGAATTTACTGGAGCTTGTAGATAAGAAAAAGGGATACTTTGACGGAGAGGAGGAAGAGTGGGAGGGACACCTTGCCGTCCATGATAAGGTTTGGGAGACATGAAAAACTGGATGTAGCTTGGAAGTTGATGGTAGCTCCATTTTAATTGCAATGTCCTCAATGAACTGGATTATTATAAAAGGCCCATAACACTAGGGAGATAACTTCTGGACCCTTTTTGCCTAGAGAAGTTTGGCAATATGGTTGCAACTTCAAAAGTACCAAGTCACCTACATTAAAGATGACCTCCGTTGATGAGCATAATAGATTTGTTTCACGGCTACTGAGCTTGCAGGAACCTGCTTTGCAATCCATATAACATTTGATCAAGGTTCAGTAATTCACAATCCACAGCTTCCATCTTAGATAACCTAGGGCAATAAGAGGGAAGTTGAGGAACTGGTTGGCCATAGACTACCTTAAAGGGTATAGCCTTCAATGAAGAGTGAACCCAATGTTATTAGCGAATTCAGCCCAAAAGACCCATTGATTCCAGCTTGTAGGATGGTATCCTGTGAAGCAATGGAGGTATGTTTCAGTTCGATTAACCACTATAGTTTGACCATCGGGTTGAAGATGGTAGCTGAACAAATTGAGATAGAGGAAGGAAATAAGCATTCTTGGAAAACGATCTACCACCACCAATAACTCATTTTTGCCATGCGAAATGGGAAGCCCCTTCACAAAATCTGTAGATATATCGGACCAACTTGATTAAGAGCAGGTAAAGATTGCAGAAAACTAGCAGGTTTAGTTGTTCAACTTTGTTACATTGACAAGTCACACAAGAATGCCCTAGACTTCGTTCACTTCGACTAAAAAAAAAAGTTCATAGTGAGCCTTCGGATGGTTTCTGGTATTCTTCATTAAACTAGGTATGAATTGCACCCACAAATAATTCACAGAAAGAGGATTCTGGAAAAAGGAAAGTTATCTTTTTGTAAAAGTTTAACCCATTGCTCACTTATCAATGGCCATTTAATACCTTGTAAAATCCATGTCGCTAGATGCTGTAACGAAACAAATTTTTTTTTTCACCTTCCACGGGTACCATCGAAGTAGTCAAGAAAAGGGATTGAGATGGCTAAGAAATTACTGGTAGACTCAAATTGCCTAGAGAGAGCATCTGCCACTAAATTCTCCCTCCACTAGCACAATACTCCATCATAGGGGTTATTATCCAATAGCTTACTGATCCAATGTTGTTGAGGAGAATTTAGAACTTGCTGTTTCAATAGAAATTTGAGAATATAGTTACTTGTTTTGATGCGAAACTGCTGTCCGCAAAGGTAGGAATGCCATATTTAACAAAAACTTGTTAACGCCCTAATTTACTTCCTTCAATTCCTTGATTTACTTCCTGTTTAATACATTGATTTACTTCCATATTTAACAAAAACTTGTATATGTAGGACCTTGGTATTCAACAAAATATGCACTCATTCATTTTTAACAAGTTTCTCTGTGCATCCTAAACCTTTTTAGCAGTGGAAGGGAACATACACGTGTTGAACATCACTGTTGCTTTTGAATTCTAGAGTCAAGCCATTATTGTCGACTCCTCTTCACTCCATGCGTCAAGTTGTAGGTCTCCCGATTTTGGCTCAATGCCCGAAGTATGGCTGAGCTTACCTTTTCCTTTGAGGATAGCACGAATTAGTTGTGACCAATTTGGGTAGTTTTTCCCATTCAGGCGATTGGTCACCCGAATTTGCTAGAATCCTCCAGTTAATTCTTGTGTTTCTAAATTAGCACCAATGACCTGTAATGTGGCTTCTGATAATGAAGGCTGGTTCAACTAGATAGCAAGGGGCAGCACGTGCAGCAGCTGAAGGAGCAGCCACTGATGGTGGTTGGAGCAGGGAATACGTGGACTGCTGGAGCAGAGAGTGGCACACGAGCAACCTAGTGGATCCGCATAGCCAGTTGCATCGCTGGTGCGTGCATGTGGCTAAGTCGCCAGTCTGGCTGGGTGCATGAATCTGGCTATAAGATAAAAGCTAACTAGAATATGTAAAACTCTGATATTATGTCGAGAATAATGTATTGTGTATTTTATTGAATAATATTACCTTGTATAAGTTCTCGAAAATAAGGTGTAGTTTACCATAATACTCTTTAACCTAATTCAATTCCAATTAATTTCATGTAATGTACATTCTCTAATAGGGAGGTCATCCTTAACAGTTGGCTGTGATACCAAAAGATTAATGATATTGACCTGTTAAGAAATCACCAAAAGATCTCCAAGAGTTGAGCTCTTAAGAAACCTCTTCTAAATGCTTCTCATTCTTTTTATTACTACAAAGGAGAATTTATTCTTACAATAAATCGAGTTACTGCTTTATAGTAACTACCTTATTCTAGATAATAATTATATGCTAGTTCAAATCATATTAACTACCAACTGAAAAGGTGGCAAATGGTCAAGAAAATGAACTACTTTTTTACAACACAGAATATAGAAACAGAGAGATGCATAACATAAAATGTAACTACATAAAACAGATATACGAACTGCTCTAGTTTCTTATGTATTCGTCGTTCTTTGCAGATACATCTGAGTAAAAGTACTATGAACTGACTGATCAATGCTCATAACAGAAACATGCTATCACTGAATTTATAAAATGTTCACTGGTCTCATTGCATGGGGTTTAAGAAATAGGAAAAGAATGATTGATTAGTTGGGTAACTCAATCTGAATATCAGTACAGCTGGCTTACATTTTCATCTAGATTCTTATTCGTGAGATGATCTTTATCTATTGGAAGCATTTCAGGATAAAATCTTTTTTTACATGATCTTATAGCCGGATTCATATGGTTAACTGAATATCCAGGCACAAAATGCTGATGGGAAGCAATAACATATTGAATGAAGTCCTAAATTTGGGTCACATGAGTCGTGGTTTTAATTGGTTTCTCGTCTCATTAAATTTGAACTGGTTTATGCTAGTCACTGATTCTTACTCCAATCTTGTTAAGTTGCTTAGTGTTCATGTTGCAGTTGTGACATGAACTCATGCTAATTAGATGACAAACACATGCATGCATACACACAGAAAGAGCAGTTTGAAAGTGAGAGTGAATGTGAAAATATAACTCAGACTTTTCCTGCGTAAATATCTGATTTATATCATGAGCTGACTCCATGTTGAGAAATGTGGAAGCTGCAGTAGATGCTGGCATTGTTGGCTTGCATTTCAAGAATGCGAATTTGCTTCGTCAAGATCTTTTGCAATTGGGAATTAGTATTTCTGCACATGAAAAACAAGAATTGTGAGTTCTTTCCCAGACTGTATTCCCATTCATATACATATATATATATAGCCTGTTAACTCCTTTTTTTTTTTTTCCAGTGGCTCTTAATTTGTTAATTTTTGTTGGCACCACGGGTTTAATTTGTTGATGAATAGTGATGCTTCCTTCTGAATTATTTGGCAGCAAACCAATCTTTGAATTGTAAGCACTATGGCTCTAGTTCTTGAAACATGTATAGGATAATTTAAATGGATAAATTTTGGTGGGAACCTTCTGGGTATACAAATCCCATGAGATGACATGGTTATGGGGTGTGTATTTCAATACATTTAATAAATCTTTAATCTATCAAGGAAAAAGTTACTATACGGCATATAAATGTATTACTACTAAATTTATAAATACATTACTACTAAATTGATTATTTACTTATGTAACGACTCCAGAAATAGTTAAAATAAATAGATAATAATTTAAGTACGGAAGCGAAATAAAAGGTTAAACTTTACATTCTTTACACAATAACTTAAAAGTACTAAACAACATTACAGAATTCATTTTTTGAAAAAAACACGAGAAATAAGAAAATAAATAGAAAATAGAAAATATCTAACATCTACTCGCAATCTTCTTGCGGATCGGACTCTAGAACTTAATTATCTTGATATGAAATGATTACATAAAGGATAAGATATGCTATCCCAGTAAGGATATCACACTATATCACTGACATAGAAGTAAAGATTGGTATAAAATCGAAAACTACTAATGAAACATTAAATTTAGCAAATTTATTTATCAATCATCAAATTATTTCTTGTTCACTTATCATCTTGGAATTCATTTCTCGTTCACTTATCATCTTGGAATTTATAAAAACAACCTGTAAGAACAATAATATCATATAGACCAATATCTCATGCATAATCAGCCATCATAGTACATATTATAAATCTATATCCATTATCAATAAACCAAACAATAACTACCACTCTTTTTACCAACCTGCTGGTATTTATGGGGGTTCATAGGGATGCCTCTGCTACACGTGAATCCTCTCATTTATCATTTTCAATCATAGGTCGTCCTCATACCCTGTCTGGTATGAGCACCAATTTACCAAACCTCAATACCCGTCCGGTAAGAGCGCCAAATTATCATGTCTCCATATTCCGTCCGGTATGAGACTACATTCACGAGGGTTCCCTATGTACCTGGTCCGTCCATCTCTCAATATATCTGATAAGACTGTTTTTTCATCGAATCATTTAATCACACAATTTCTTTACCGTTTAAACTTCATTTTTTTCGATTCAGCGGTAAATACGTAAAATAAACCATATATGCTTTCAAAGGTATAAAATAAATAAATAAGATATCATCATGCAGGTAAACTGTAAAAACAATTAACAACAACAGTAGATAATTTCCGGTTCCACCTCTATTAGCAACCCGTAATTAATTATGCATGTTTACTAAAATTGCACAAAATACCACATTATTATTTATTTAAAGTTCAGTTCTATGATAGAGAATATCGTGAAGAATCCTTACTCGATTTAACACCCGAAAAGGTAAATGGTTTACTGCGCCTACGAGCAGTTCCTGCGTTCCCTGAATTTTTCTCCGGGAACTGAAAGGTGTTACTGGTACCTACAAATATCCTAAATAAACCCAAAATCAGTCCCAAGGCCCACTCGACCAATTTTGAAAATCCGGCACAGCGGCAGTCCGCCTCAGATCGGCCGTTTTCGATTGATTTTGCATCGATTCTTGCGAGTAAACACGTTAAAGGGCCTCAGTTAGTCGAAAAAATACGAAAAATCGAAACTCACCAGCAGTGTAGCTCTCCAGTGCGATGGCTCATTCGACTCACGTTGCAGTTGGGTGTTTTGCTTCGGTCAACTTGTAGAGAAGAAAACAATGATCACAACGGTGAAAAAATTACGTGAAACGGGAATAGAAAAGGGCCTCATTGGAGGTATTTTGTGAAATTCCCCGCGGCGGCGCCGCTGGTATTTTTCGATCAATCAGCCGGTTTTTTCACTCTGATTTGGTAATGAGTGAGCTAAAAATTGAATTTCGTACAAAAGAGTAAGTTTTTACCTTTTTTAGCGATCAGAAAGGGTACCAGTGCGGCGGCAGTCGGCTCCCTGCGGTTGGGTCGTCCTTTCCAGTGCGAGGTTCTGACAGCTAGGGTTAGGGTTTGGTATGGATAGGGGTTATTTATATCCATCCGCTTTTGATCTGGACCGTCCATCGTGTTTAATCTGAACCGTCTGATCACGATTAAATAAGGAGTGAATCTGGACTGCTGATCGCGATTCAATCTGGGCCGTCCATCGCGGTTCACTCTGAGTAATCCAATCGCATTTAAATATGGTCGTTCGGTCACGTTTGGGAGGGAGCGCATCCAAGTCGTCCGTGTGCGTGGAAATGGACCTCAGCCGTTCGATCGTGGGCACGCGGATCGCCCATGTGACTCCCCGTGTGGCCTCCCACGTCAGCATCTCTGCCACTTGGTGCATCCTGATTGGTCAGGGCTGCTTACCTGGCGTTTGACGTGGTAAAATTTTTTAAAATTGCGTTTTTATCTCTATTTTCTTATTTTTCTTTCAAAAATACTCACAGAACTCAAATTTTTACCCATTTTCTCCAAAATTATTTTCAATTAAATCTTCCATCAATTTTATTTTATTTTTTACTCTAAAGTAAATAAAATAAAATATGATAAAATAAAATAAATTAATAAAATTTATATTTATTAATTATTTAATCACAACAAAAAATTTGTGGGTGTTACAACTCTCCCCCCTTAAAAGAAATTTGGTCCCTCTAATTTATCTTTCACTTTTAATCGAATAGCTGTGGATATTGGACTATAAAATCTGATTCTAGCTCTCATGTAGCCTCCCTCGGTGTGTGGTTCTGCATATGACCTTTACAAAGGAAATTTTTTAGTTGCGGAGTAATCTACTCTTTTGATCCACAATGTCGACCGACACTTTCTCGTAGGACAGATCCTCCTGAAGTGGAAGAGTCTCGTGGGCCAAGACATGAGAGGGGTCCGGCTTGTACTTGCGTAGCATGGACACATGAAACACATTATGGATCTTGAAAAGTTCTGGAGGCAGTGGTAGTCTGTAGGCGGCGGTATCAATTCTGTCTAAAACTTCAAATAATCCAATAAATCAGGGGTTCAGTTTTTTTCCTCTTGCCGAACTTACTGATTCTCTTGAAATGAGTGACCTTAAGGAATACCCGATCGCCTTTCTCAAATTCTAAATCTCTCATCCGGGTGTCCGCATAACTCTTCTGCCTGCTCTGAGCTGTCTGAATGTTCTTTCTGTTCTTAACTATTTTGGATTGAGTCTCCACTATTAGATCTGGGCCATACAGGTTTTTATCGTCCACTTCTTCCCAACAAATGGGCGATCTGCATGAGCACTCATATAACGTCTTATACGGAGCCATGCCGATACTCGCTTGGTAACTGTTGTTGTAGGCAAACTCTATCAGGGGTAGATGGTCATTCCAATGGCTCTCGGAGTCAAGGACATAAGCTCGGAGCATATCCTCAAGTGTATGGATTGTCCTTTCTAACTGTCCATTGGTCTGAGGGTGGAATGCAGTACTAAGGGACAGCTTCGTTTTTATAGCTTGTTGTTATCTATTCCAAAACCGAGAAGTGAATCTGGAGTCCCTGTTAGATACTACTGTCACTAGCACTACATGCAATCTGACTATTTCTCGGATATATATTCTTACTAACTTGTCCAATGGATCGATCATCCTGATGGTCAAGAAGTGGGAAGACTTGGTAAGTCGGTCAATAATTACCCAGATCGCATAATGTACTGAGCAGGCCTTAGGTAATCCTGTCACAAAATCCATGGTGATATGTTTCTACTTTCATTTCGGGATCGGTAATAGCTGAAGTAGCCCGTCTGGGCATTGATGCTATGCCTTAACCTGCTGACATACCAAATACTTAGAAACAAAGTCATCAGCTATATCTCTTTTCATCCCGTTCTACCAAAATCAGGGTCGCATACTTTAATACATTTTAATACTTCCGGGATGCATGACAAACTTTGAGATATAGATATTTGTCATGATGTCCCTCTTTAACTCACTGTCACCTGGAACACACACCTTATCTTGGAATCTGAACAACTCATCGGTGGCGATTCGAAATTCTGAGCTAATTCTCTGTTCAACATCTCTCTTGAGGGTTACTAGGGTGGAATCAGCGGACTAAGCTTCCCTTATTCTCTGGATTAACTCAGGCTGAACGGTCGGGTGATCCAAACATGTCTCTCCTCAAGTCCTGAAGCTGTACCTGTCGTGTGGCCCCAATCTGTTTGCATTATGAAACCATCAAATGAGCTAATGTACCTGCACTTTTTCTGCTGAGTGCATCGGTTACCACGTTGCCCTTATTAAGGTGATAGAAGATGTCACAATCATAGTCCTTAAGAAGTTCTATCTATATTATCTGACGCATATTGAGATCCTTTTGAGTGAATATGTGTTTCAAACTCTTGTGATCGGTATAGATCTAAAAAGTCTCTCCACACAAATAATGGCGCCAAGTCTTCAAGGCGTGTATAATTGCGGCACACTCTAAGTCATGGGTGAGATAGTTTTTCTCATGACTCTTCAACTGTCTGAACCCATAGGCTATAACCGTCCCATGCTGCATTAAAACACAACCCAGGCCTAGATAGGAAACATCACTGTAAACTGTATATTCTCCCGATCCACTCGGTAGGGCTAACACATGTGCAGTAGTCAGCCATTTCTTTAGCTCTGAAAAACTTTTTTCACAGTCCTCATTCCACTCAAACTTAACATTCTTCTTTGTGAGCCGAGTCAGGGGAGCAGCTAGATTAGAAAACTCTTCCACAAACCTACGGTAATAACCCGTCATCCCAAGAAAGTTACGGATCTCCTTAATTGATGTCAATTTTTTCTAACCGAGCACTATTTCAATATTTTCAGAGTTCACTGACACTTCATCCTCTAATATGATGTGTCCTAGGAAGGTGGTTTGCTCAAAACAAAATCAATACTTACTCAACTTTGCATACAGCTTCTTTTCTCTGAGAACCTGCAAAACCTGAGGTAGATGGTGAGCTTGTTCCTCTCTTATTTTTGAATAAACCAGGATGTCATCGATGAACACAATAACAAACTGATCCAAAAATTGTCTGAAGACCATGTTCATCAAGTCTATGAAGATGACTGGGATATTAGTTAGTCTAAATAGTATGACTAGGAACTCATAGTGTCCGTACCTGCTTCGAAAGGCTGTCTTGGGGATGTCTTCTGTCCTGATTTTTACTTATGGTAACCTAAACGCAGATCTATATTGGAGAAGACTTGGACACCCTGCAACTGATTGAAGAGGTCATCAATCTTGGGGAGGGGATACTTGTTTTTTATTGTGACTCTGTTTAATCATCTGTAATCAATATATAACCTCAACGTTCCTTCTCCCTTTCTGGCAAAGGTGACTCCGGCACCCCAAGGGGACACACTATGTCGAATAAAACTACTGTCCTGCAATTCAGTGATCTGTTTTCTTAGTTCCTCCTTTCTCAACACGGCTCATGCGGTAAGAAGCAACCGAAATAGGCTGGGTGCCTGGCTAGAAGTCTATGGTGAATTTGAGTTTCCTCTCCACTGGCAGTCTGGGTAGTTCATCCAGAAACACATCTGAAAAGTCTCGGACTACCGAAATCTCTTGAATACAAATCTCTTTCTTGAGTTTGCCTAGTTAAAGAAAAAAGCAAGGTTAAAGTGCTCGACGAATAAGAAAATTTACCATTAAGAAATAAATGCTAAACGATTTTATTAATTTGTAAATGTCTCTTCATTAGGAGGATTGAATATAACATTCTTGTTAAAACAATATACGGTGGTGTGATACCCCGCTAGGAAATTTATTCTTAAAATTATATCAAAATTCCTTTGTTTCTAATTCTATCAGGTTTATACTCAATTTCTTATTTACTAGATCTATGACACATGCCCTGTAGATAACTTCTCCCAATAGTGTCATACTCCCAGCAGTAGACACAAATAATATAGAATCAAATTTATCAGCTAATACATTAAATTTTGATACAAAAACATGTGAAACAAATGAATGTGATGTACCAGTACCAATCAAAACATGAGTAAAATAGTTACAGATAGTGTAGATACCCTGTACCACGTCTGGGTTGGCTTCTGTATCCTGCTAGGTGAGATTGTAAGCTCTGCCCTAATTCTGGTTCCTTGTGCACTCCCTCGCATAATATTGGACATTACCACATAGGCTAGCAGGGTCGGTCCCCATGATCCTTACTACAATGCTGATAGATCTTACCGTGTCCTGCCATTGGAGCTTGAGAGAGAGCCTGGATTGCCGACCTGGGCCTCTTGTTTTGTTGAACAGGCGCAGTAGGTGCTGGTCTGCAGGGTGGAGCTGAGGGTCTGAGGTTCCCTGTTGCTTGAGAGATGGTACAAAAGCTCATCTCCACTAGCTGTGCCTTGGCCAGAACAGCCGAATAAGTCCTGAGCTCCAGCACAAACAAATGTTGTCTGATCTCTGGGCGGAAGCCCCACTCGAACCTTCTAGCCTTCCTTCCTTCATCCAACAATTTCTTAGGGGAATATCGGCCAAACTCTAGAAATTTGTGAGCATATTCTGATACAATCATATTCCCCTGGACCAACTGTACAAACTCCACCTCCTTCAGATGTCAAAGATGTTCTAGAAGGTATTCTGCACAAAAAGTCACCAGGAACTGTTCCCAACTAACTAGAATAGGCATGGTGGTCTGTTTGAGTTCCCACCAGCGGTCTGCTTCTCCCACTAGCATGTAGGTAGTAAGGGTGACTTTCTGTTTGGGAGTCACTCCAAGGGTATTGAAGGCCTTCTCTATCTCTGCTAATCAGTACTCGACATCTTCAAAAGTAAATGAGTTTAACCTCTTATATTTCTCTATGTAGTCTGAGTTAATCATGGGAGGAGCTGGGTCCCGTTGAAGAGGGACTGGGCCATGCTGAGGATAGACTGGGGGGCCTTGCGGTGGTACTTGCTGATACGGTGGGGACAACGGATCATACTGTGGTGGTCTCGGGTGGTACTGTGGAGGAGCAGGGTCGTACCGGGGTGGTTCGGGATCCTCTTGCTGCAGGGTTGGCTCAACTTGTGACAGCGAGGGAGGGTCAGGTAGCTCCCTCTCCTCCTCTCGGCCCTGCTGGGCAGCAATGAGTCTCTCCAACATCTCAAATATCCGATCAACATCTTTACTAAGCGAACCATCCTAGGCTGCTCGGTTTAGTGGGGGTTTTCTCTCCTCATATCTCTGTACCTGCATTTAATAAGGAATGGTTGAGTGATAATTCATTATTTTGGTGTTCTTTAAGGATTATTGTGTAAGGAATAGGTCCGAAGAATGCGGCTCTGATACCAACTGTAATGACCCCGAAAATAGCCAAAAGAAATATATAATAACTTAAGTGCGGAAGCGAAATAAAAAGTTAATGTTTACATTCCTTACACAATAACTTAAAAGTACTAAATAACATTACAGAATTCATTCTTTGAAAGAAATACGAGAAATAAGGAAACAAATAGAAAATATCTAGCATCTACTCGCAATGTTCTTGTAGATCAAGCTCTAAAATCTAGTCATATTGATCTGAAATGGTTAAATAAAGGATGAGCTACACTAGTCCAGTAAAGATATCATACTATATCACCAACACAGAAGTAAAGATTGGCATAAAATCGAAAACCACTAATGGAGCATTAAATTTAACAAATTCATTTATCAATCATAAAATTATTTCTCGTTCACTTACCATCGTGGAATTTATGAAAATAACCTGTAAAAACAATAATATTATACAGACCAATATCTCATGCATAATCAGCCATCATAATACATATTATAAATTCATATCCATTATCAATAAACCAAATAATAACTACCACTCTTTTCACCAGTCTGCTGGTATCCATGGGGGTTCATAGAGATATCCCTCCTATACGTGAATCCTTTCATTTATCATACTTAATCATGGGCCGTCCTCATACCCTGTCCGGTATGAGCGCCAATTTACCAAAACTCAATACCCCCTCTGGTATGAGGGTGAAGCGGGCTGTCCCCATAACCCGTCCAATAAGAGCGCCAAATTATCAAGTTTTCATACCTCGTTCGATATGAGACAACGTTCACGATAGGGTTCTCTATGTACTCAGTCCGTCCACCATCTTCTAGGATATCCAGTAATTATGATATAACAGTGCTAGATTATTACTAAGTATCATAATTATAAACTATTTATCAGAGAGTTATTAAGAATAGTACTTGTCTAGTCATATTAAAGAAATATTATTAAAAATTAGATTGATACACTAAATATAGATCACGTTTATTAATTATGCTTGTATGTTTATTTTAAATGTAAATGCATTGTAAAATAAGGTTAAGAAAATTAACATCTTAACTTTTTATGAAGAGTTTCAATAAGAAAATTGTATATAAGGTTACTAAAAATTCTCAAAAAATAATATGAAAAATAGTTGAATTAAAAAAAATAACATGATAATCTATTGCATATTAGATAGTGGTAATTAATAATAACATATTTTACTATAAAACGTATTAAATTCTTACAACAAGTCTATGTTTATTAATATTCTACTTTATCTATATTGAGTTGGAATAGACTTATTATAAAATATATTAAATTAATTAATGTCCTACTTATTATGTATTAAATGGTTAAAACTATCAAAAAAATTTATATATTTTATAAAGACATTTAAAAATTCTGTAAACTATTTTTTTTGTAACATTTTTTTTTAACTTTTGAAAAATAGAAAATTTCTTCTTTTTGTTAGATACAGTTAATATCGTTTAAGTAATATTAAGTTAGAAGGTCACATATTAAGTGATATATTACTTAGTTTAAATTTACTTACGTAGATGCCACGTTAACAAGACATCTAATCATATTTTATTAATTATTTAAGAAATTTATGTTGAATATAATCTACGTATATTTACATATATCAACAATAGTTATATGTTATATGATTTCATAAAAAAGTAAACCTAATTAAAGTGACAAAATAAGGTTTAAGGCCTAGACTTGATAATGTCAAATAAAATAATTTAATCATGTGTACAATACTAAAAATCTAATTTTTAATGTTAAATGAACCAAATTTGAAATTTAAAATTTAAAAAATTTAAAATAATTTTGGTCTTCAAATTATAAAAAGAGGTAGTGATGTGAAATCTAAGATGTAATCTGAATCTATACATAAACAATTAATATTAAAAATTAAACATAAATAAATTTAATTTATTTAATTTATAATTAACTTGTAATTAAAATTAAGGTAATTGAGATGAAAGAAAAGAAGAATTAATTAAAATGTCACAAAAAAATATTGATATGTTGAAATCAATTTCTGATGCAACATGAAGAGTAAAGAATCTCACAAAATGCAAGGACAACTTTTGATCAAAACTGTTTTTCAATAGCATGATAATAAAAAAAAAGACCTCTTATATAGAGAATGTTATACTAATTCCAAACCCTAAACGAGTAGAAAATAATCTTATCCTTTAAATATAACCGAATCTTAAGATGAAAACTCAATGCTAATAACAAGTGTGCAGTCAAACAAGTTAGAGAGTTAGGGGATACAAAGAATAGATACTGTTGGCAACTATAGGAGAGCTTTAGACAAAGAGTGAGAGTGATTAGTGCAGAGAGAGAGAGAGAGAAAGAGTATAAAAAAATTATTTTTAATATCCAAAGAATCCTAACTTATCAATTTTTTTGTACATTTTATAATAGTCATATGAAAATAATTTAAAATTTTGAGAATTATTTTATACTAAAAAATATATTTATGATTAAAATAAAAATAAATTAAAAGTTTGAAAATTCAAAAAATACTTTATTATTATTTTATTTCTTTTATTTTAAAAATCAAATAAAAGTAGAATTTGAATTTAAATTATTAATTTTATACAAGAGAATGCCAACGTTATCTTACTAATTGATTGAAGAGTAAATATAAATTTTTAAAGTAACAAGTTTATTAAGTATGAAATATATCAAATAAAATGAAATTTCTAGAAGTTTAAGATTTTATTGTTTTAATTTTTATCCTTCATTGCAAGGGTAATTCTTAAACTTTACTTTTTTTTCCTTGAAAAAAAAATGGCTGTTGGACCTTTTAATTACTGTAATTAATTTTTTAAAATTTTATCTTTTCAAACCAATTTTTAAATCAATTTATTTATTAAAATAAATATTTTTAAGCACCTGTTCATTATGCATTATTCATATTATTATAAAAAATAATATATTTATTATATAGATTAATATATTCACTTTATTTTTATTTGATTTTAAGATATTCAAATAACAATGATGTACGATAAAAATAAATAAATTAAAAAAGTAATTTAGAAATTAACTAACAAAAATTCATGGGATTAATTGAGTAATAACCCCGGAATTCTAAAGGAGATAAATTATAAATTAAGTGCGGAAGCAAAATAATTAGTTATAATTTACATTTATTACACAATAACTTAAAGTACTAAATAGTGATACGAGAATTACCATTTTTAAAGGAAATACAAAAAAAATTAAGGAAATAAACGGAAAATAAATAAAACTGGTATCATACTCGAAATCCTCTTGTGGATTGGGCTCTGCATCCTGGTCCTCTTGATCTGAAATAGTTAAATAAGGAATGAGCTACACTAGCCCAGTAAGAATAACACACTACTCACCGACACAAAAATTAAGGTTGGTAGATAAATAAAAAACAACTAATGTAGCTCTTAATTAAACAAATTCATTTATCATAAATGAAATATTTAACCATCTATTTACCGTAGTTAAATTTACAAAATAACTTATAGAGACAATAACATAACACAGATCATGATTTTATATGTAATCGATTTGAACAACAGTTTTATCCTTTTATCAGCTTACTGGTATCCATGGAGGTTCATAGGGATGTCCCCATAAAGCATGAACTCTTTCTTTTAATATTTCAAATTAACGGGTCGTCCCCATATCCCGTCCGGTATGAGCGTCAAACTACTAAAGCTCAATACATCGTTCGGTATGAGGGTCAAACGGACTGTACCCACACTTCGTCCGGTATGAGGCAACGTTCATAGTAGGATTTTCTATGTACCCAGTCCGTCCACCATCTCCCAAGATATCCAGTAAGGCTTCCGTTTCATTTATCCAGTTAATCACGCAATTTTTCGTTTTTCTTTAATCTCCATTTTATTTTATATTCAACCGTAAATACATAAAATAATCAATACATGCATTCAAAACTATAAAATCGGCAAATCAGATACTATCATGCATTCAAACCGTAAAAACAATCAATAGAAACAATACTAGATAATTTTCGGTTCTAGCTCTATTAGTAACCCGTAATTAATTATGGATATTTTTTAAATTGTACAAAACACCATATTATTGTTAATTTCACTTCAATTTCATAACAGAGAATAGGGTGAAAGATTTTTACATAATTCGATGCCCGAAAAGGAAAACTTACTGACTGCACCTACCAGTGGTCCTCGGATTTTCTGAATTTTTCTTCGGGGATTAAAACACGTTACAAATACCGGCGGCGGGGCTCTCCGGTGCAACGACACTAGCGGCTCACTTTTGTGGTTAGGTGTTTTACTTCAGTCAACCTCTTTTAGTGGTCAGAAGTGGCTCCGGCGCGGCAGCGGGTGGCGGCGGCTCTCCTTCCCAGTGGATGGGTCTTCTTCTCCGGTGAGGGTGTCTAGCGGCTAGCGTTAGGGTTTGGTGTAAAAAAAGTTATTTATATCTGTCTCCTTTTAATCTAGATTGTCTATCACGTTTGATCTGAACCATCTTATCGTGATTTAATAAAAAAATAGATTTGGACCATTGATCCCGTTTAAATCCGACTGTCTGATCGCATTTGGGAAGTACATGCAATTGGGCCGTCCGTGCGCACATGAGCAGATCTGGGCCGTCCGATCGCGGGCACGCGGATCCTCCGTGTAGCACCGCATCAGCGTCTGTTGCGACCCGACACATTTTGGTTTGTCGGAGCTGCTAACCGGGCATCCTACGTGGCACAACTTTTTTAAATTATATTTTGACCCATAGTTTCTGATTTTTCTTTCAAAAATACCTTAAGAACCAAAATTTTCACCAATTTTTTTCCAAAAATATTTTCAATTTCATCATCCTTCAAATTTTCTTCATTTTTACACTAAATTAAAATTAAAAAATTTTAAAAATTATATTTACAAATTAATTTAAATTACATAAAAAATTAATTTGGGTATTATAAATTGAACAACAACAATGACTAAATTAAAAAAAAATAAAAATAAAAAGTGGTAGAAAAACCTTTTAATGATACAAAATTTGTTGATAATTGGCTCGGATGGTGATAGTTAGACGTTGTATGGGAGGGTTGCAATCGCCTGTGAGTAAAAATGGCATCGTTTATTGAAGCCGTCAGCATCGCACCAATCTCACTCTCTCTCGCTTCTCTTTATCCACCTTTGTTCAGGTTCTGCTTGAATTTTTGGTTCTCTCCGAAGGTGGAATAAGAAGATGAGTCTGACTGCATTCACTATGGTATGCTCTCTCTCTCTCTCTCTCTCTCTCTCGCAATTCTCCATCTCGTAACTTGTTTTCTTGTTTTCAATTATATTCGTGTTTAGTTTTTGTAACATCTTGATCGCTTCTTCTTTTCAGTTTTTCATTACTGACATCAGTAATCCTGAGTCTACATTAGTCCCTTCTCTGATGGTATCGGTTTGTGTTTTCACTATCTGTTTATAAAACATGAGCAACATTTACGGGTTGAAGAATTGGCATCTCTGATGAGAGAATCTTCCATGCAAGCATCTTGTGCTCTCGGTGGAAGAGGCATTCATAAATTTCCTTTAGGAAAATACGAGGTAAATGCACCATCCATCTGACTGAATGAAGAACAGTTAACTTTGATATGTTAGGCAATACTACGAAACCAAGGAAGCCTAATAGATAACATATGAGTGAAAGTTTTACTAAACACACTGGTGAATCAAATTATTAAATATGTTTTATCCATTCTACATTAGTTAGAATCCAGGTCAAGACAATTTGTTAAGAGTATGTTAGATATTTGTTCAAATATAAGTTGGAAAATGCTTACCGGTAACTAGTGATAAACTTGAAGAGGAGGTTACGAGTCTGTGCAACTTTGTAACACATCAAACAAACCTCTGGATGACAAGGCACAATTTGGCCTGGTAACTTGAAGCATATTTTTAATAGTAAACCTACCAATTTAGCAGTCCAAACAACAGCTTTTACAAGGAATAGGTGCTTTCAATAAGAACTTTTTTTTTATAAATAAAAGTGTAATATTTACATTAAGTAACGACACCAAAGGGGTGTCACCCATGTACACCTTTAATAAGAAATTTTATCTTAAGCTTATCGAAACACTGTTTTTTCCTCCTTTGGACGTCTGTATCTTCTTTCTTGAGTTTCTCTCTTCTGGTGTGGGGAGTATCCAGTCGTTTTTTATTATTTCAAAAAAAAAATCCAGTTGTTTTGGGTTTGGGGAGGCTAGTTGGCAGAACACCTTTCTACAGATGAAGAACAACAATCCTCAAGGTTGGTTCCTCTCTCTAGATCTGTTACCTACTCCCTACACCTTGTCTTTCCTACGCTACCTCTACAAGTCACTTTTAAGGTAGTTTGGATAGTGAAGAAGTTGGGGGTGGTGCTTGCAGGAAAGGAGATTTATCCTCGGATTTAGCTAGTTGGTGGATGCAAGTTTCAGGCTGGTCACCATCTAGAATTAAAACGGGTGTTAAATTGTATAAGAGGAGTTAGTAAATTACTAAGAGTCAGTTATGCGGATCATCTAAATTAATGCCAACTAAGGGCACTCTTATTAAAGTTAATGTATAAACCCAATATACACAAACACATTTAGAATTGTGATTTCCCAAAAATTGTGGGGTAAGAAAAGAGGGTGTTGTTAGCAAACTATGAAATCTCCACCCCCTCAATACCCACAGATAAGCATCTCAATCCTTGGTCAATATCGAACTCAAGATATCTACAACAAGCATCAAAATGATTTTGAAAAAAAGGAAGGTTATCTCTCAACCCTATTTGTCTACAAATTCTATAATTTGGCTTATTATCAACCAAGACAACAAATAATTATTTGTAAAAAAATAATTATTCTATCACAACAGATGTGTATCAAAGTGTAGTTCCGTTGCATATTTAATATTTATTTATTTCATTAATTGAAAATATTGTGTAAACGTCCATACCTACTGACATTGACAGTTCGAACTGTTACATTTTATCTTTTTAAGTTCGCAACATTATCTATAAATTGTAATATGTTGTTTGTCTCTCTTGGTATTTCTTAGGTACTCCTATCTTTTATGCAAATGTAATCAGAAATCACAAACTGGGACTCCTTTTCAATGTTCTTTAGGACCACCTCAGATACAATCCTGATGTGATGAGGCATGTGATTCTCCAAAGCATGAAGATAGCTAATCACAACAGTGTCAATTTTGTTGCTCAAGCGCATGTGTATATATATTTTTTTTCTTATAAAATATCGATCAGGTATATTTAAGTATAACTGAATTATGGTATAATTATATCATAAATCATGAAATTATGAAATAATTAAGTTTTTTTTTCGTAAATATGACAACATTATACCTAGGTATGTAATCATTTGTAATATTTAATAAGAGATACAATTTTATTGAGATAGTATCAAAATGATAAGAGAAAAATATTTGTCATTCATTTTAAAACCCTAAACTAACTTTCATTGTCAGAATAAGCCCTAAACTTTTTATAGCCAGGACTCCTCCCAAAGAGCCTCTATTTTCAGTTGCAAACAATACTTGTTTTCAGTAATCATTGACCTATTTGACTGCAAACAACTATCTCTATTTTCTACTCTTTTTTCAATCATCATTAGTTTGTTATGTTTCACCTCTTTTTCTACTCCATCCCTGCTCTGTTTCTTGCTCTTTCTAACTCGATTTTAGCTCTGTTTTTTATGCCCTATTGGTTCTATTTTTACGTACTATTATGCTCTATTTCACGCACTATTTTGCTTTATTTTACGCATAAATTTGTGTTGTTTTTCACGCAGACCTACTTTATTTTTAGCACGCTATTTTGCTCTGTTTTGGTTCTAGTTAATCTGTTTCTAGCCTCTGCGCGCACCTTCCTCTCCTCAAGTCGCCATGCACCACTCTATTCAGCTAGTGACCAGTCTTAATCAATGGTGGTGTGAACTTGCACAATCCTTTTCCATTTTTTTTTCAATCAACCTTCATTACTAGATTTCTTTTTGTACACAAAGTTACCTAAAATATGCTAAAAATTACATAAACCAACTAACTTGCTCAAACAGAGGAGATTGTTAGATCCTAAAAATCCATTGAATTGTAAACCATTCAAGTGCCATATAGACTGGATGGAAAGAACTACCTAAAGTGGTCCCAACGTGTTTGGACTATATTGAGAGAAAAAGGAAAAATCAATCACCTCATAGATACAGGACCAAAACTAGGCGATCCTCAGTTTGAAACATGGAAAGAAGAAGACTCCATGATTATGGTCTGGTTATGGGACTCCATGTTATCTAAGATTTGTGACTTATGCATCTTCTAAACTACAATAAAGAACATCTGAGATGCAGTTTGTCTAACCTATTCAAAATGCTAAAGAAGATAACTAGGTATATGAGGTTAAAATGAAGACAATAACCATAAAATGTGGTAATAAAGTTGTTACAAAATA
The DNA here is from genome assembly GCF_054855325.1 of Carica papaya. Lineage (NCBI taxonomy): Eukaryota > Viridiplantae > Streptophyta > Magnoliopsida > Brassicales > Caricaceae > Carica > Carica papaya. Next base: position 18,499,336 of record NC_142310.1, on the reverse strand, counting down.
TGTCAATCAGCTAAAAGCCCTAGTGCAAGAATTTGATGTCTACAGGGTGTTAAAAACCAAATGCCGTGAAGATGTTATTATCTTCAAGGAATTCATTGAACAATATAAAGTCTATGCTGTTGTCCTATATGGACTCAATCCTAAATTTGACCAGGTAAAAATCTAGATACTTGTTAGACCTAAGGTTTCATGTTTAAATGAGGTGGTAATTTTATTTTGTTGTGAAGAAAGTAAAAGAGGCCTGATGTTTGAGTCTTGTAATACCAGTAGCTCTATTATAATAGTTATCAACAAAAATAATGTTAGGTCCCAATCAAAGCAGTAAAATAACTAAGGATTTTTTCTGCTTATGGTGAGAAATGACCAAGAGTTTTGTGGAATTTTTCTTTTTATCCCTTCATTAATGAGTGCCACTGTTTAAATACAGGAAGAAAATAAAAACTGTTCCCACTTCTACAAATTAAAGATAAGAAAGAATGCAAAAAAATTAGCAACTCATGGATTTACAGATAAAGAAAGAATGCAGAAAAATTAACGGCTACTAGAGTTGTGGTATTAGTAGAGATGTTTGACTAGGTCTTCAGCAACCCACGATCATCCTTGCTGCAGATATTTTGGGGCTTATCATTGCTCCCCGCTAGAAGAAGAACTTTGTCCTCAAGGTTCAAGTTGATGAATCGGTCTTGCAATTCTTTCAGTTACCATTTTTCTTGGTTTTCCATTCATCCAGGCGTCTCGCGGTCGGTGTCTTTTTCTTCTCTGTCGCCTTCGAGAAGCAATAGTTGGGGTCGACGACATTTGTGGCCGACTGAAAATTTTTTGTTATAGTTGAAGCATAGACCTTGCGCTCGCCGGCACTGGGTTTCTTCCCAGGATAACTACTTGGGAGCGGCGGCTGTCGTCGCTAGGGCTTGCAGAGGTTCATCGGGTAGGGAGGATGCTTGCTGGTCGGGTTTAGCTCGCCCTGCCCAGTTCGGCTAACTTTGACAGCCCAACTGCTCCTCTCGCATGCGGGCCAGGCCGATGGTTTCCTTCAGTGTCATGGGCCTAAACATACGGATCCCATCTTTGAGTTCGGGATCAAGCCCGCCAATGAAGGCCCCAATTAGATCCTTTTGGGTCCACCCATGGACTCAGTTACGCAAACACTAAAACTCTCTTTGGTAAGCACATAATGGGCCGGTTTGCTTGATGTAGGACAAGGCTTCGTCATAGTCTTCGTATTTGGTTGGCCCAAACCTGGCCCACAGTTCCTCTTCCAATGCGGCCCAACCTATCTCGTGGCCCTCTTCATGGAAGGTCTTACTCAGCCACTGCCACCAGTAGTTGGCTTCTCCTTCAAGGTGGAAGGAGGCTACGGCAACTCGGTGTTGCGGAGCCATCGCCTGGAAGCCGAAGAATTGATTGGCATGGTTGAGCCATTCAGTGGAATCGCCGCCAGTGAAGGAATCCTAATGAATGAGAAGGTAAACAATTATAATACAGTAGATTCAAATTAGATAAATAAGAACAGACAGGGATTAAGGTGGGTGCATTTTTTTTAAATTAATTAAAGTAACTATGATGCAATTAGCTACTTTTAGTGCAATGGAAATGAGAGGTATATGAAGAAACGAAACTAAGAATGCAAGAAAACGATTTTCGACTAATGATAATAGAATTCGGATCGCTCTTAATGAGAAATCCGAATACGTAAACCTATAATCCCAATGTAAGCTACGCTCTAGACAATAAAAACAATGTTATTGTGAGGCAACATATGTGAAGTGCATGTACTTTGACTAAGATGGACATAATTAAAAGTTCAATGAACATACCTTTTCTCTTTTACAATAGAAGTCGATTCTGATATTTCTTTTATTCCTTTTCTCTTTTTTTTTGTTTACTTTTCTTTTGATTTTTTTTAACTCGGCTAGCAAGAAAATTAAAAAAAAATACAGAATTAAAGAATAAGAAAAAGGTGAAACCAAAATTAAGAGTAACAAAGATAAAAGTTGAACAATGTTAAACAAATAAGGACAAGAAGAAAAACTTAGATAAATCAAGTACAAATGATACCTAGAGGTTTATCACAAGCCAAAGCTCTGATACCAAACTGATGTGGAACCCGCAAAGATTATATCTAGAACCCCACATATATATTTAACATTGATAAGTTGGAACCCTAAACAAATACTTCCTAACGAACCCACAACTAACTTGTATTTGAGAACTTGGGTGATTGGGATGAAAGAAGCAAGAATGGATTAACACCACAAGATAACTTTATAAGTTAATTTAATTCTTGATGCAATAAGAATAATAAGAATTCTCACTTGTCAAAGTTCTCTGATAATGAAATTCATTCAATAATCGAAGTGTGTAATATTACATTGCGAAAGGAGATATTTATAGACTAAAACACTTAGATTCTTTCAAATGATTGTAATTAGATGACCTAGGGAATATGAATATAATTTAAATGACTTAGGGGAACATAATATTAAATGATATAGGGAAACATGGTATTAAATGACCTAGGAAAACTAGTATTAAATGACTTAGGAAAACATATATTTAATATAATTATCTAGGAAATGAGCAAAATGATCCTAGACATTCATTGTAAATTCTGCCCACACACTTAGACAAAATTAATGATCTTCTTTGGCTTCTTTGATTTTTTAAATAGTTCACATGTGCTAAGTTCTTGTTGTATCTATCTTTGTACAAGCCTTGGAATGTATGTTTTAGCTTCTTGGCCTGAAATCTTGTGATTGGACCAGCTGGCATTATAATATCTTCTTCATGCTTCTCTTTAATTCCTTTTAAACCCAAGTCCGCATCAAAGTATTTCAAGCTGTTTAATTAGGCTTTAATCTTAATAAACAGAATTGATTCTACCTATTCAAAATGTCTTTGAAAGCTTTGTTAATTGGGTTAGGGTTTCAGTCCTAAGTTTAATTGAAAACATGTTTCAAGGGTGTTTTGACAAACCCTTTTGATTACTTGTGTTTAGAAGGAATTGGCAGTACCTTGGTGACCAAAAAGTTGAGGAATAGATCCTCTGTTTCCAGATCAGATAATCTAAATGAAACACAACCAAGGTAGATGGAAATGAAAGATAAACCCGAATTCTTAAAAAGAAATATGACTTAAAAGAAATTTTAATCTAGGAAAGCAAACTAAAATCTTTTACAAATCGCCTATAAAAACTAGCCAAACCAGGAAAACTTCTTACCTCACTTACCGATTTAGGAATAGGCCAGCTCTTAATAGTACTTACCTTTTCTTCATCAACTTCAACACCTTGTTTATTCACAACAAAACCTAAAAATACAATTTGATCTAAACAAAAACAACACTTCCTGAATTAGTTTACAAACTATCTTTTCTCAAGGTAACTAAAACACTCCTCAAATGTTCTTCATGTTCATTCAAATCTCTAGAATACACGAGGATATCATCAAAGTACACAACAAAAAATTTTCCAATGAAATATTTCAAAATATGATTCATAAGTCTTATGAAAGTACTTGGTGCATTAGTTAAACCGAAAGGGATAACCAACCATTCATATAATCCATTTTTTTAAAAGTAGTTTTTCATTCATTGCCCTCTTTCATTCGAATTTGATGATAACTACTTTTTAAATCAATTTTGCTAAAAATAGTAAAGTCATATAATTCATTAAGCAAATCATCTAACTTAGGAATATGATGATGATACTTTACTCTCATGTTGTTAATCGCACCACAATCGATACACGTACGCCAAGAACTATCTTTTTTCAGGCACCAACAATACCCGGAACAACACACGGACTCATACTTTCTCTAACAAATCCTTTATCCAACAACTCATCAACTTGCCTTTGAATCCCCTTTCTCTCCTCGAGATTACTTCTATAGACTGGTTTGTTTAGAATTGATGCATCGGTTACAAAATTGATTTGATGCTCAATACCTCTAATAGGTGGCAATCCATTAGGTATCTCTTTCGAAAAGACATCTTCATATTCCTGCAAAAGAGAAACAAACATTAGGTAAAGAAACATTAAGGTCATTAGTGTTTAGATAAAGTTCCTCGTACATAAGCACAATATACTTTTTCTTGAAAACCAAGCTTCCATAATATCACTCTTTTTTGTGAACAAGCTCACTTTTTTCTTTTACACTCATTTGAATTCTGCCCCTCTATTATCAAACTCACTTTCTTTTTCACTTCATTATTTTTCCCACTCTTTTCTTTTAAAAGCTCACTCTTGGATTTCTCACATTTGCTCACTCTTTTTAATTTACTCTTGTTTTTTCTCTCAATTTGTATTCTTCTAAGCTCACCCTCATAAATTTTTTTGGGTGAAAGTGGTACAAGAGTAATTTTCATTCAGTCTGTCTCAAAAGTGTAGTGATTTGTGAAATCGTTATGCATCACCCTTCGATCAAATTGCCAAGGGCGTCCCAACAAAAGATGACCAGCATGCATAGGCACTACATCGAATTGTTATTCATCCTTATACTTGCCTATTTTGAATGCCACAAGAACTTGCTTTGTCACCCTTATGTCCCCGCAATCATTGAGCCACTTCAATTTTATAAGGATGTGGATGTTTTGCAATAAACAACCCCAACTTCTCTACAAGAGTACTACTAGCAACGTTTGTCATGCTGCTACCATCAATTATCACATCACACATGTGATCCTTCACTAGACATCTTGATGCAGAACCCAAGGATCAAATATTACATCCAAAATCCCACATATATATATTTAGCATAGAAAACTTATAATCCTAAATAAGTATTCTCTTTAGCTAGTATTCTCTTTTGTAAAGACAGACAAGTTGATATATGAATTTGCTTAATGCAAGGTTTCTTAACCGAGATTTTTCTCTTGTTCTGATTCTTGTTTGAATCAGGCTTCCTACGAGAAAAGTTAATTACTTTGTGAGTAGTTTATTCAAAGATTCTCTTCAAAGGTTGAATTTGGGTTGCACACTTATTCCAAAGTTCTCTTTCACGAATTGAATTGGGTCAAAGACTTTATAAATCTGATTTAGCTTTCCAAGGAGTTGTTTCCAAGCGTAAAGATATTTGGTTTTGGGTTTAATATACCCCTTGTTCGTATCAGTTTGGTATTAGAGCTTAGGCTCTAAATCAGGTTATATCCTTTGTGTTTCATTTCTTTACTTCTGTTTTATTGTTTTAAGTCTTTATTTCCATTTCAATCCTCCATATCCATTTGTTATTGTTTAGCATCTAGCATATCAGTTTAGTGTCCTTTCGTTTTCCATTCGTTTCAACTTTTTTTCTGTTGTTATTTTTTCATCATTTGTTGTTCTCCATCTCATTGTGATCTATTTGTCATCCAAGAGTTAGTTCATTCAAGTTTATTTCTATTGAGTTACATAAAAAAATAGATAAAAAAAGAAAAAATCTAAAGAAGGTAAAAAGAAAAGTAAAAAAAAAAATGGAAGATCAAGATAGAAAAAAAAAGAGGATTTGGAAAAGAGTTAAAACAAAAATTCAGTTCGCTTTCCTTGATAGAAATTTCTTTTCATTCATATTTCTTTCTAAGAATTTGAGTTTATCTTTCATTTCCATATACCTTGGTTGAGTTTCATTCAGATTAGCTTTTATTTCTTTCCAACTTGGTTTATTCTATTTCTCATTGTAATTCAACATATTTGTATAAGATTTGATTCTTTATAACAAATCTTAACAGGAGAATTAGAGTGGTAAAAAGCTGAGTGTGAGTTCGTATAGAGAAAAGCCAAAATTTAAACACGAGTGAAATTGAGTGATACCATTATTTGGGTGAAACACGTGAGGGAGTGAAGTGAGAAACTATTTTTTTGCTTTACTAACTTTGTTTTTCAGTTTAATACGAGATGAGTGGATCAAGAAATAATCCACAAAACGAGATAGATAGGTTCCAAGCCTTAACAGAACTTATGAAAGGTATGGATAGAAAATATGGTGAGATTATTGATCGAATGGAGAGGCTGGAAGTTTCAGTTACAAGGGGGTAGCCACAAAATGCTCCTAATCCAGCCATGCATGGGAGAAGATTTTCAAATGAGTTCAAGAGAGTAATGACTTTGAAGATGATTATATGGAGATAATGAAAAAGAAGAGGTGCAACCGAGAGCAAAAAACAACATTAATAGCAACTTTGATGGTGTTAAATTGAAGATTCCGTCCTTGCATGGAAGAATGGATCCTGAAGCTTACTTGGATTGGGAAAACAATATTGAACTAGTATTTGATTGCAATAACTACACTGAATCCAAGAAGCTACAACTTGTCGTTGCTATTTTTGAATATTATGCTACTGATTGGCGGGATGAAACGAAGAATAAGCAGAGAAGAAATAGGGGGAGGCCTATTAAAGAATGGAGAGATTTGATGTCCATCATGAGAAGAAGATTTATACCAAGCTATTACTATAGAGAGTTGTACGATCGACTTCAAAATCTTACGCAAGGTTCCAAGAGTGTTAAGTATTACAAAGAAATGGAAGTGGCCATGATTAGAGCAAATATCAAGGAAGATAGTGAGGCTACAATGGCTAGATTTCTTAATGGTTTGAATAAGGAGATTTCTAATGTGCTTGAATTGCAGCCTTATATGGAGCTAGAAGATTTGCTTCACCTTGCTTTGAAGGTTGAAAAACAACTGAAGAGAAAAGGGAACACAAGTCATTTTTCTGCCAACACTTCAACATTCAAATCAAATATCAAGGTGTAGGTAACAAGCGGGATTGTCCAAATCAAAGAACTCTGTTTATGTTTGATGGAGAGTATTATTCAGCTAGTGAAGAAGAGAATGAAGGAGAAATACCATCATCTGAAGATGAAATTGATAATGAAGATGAATAATTTACCATGGTAGAAAGTGAAAGGGTTCTTATAGCAAGAAGAGCTTTGAATATGCAAGTACAACAAGACGAATGCAATCAAAGATAGAACTTGTTTCATACTAGATGTTTTGTGATGTGATAATTGATGGTGGCAGTATGACAAATGTTGCTAGTACTACTCTTGTAGAGAAGTTGGGGCTATAAAACATCCACATCCTTACAAATTGAAGTGGCTCAATGATTACGGGGATATAAGGGTGACAAAGCAAGTTCTTATGGCATTCAAAATAGGCATGTATAAGGATGAATTGTTATTCAATGCAATGCCTATGCATGCTGGTCATCTTTTGTTGGGATGACCTTGGCAATTTGATCGAAGGGTAATGCATAACTGTTTCACAAATCACTACACTTTGAAAAAGACGGAAAGAATTACTCTTGTACCATGTTCACCAAAAGAAATTTATGAGGGTGAGCTTAGAAGAATACAAGTGAGAGAGAAAATAAGAGTGAGCTTTTAAAAGAAAAGAGTGGAAAAAATAATGAAGTGAAACGGAAAGTGAGTTTGACCAAAAAAGGGACATAATTTAAATAAGTGTAAAAAAAAAAAAAAAGTGAGCTTGTATGTAAAAAATAGTGATATTAAGGAAGCTTGGTTTTCAAGGAAAAGTATATTTGTGCTTATGTACAAGGAACTTTATCTAAAAACTAATGACCTCAATGTTTCTTTGCCTAGTGTGTTTGTTTCTCTTTTGCAGGAATATGAAGATGTCTTTCCGGAGGAGGTACCTAACGGATTGCCACCAATTAGAGGTATTGAGCATCAAATCGATTTCATACCCAATGCCTCAATTCCAAACAAACCAGCCTATAAAAGTAATCCCAATGAGACAAAGGAGCTTCAAAGGCAAGTTAAGGATTTTTTGGGTATGAGTTCATGTGTTGTTCCGGTATTGTTGGTGCCTAAGTGGTTATCATTAAACTCCAATGAAAGAGGGCGATGAAAGGAAAACTGCATTCAAAACAAAATATGGATTATATGAATGGTTGGTTATGCCTTTCGGTTTAACTTATGCACCAAGTATTTTCACGAGACTTATGAATCATGTTTTGAAATATTTCATTGGAAAATTTGTTGTTGTGTACTTTAATGATATCCTTGTGTATTCTAGAGATTTGAATGAACATGAAAAACATTTGAGGAGTGTTTTAGTTAACTTGAGAAAAGAGAGGTTGTATGCTAATTTCAAGAAGTGGTTTTTTTTTTTTATTTAGATCGAATTGTGTTTATAGGTTTTGTTATAAGTAAGTTGTTGAAGTTGATGAAGAGAAGATAAGTTCTATTAAGAGCTGACCTATTCTTAAATCGGTAAGTGAGGTAAGAAGTTTTCATAGTTTGGCTAGTTTTTATAGGTGATTAGTTAAAGACTTTAGTACCATTGCTGCACCACTTCCGGAAGTAATAAAAAAGAATTGTGTTTTCCTGTGGGATAAGGATCAAGAGCGAGCATCTAATTTATTAAAAGATATGCTTTGTTCGGCACCTATTCTTACTTTGCCTAACTTTTCTAATACTTTTACAATTGAGTGTGATGCTTCAGGTGTTGGTGTTGGGGCTGTTCTTATGCAAGGAAAAAAGAACAATTGCCTAATTTAGTGAAAAGGTCCATGGTGCTTCATTAAACCATTCTATCTATGACATGGAACTTTATGCTTTGGTTTGAGCTTTGGAAAATAGGCAGCATTACCTAAGGCCCAAAGAATTTATCATTCATATTGATCATCAATCATTGAAGTTCTTAAAGGGGTAAGGCAAGTTGAATAAAAGGCATGCTAAATGGGTTGAGTTTATTGAAACATTTCCTTATGTGGTTAAAGTACAAGCAAGGCAAAGAAAATGCTGTGGCAGATGCACTTTCAAGAAAGTATGCTTTACTCAATGCTTTAGGTGCTCAAATGCTTGGTTTGAACATGCTAAATCTCTTTACGAAAATGATTCTAATTTTTCTAGCATTTTTAAGGCATGTGAGAAAGTTGCATTCCTATTTGTTCTATGCGAATGTTGCTTGATGCGGAACCCGATGATCAAAGATTACATGTAGAACTCCACTTATATATTTAGTATAGATAACTTAAAACCCTAAACAAATCTTCCTTACCAAACCCACAACTAACCTGTAATTGAGAACTTGGGTGATTGGGATGAAAGACGCAAGAATGAATAAATACCACAAGATAACTTAATAAGTTAATTCAATTTTTGATACAACAAGAAGAATAAGAATTCTCACTTGTCAAAGTTCTACCAAAGGTAATGAAATTCATTCAATAATCAAAATGTGTCATATTACATTGCAAAAAGAGATAATGTCATATTAAGGGGTGTATGGTCGCTTCGATTTATGTATCATCGGTTCTTAGAATACTAGCAAACATAGTGACCATGTATCCTATACGTGCATTTCGAAACATGTGTAACTCATGAGTAATAGATCTAGATAACATCTGGGCCTTCTTTTTGGGTCATGATTTTCATGCCGAGTCATTCTTTAGTGGTGAGACCTGTTATCATTCTGATTTTTGGCACCTTCTGGTGTTGTTTCTTCTTAGGTCGGAGTTTCTGTTCGGTGGATTCGGCCTCACTGTCTTCCACCAGTTTAGGCATGTCTTTGGCTGCTATCATGTCATTGGACCAATTGGCATTGTAATCTCTTCTTCATGTTTATCTTTGTGTGATATACTAATGCCATTTAAACTCATGTCTGCATCACTTCTTCTAAAACTCCATGAAAAACACATTGGATAATTTCCAACAATTTTTAATATTTATTTTATTATTATTTTAATATAAATCTATCTCTTAAAATTAATTAATTAATTAATTAATTTCTTTGTATTAAGATTGGGATATATATTTTATTATTTATTCTAGGATAGAAATTTATCAAGTATTGATTTTATTAAATTTTCAAGTCTTTGTATTCATTTAAAACAATTACAGAAAAAGCTTATATAAAGGCGTTTGCCCATAGGTTGTAAACACATATTTGAGAATAATAGAGTTAAAGTTTTTACTTTCAATTAGCGTTGGCTAATTTTAACGTCTTCAAGTTCGTCAAAAGTTAGAGAGGTTTTATGAAGTTTTGTTGAGTTGAGGAACTAGGATCGACTTATCAGGTAAGTACATGATGTCTTTTTTTTTTCAGTTTCATTTATCTTTTCTTTGTTTATGGATGCTATTTAGGTGGATATATTCTCAATTAAGGGGGTTAATTAAGCGATTATGTTTCTATATTGTATGCATTGGTCAAAGTTACAGGAGTTAATTCAATCTTGCCTATACCCTCCCACACTAATAAGTATATCCCGTTTAACTCTTAAACAACTCAAATACTAGCTGAGATGCAAAAGGGTAAAAATTGTCAAATGGCCATAACCTTAAAAGTTGTAAAAATAAACGTATTATTTCTTTTACCATGATATGGGATGATGTTTGACGAATGTAGGGAACTTAAGGCTAATATCAAAAGCATTATTTGCCATGACACTAAAAAAGATTCATTCTAGATAATTATTGGATTGACTAAAGGAGGCATCAAAGATATTGATATGAGATCCATAAGACAATAACTCTGTACAATAGCTTAGGTGTAGAAAACGCTCTAGTAATTTTTGTTATGAATATCAAATATTCTCCTCCATCAATTCTTACTCTTTTAATTTTTTTAACCATTAAATTTTCACTCCATTTTTTAAATACTTAAAATGAAGACGACTTCAATTTTAATAGATGTACATAACTAAACCTTGAAAAATCACCAATATACATATAAAGTAACATTTACCACTTTTTGTTAAATTATTATTGTTAAAAAAATTTAACTATATAAGTTTAGTATTAATGCAAATTACTGTCTTCAGAAAAAAGGTTTCATTGTTTTTTTATTATCTACAACATGAACATCCTTTCATGTATGAGATAAAATTAGTCATTATGAATTAAACCATGCAAAATTATACGATGGATAAGATCAATACTTAAATATCCTACTATAAAATATCAAACTAAATATTCATAAGAGTTAATAATATAACTAAAACTAGTAAAGCCCTTATTGATACTTAATAAATACATATTGTCTTTGACATAGCCTCTTCTAACAAAAATCTTCTATTAGAGATAATTATTTTATGGGAGTTAAATGTAAATTTAAAGTCATTATTATCTCATTTTATAAAAGAAATAAGATTTATTCATATTGTTATAATATAATAAAAATCTTTGAGGGGGAACTTCTCTAGAAGTAAGAACAAATTTCATAATCCATTTTTTAATGGTCGACATAAGTTTGTAATTCGCCCCATTGACCATCTCTAGTCGTCCAACTTTTATTGGATAGTTTATGATTTTCTAACTTGTTTTGAAATGTTAGATTGTTCACACCAATTATCAAATTTTTAGCGGAAGATCGTAATAAAATATTTCCAATGACATAAAATGTGTTTTTTGGTCTCCTAAAAGGAAAAAAAATTAGGTAACTTCCTTCTCTTATATAATTTTCTTCCTTTTATAATGGTTATTAATGTTTTTCAATTATATTTAAATAATAAAATTTTAAGTTATGGGTTGTTTACCTACTTTATTACTTTCTAGTTCTTTTATTTAAATAAATTAGATCTAAATTATCTATCATAAGCATTTTCTGCTCCAAGTTTTCATACTAACATCATATAAGGTAGATGTAAATTACTAATAGAATGTAAAAGAATATAATTAAAATATAGTTATGCGATAATTATTAAACTATGCTTTAATGTAAATGACATAAAAATATAGATAAATCTTAATTGATCGCTTATGATTTGAAGTTTTTTAATTTAAGATTTTGTATTTTTTTTATAACTTACTGACTCGTGTTTTAGATGTTAGTTAAACTCGATGATATAGATTTAATTCAATTATTTATTTATACCACTTTTAATATAATTAATACATAGTTCAAATAATTAATATATAATAAAATATATGTTATATATTTTGTTACATGTTTTAATAACTATTTTAATAAATTTATTAGTTAATGTAGCACCCGGAAAGGAGGAGAAAAAAAAAAAAAAAAAAAAAAAAAAGGGGCGGCCACGTCAGCAGCCACGTCAGCAGGCCCGGTCAGCAGTCCCGGCCAACCAGGGCCTGCCACGTGGCAAGACCGCGTCACTCCAAAAGGAGCCACGCTGGCGATCCGCGTGGGTGCGATCCGACGGCCCAGATCAATCACGCGATCGGACGGCCCAGATTCAATCGCACGGACGGTCCAGATTCAATCAAAAACGAACGGCCCAGATTAAAACAAAATGAACGGCTGTGATCAAAAGGCAAGGGGTTATAAATAGAACCTCCACACCAGACCACAAACCCTAGCCGCCAGCCGCTCGCCGGAGAAGACGAACCAGAGGCCGACCGCCGCCACCCGCCGCCACTCGCCGCCGCACCGGGGAAATTTCCGACCGCCGATCGAGGTAAATTTCATACCCCCGACTCGTTTTTCCCCACTGATTCCTCCTATGGCCAAATCGAAGCCGAAATCCCGGCCAAACGGCCGGAATACGCGGCCGAAGCCCAGCGGCACCGCCGCGCCCCCTCTCGGTTTTTGCCTCCGACGAGGCCCTTCCCGGCCTCCGTTCGATGCAATTTTTATATCACCGTGATCACCATTCTTTTCTCTACAGGTTGACCGAAGCCAAATCACCAAAACACGAACTTCGCCGGAGAGTCGCCGTACCCGAGAGCGCCGCCGCCGGTAAGCTCCGTTTTTCCGTGATTTTTTGGCCCCCCGAGGGCCCTAGGGTTGTTTTCTGACAAGGACCAATGCGAGTGTGGCCGAATTCGGCCAAAAGCGGCCGAAAACAGTCAACCCGAGGCGACTCGCCGCCGCCAGCGGCGGCGCCGTCGCCGGAGCACGGCGGAGCCGCCGTGCCGGAGTTGCGATTTGGGCCGAAAGAGGCCCTGGGCCTAATTTGGAATTTTTTTGGAACCCGTGCAGGTACTGTTAGCGTGTTTCAGTTTCCCCGGGAAAAATTCAGGGGAAAATTAGGGACAGCCTGCAGGCGCACTGTGAATCGTATTCGGATCCCGAAAACAAGTAAGGACCCATCACCTTATTTCCTATCACGGTATTAAAGTTCAAAATGATAAAACGGTATTTCTTGAATTAATGCATGTGTGAAATTGCTTAAGGTAGCTAATGGAGCCCGAGTCTAGTGTGATTGGTGGTTTACTGTTATTTGGCCTGTTTACAGCTTTAAATGCAAAATGAGGTTTGATGTGTTCATTTTACAGATTTGTGTGCATGTACTACGTTTTTATTAATTATGGGTTGAATGACTGAAAAACTGATACTGTATGTTGTCTGTTTGGTATGAATTACGATTTGCTTGTTTAAATGTGAATTGATGATGCTGATTGAGGAAAAGGTAAAATGAAAGATTGTGTAAACTGATAATTGTATTATGGGGGTCAGCCTGACTAGATATCCTGGGAGATGGTGGACGGACCGGGTCCGTAGGGAACCCTACCGGGATTGTGGTCTCACATGCCGGACGGGGTATGGAGATCTTATGGTTTTGGCGCCCATACCGGACGGGGTATGGGGACGGCCCGTTTCACCCTCATACCGGACGGGGTATTGAGGTCTATGGTTTTGGCGCCCATACCGGACGGGGTATGGGGATGGCCCGTTTCACCCTCATACCGGACGGGGTATTGAGGTTCATGGTTTTGGCGCCCATACCGGACGGGGTATGGGGACGGCCCTGGAAACTGATTATGAATGTTAAAGGTTAACGGGTAGCGGAACCCCTATGGACCCCCACGGATACTAGTAGGCTGGTAAATGAGAAAAAAAAAGATATGTTGTACAATGATTGAATTACAAGAGGCGTGATAAGTGTTATGTTTTACAGCTTAGATTATTCAATGATTATGATAATGTTATTGTTTTTCTCATATTGTTTTCATAAATTCCACCAAGGTAAGTGGATGGTCAAAGTTTTATTATTGATAAAAGGTTTTGTTGTTAATAAACGAGTTTATCGTAAATTATGCTCCATTGGTCTTTTTGTGGTTTTTTACCCACCTTTATCTCCGTGACGGTGAGATATCGTGATGTTCTTACTGGGCTAGTGTAGCTCACTCCTTAATTAACCATTTCAGATCAGGAAGACATGGTTCCCGAGCCCGTTCCGCAGGAGGACGACGAAGGGGATGCCTAGAGACTCTGTAGTCATACGCATAGTTTTATTTTCGAGTTTCTTTCTTAGTTAGTTTAATCTTTTATATTTTAAGTACGTTTTTGGTTTTTCGTGTAAGGGATGTTAAATGAAATTTTGATCTCGCTTCCGCATTCGATATATTTAAATACTCATTTCATTTTAATATTTTCCGGGGCCGTTACAGTTAATCATATTTTAATCAAATAAGAGAATATATATTCAAATTTATAATCATTATTATGAATAATGTACGTGCGTTCAAATATATGATTAGTAATATATGTATATTGTATATAACATTTTGACTTGTTATATTATGTGATTAATACTATTATAATTTATATATGTTAAAAATATATAAGAATAAATAATAATAACACAAATAAGGTGATTAGTTTATATTATTCATATTCAACAAATATATATATTTTATTTTACTAAAGATTTTAATATAATATATTAAGAAATTTAAGAAAAAATAAAATAAATATATGTATTATAACTATATTAAATATATTTTAACAAACATAAAAAAGACTCACGGAACATATGCTATAAAACTAGCATATATATATATATGAAAAATAATAATAAAAAATTTTGTATTTTATACAGAAAATCATTAATTCATACGCGAGAAAAATATACTTAATTTCAAGTAATTTCTAAAATTAAGTAAACTAAGAAAAGCAAAATTGTAAATATTATAAATACGTCCAAAAAATAGAAAACTTAATAAAAATGTAATTAAAAAAATAAAATAGACCATTAAAGAGAAATAAGCTATCTTTTTCTAAAGTTAAATCAAAGACAACAAAAAATCAAATAGAAGGAAACAAAATTTAAAGAAGATATATTTTTAGAGAAAGTATCTTGACATTTATATAGACTTAAAATAAACCATATTTATAAATATGTTTGTTCTATAAATAATGGAATATTTATTTTTATTTTTGTGGGGTTAGTATTAATTAGGTATCTATCTAATTATAGTAAAGTGGATTTCAACTTTTGGATTTCAGTAATAAAATGTGTAAAATTTTTCTGAATTTGATCAATAATACACTATAGTATTATTAAAGTAGTGAAATACTATCTAAAGAAAAGGAGTAACTAAAAAATACTATCAATAAATTCCCATCCTATCTATAAAAAATAAAAGAAAAAACTCCTAAAACGCAGGACTCGATTAACTAACGACAGCGGAACTTGGCCGCTGGGGCATGGGAGAGGGAGCCATATCTCCCTGTCTCTGTGCGCTACTTGGGCTGCTTTTTATTTCTCTTTCTCTGAACCTGTTCTTTTTGACAACCAAATATGCAGCAGAGCGAGCCAGTGACTCAGTGAGGAAAACACCAAATAAACCCGAACCCGAAGCAAAAACCTTTCGCGCCCTAACAAATCATTGCTTCCATTCCATTCCATCCAGACTCCCCCTCTTCTCACTATCAAATCTCCAATATGACGCAACCGCCGGTGCCGCCACCTACGCTACCCCCACCACCCCCATCACAGGGCGCTGGGGTGCAGGTGCGCTGTGCCGGTTGCCGTATGATCCTGACAGTGGCGCCCGGGGTCACAGAGTTCGTCTGCCCTACCTGTCAGATGCCCCAAATGCTGCCTCCGGAGCTCATTGGCCGACAGCAGAAGTCGCCGAATCTGCCCGCTCAGGTGCCGGCCCATGGCATCGATCCCACGAAGATCCAGTTGCCCTGTGCCCACTGCAAGGCCATCCTCAACGTTCCCCATGGCCTCACTCGCTTTTCCTGTCCTCAGTGTGGTGTCGACCTCGCCGTCGATTTGTCCAAAATCAAGCACTTCCTCCCTCGTCTGCCGCCACCTCCTCCGGAGGAGGTCAACGAGGTTTTCCTTTCTTTTCCTTTTTGATTTTCCTTTTAAATATTCTTTCCTTCTCTCTCAAGATATCTATCTAGCATCGTCTCAATTGCTTGTTGCTTACACTTTCGAGGACCCAAGATTTATGGTAACTTGATGTTGTCACTTGCTACCACTACTACTTACTAACCATAATACTGTTGCTGCATTTTCCTATGCTTGTTTATGCATGTTATCGAATGATTAACCAACTTCGTATTCCTCTATGTTCAAGGAATCGTTGAGTCTAGTGACTACGGTAAATATTAACTGCAGAAATGGGAAACAATGAGCAAGAACATTTTAAGTTCTACAACATATGTGCTCGGGATAGACCTTATTTTCATCTGGTGGTATTTTCTGCAGACATTTTTCTTTTCTTGAGTTCGCTGCCATATTTTACTGCTAGAACATTTCCAAGGCAGCTTTATGATCGACCAAATTTGCACTTCCTGTGTTGGGTACATTATGTCCACTGCTACTCTTGCATAATACTCTCTATCATAAATCTCTGGATCCATTTTACTAGGCGAGCCTTGTAAAGCCAACAAGTGGTTTCCACCTCAACCACACCCCATAAAAGACACTTCACTACTTTTGATTTCACAAGATGATATGAAGCCACTAAATGGCTCCCTGAAGTAGATTTCCTTTCCTTAGCTTAGCCACCTAACAGTGAATGGGACAAAGAGATAAAATAGAGTGGAAAGATGGAAAAAAAAGGGGTTACTTCCCATTTTTCCATCTTGCTAGTTAAGAAACCTATAGGGTGCTAAGTAGAACTTTCCTAAACTAGATTAGGAAATACTCAATCTAATTTAGAAACATATTTCTAATGAAATAAGAATGCTAAAGATAAGTAAAACAGATATAACAAACTTGTAAATAACCAAAACAATAAAATTATTAAATAATGAATTCCTATTATGGCTGTGCACCATCAATTGTCTTGGAGGGAGGGGGGAACTCGGTTTCGTCTAGTTGAAATCACAAAATGTAACATGCATGATAGGGTTGGAGCTTCTTGAGGTAAGCTTTTGTAATTCAATTGCAATTGGTTAGGGACATTCTTTTCATATTTACTAGAAAATGTGATAAGCTCCATCTTGTGCACCATCTCATGATAAGCAACAATTCTTTCAATCTCGTCGTTGACTTTGGAATGTCTGGCAAACGAATAGGAACGCTATCATGAGAAATAGTCGGGTGACCTCCTTGATATGAAGTAAGATATTCAACATTGAAGACCTTATTAATACTCATACTTTCTAGCAAATTAAGAAATTAAGCGTTTAAGCTAATTTTCTTGAGAATTTTGCGAAGGCCAATGCTTTTAGAAAAAAGTTTCTCGTAACAACCTCAGGGAACCTTCCTGAGTTGATGCGTTTCATAACCATATAGTTTGGTGTACAATAGCCTTCACAAAATATGCCAAAAGTAACTTGCAAATTTCGTATCACAATCAGAAATAAGGGATGAGGGTAGCCCATGTAAGCAAACTACTTTTTTGAAGAATAGTTTGGCAGCATGAGAATCATCAAAGCTTTTTGCACATGATATGGAGATGAGCTATTTTAGAAAATTGATCTACTACCACAAATATTGAATTGTGGCTTCTAGTTGTTTTTGGCAGATCAAGCATGGAGTCTATGCTTATATCTGTCCATGGTTCGTGATGTACAAGCATGGTGTGTTTAGCTAGCACTATGCTTCTTTCATTTGTAGATTTGACAGACACAACATCTAGCAATCGTATCAGCCATCCTTTTATGTTTGCCTAGTAAAATCAATCTTCCACCATAGCAATTGTTTTATATCTTCCAAAATGACTTTTTTATATCTCCTGAATGCAATTCTAAGAATGCTTCTAGTTTGAGAGATTTGGTGAGAGATAGACAGAGACAGATTCCTTTAAATATGTAACCATCGTGCAATGAAAAATTAGGATTACACTTCCTACCAGCTAAATGTTGATAATTATGCCAAAATCTTTGCATGGTGAATAACTTGTTTAACCAAGTCAAATCCCACAACTTGGACAGCCATGGAGGTGAGTATTAAGGCCATTTGGTTTAATGCATTTGCTGCTTGATTCTCTACTCCTTGTCTATGTTTGATTGCAAAAGTGTACTCTTGCAAGAAAGCCACCTAGTTTGGAAGACATTGGTTAAGTTTCCTTTGAGAATGGACATATTTAAGAATGTCGTGGTTAGCGTAGAGGACAAACTCTTTCAAGAATAGGTAATAATGCCACATTCTGCAAAAGAGGTAAAATAATGGTGAATATATGCTTCCTTTGCAAAAGCTTTGCAGAGACTTGCAACCACATTTTGCTCTGGTGTCCACTTTCTTAGAACCTTTGGACTAGTCTATAGTCTTATGGGTATCAATTGGGCTATGGTGGGTTTGGTGAAAAATGAGTTATTGGCTTGGAATGGTCTTAGTAAGAAGAATAGATTTTCTCGACCCATTCTGTTGTCCATTTTTTTTGGTTATTTGGAAGGAGAGAAACAATAGGGCTTTTGAGATTAAAAATAGGTGGTTTCATTATTTTGGTTCCGTTGTTTTGAGATATAACTTTTATAGATTGGAATATTTTGGGGTCATTGTAAATATGCTTATTGACATATAAATTTTTTATAAATGGGCGACGCTCTCTTGGTGCCTTTTACTTAATATTCTTCTTACACTTTTTATTTCAAAAAAAAAAATGTTGATGCCTAAGCGTTGGGGGTGATGACATAAACTTCTTTATTTTATGTTTTATACCTCAATTTTGCATCACTAAACTTCTCGCTAAAGTAAGCTATTGGATGTCCTTCTTGACTAAGTCCACCACCAATATCCGCTTGAGACACATCACAAGCCACTTCAAATACCTTGGGGAAGTTTGGAAGACATAACACTGATGCTTCTGTCAATTTTCTCTTACTTCCCCAAAGAACTTTGGAGGGTCTTTTTCAGCTGTGATTTGAGAAGAGATCAAAGAGATGTAGAAACACATATTTCCCTTTTCTTTAATAAAGAAGAACCATCTACATTAAAAAAAAATAAAAGAACCATCCATCCTCATATCCATGACTATTAAAAGATATAGAGCAAAAATGCCCAAGGTATGATCATAGGTTTCTACATACCAAGCTTGAAAATTAATTCCCTCATTATTCTTTTGCATAGTGTTGACCTCTTAATAGGTGATCAAAGTTGCCTCCAAAATCTATCTCCTCTTTAAACAAAGGCATGGTGAAACTCCCCCATCATGCTGTCCACTGCTTGTTTGTGTCTTACGAGTAAACCACTTGGTGGCTTGTGATATGATTAATCTTCCTTTTCAAAGGGGTTGCTTGCTATTAGGTTTCTTCTTAGATCCAACAAAGCACTACTTGAGAAATAAATTTGAAGATCCATGAGGCTGTGGCTAAAGGTGATTAGCGCGAAGTTTGGGCTTGATGTGTTGATTGGATGGTTTATGAGTCTAGGGATTTACATGGTTAGGGCAAATGAAGAAAATTAATTCTGAAGGAGATGAATTCTATGGCTGCATAAGTATGAGGGTCAATTCTTGGTGGAGATGAGTTCTTTGGCTAGATAAGTAATGTGATGGTGGGGATTGGCACCAAAAGTTCCCTATTGTGTTCCCTTTGGCTAGAAGCATGGATAATATCGTGACTGAGGTCTTTTATTTTCCTTCAAAGCATATTTGGAAGCTAAATGCTTCTCCTTGAAACACTTTCATCGGTTGGGAGGTGTTTGGAGGAAGAATTATTAGTATTGACACTTTTTGGTAAAAAGGAAGCTTGTAGTGAATGGGTGTTACCTTTGCAGGCAGCTGAGATCTATAACTTCTTTTTTGTGGAGTCTTTTTTGTTTTCTTCTTTGCTGCAATTGCCTTGAGTTCATTGATTTGGGTTAGGTGACGACAGGTCTTGTGGTTGAAGATTTGGGCTCGAATAACTCTTAACAAAGATAGGGTATGGCACAAATCCTGACTCTACCTGAAGGGAAAGCAATGTCCTCAACAACCCTTCTGTTCCCCTCCTTCAATATGACCTACAAGGTATCGAAGGAGATAAGAGAAACGAGGAAGATCTTAAATATTTTGTTGTTGACCTGGTAAGATCTTAAATATTTTAGTAGGAATTTTGGAAGGAAAAGACAGATTTGTAGAGCTTCTTGTACATGGGTGGCACTCCCTTGGTGCCTTGTTAACATATATTCGTTGTCTTCTCAAATAAATGTCATTACTGGTAAACAAAAGGGCTGCTGATGTCCTCGTACTCAGCGTCTCTATGAGTAAAAATTTATTTGATTGATGATTGTCATGCCTAGTTCCTAAGCTGCTGTCAGTAAAAAGTTCTTGAAGATTTTAGTAACTTGCAAGGAATCTCCTCTTGTAATGAGTGAACATTTTGTCTATATTTTCCCATTTTCCTGCTCTATGCTTCATTTTATGTTGGTTAAATTTCTTATTTTCTCTTTCTGTAAATGCTAAAACCGGTCAGGTAGCGATTGAAGTGGAGCGTGAAGAAGATGAAGGTGGCACTGTAGGGGAAACATTTATGGATTATGTAAGTGTGGTGCCTTTAGACTTCATGCTTTAAAGTTCTCTTAAAGGATTTAGCAACTAGTCTGATGACTTAAAATGTGAACTCCATGCAGCATCCTCCGAAACTATCAATTGGACCTTCACATCCTGATCCTATTGTTGAAACATCCTCTTTATCCGCAGTGCAGCCGCCGGAGCCAACTTATGATCTAAAAATCAGGGATGATTTGGAAAGTTCAAATGCTCTGTCATGCTTGCAGATTGAGACTTTGGTTTATGCTTGTCAGGTTGATTTTTTTGGTAGGGCTTATCCTGTTCTTTGTTAGCTTCCCTTGTCTGACAATGCAGATTTGTTATTGCAGAGACACCTACAACATCTTCCTAATGGTTCCAGAGCAGGATTCTTTATTGGAGATGGAGCTGGTGTGGGTAAAGGTCGAACAATTGCAGGGTTAATATGGGAGAATTGGCAGCATGGCAGGAGAAAAGCATTGTAAGTTCAGTTTGTGGGATAACAATGTATACACATTGCTGATAGCATGCTAAGCACCTTACTGTACTAATCCATCTTTGTAGTATAAGATATTCAACTAAACAGCTTATTGGACTACCTATCAGCCTGCTACCTCTCTGCATATGTACAAACATAAATACATACATTAACTTTGCTCTATATTATTTCATTAAAATATGAAACTGAAGTTGGCAGGGTTGTTATAATTGAACTCACATTCTCAATGTTCTTCTGCCATTTTCAATTATCTTACACAGGTGGATTTCTGTTGGTTCAGACTTGAAGTTCGACGCAAGAAGAGACTTGGATGACGTTGGTGCAACATGTATGGAAGGTCAGTACTTAATTTTATTTATCTTAGTTAAATATTCAATTTATAGTTGTTCCTCGATCATGTATATATTTTTGTTTTCATGTGTTGAATAAAGACGATGATTTCTTAGTTCTAGGAATATATGTTGCTTATATTCATCATTTTTTTGGAAATAACGTCGAGATAGTTTTGGTTTTTATAAATGGTCGACACTCATATATGTTGGAATTTTAAAATGTAAGTTGTGTGATCTTATGGAGCTATGTAAAGAATAAAAGGGTGTTTTATGATGTGGAAACAAAGGTTTCTTAATATTTTTGTAGCGGTAGGAATTACTATTTGAAGGCAATAATTCTGGTCTTTGACCTCGTTTCTTTTCTTTCTGTTAGTTTTTTTTTTATTGATTTTTTGATAGAAGGAAAATTATTGAAGAAAAGGGGAGAGAAAATACATAAGACAGACGATAAGATATCCTTCTAAAGCCAGAAGTATAACCATTCTATTCTCATCTTAATATACTTTTTCTTTTATCTAAAAAGAGATATCCTTCTAAAGTCCCCTAAAACCAAAAAGCTTAAAACAGCTAAAAACTAAAAATGATTAGTACAATGTTGTCCCTTATTTCTATGTTGCAAAGAAACAAGAACAGCTGTATAGTAACCATGAGCATTAGCCCATTGGGAGGTCAAAAAAGTCGTTCTAGTTAGTATTAGTAAGAAGGATCTTGAGCTAAGAAATAGATTCTAGAAGTTAACTTGAAGTTAAAAAGAGATATCTTCAGGAATCACAACAGTTGGTGGGTTCATTAATATTTTTGATATCCTAGATTCTTTCATACATTAATTACACTCAATTCAGTGGAATTGTTTCATCTTAGAGATGATCTTCTATAATTGTTCATAGAAACTGAAAATAGAAGAATCGATCTACAAAAATTCTGTGATTGTCCTCCAACCAGACCAATGGATAAAGTATCAAACAGTCTTGGACCCTAGTGCTTTGCTAAGACACATGTCTGGTTCCGGAACCCTGATGCAATTCACAGGCTGGTCACAAGTCTTGGTCTCTTGGGCAATCTTGAACTCAGGGGTCTTCCTGGGACTTGAGCCTGTTCCTGGGCCTCTAGCTTTATCTCAAAATTCAACATTGTTTGTGCTTGGTGTTTGACAAATCAGAAAAGATTTGACTTATTTTTTGTCCCATCTTTATTGCTCTAAACAAAAGATAATACAATATGTCTAGTACTTCCATATTATTGTATTGAATTGTTTGTCTTATCTAAAAAAAAATTGTATTGTATTGTTTGTCAAGTGTTGTGCTGTAACGCTAGCAAATGCTATTGTTTTGGTTTTGTTCTCCTAGCATTAACCTACATGCCTCTTTAATATTGGGCCTAGGCTTAGAATGGATAGTACTAGGTTAAGGCTCCATTGGCCAAAGTCTAATCTCTTATTCTTCTCCAGCATATAGCTTCTTGTTTTTGAGAAATTTGGTTAAACACTGGGACTTGAGTGACATTAGAAAGCAATTGATTTCCCCTACTACGCTTGACTTAGGCCTTTTGGCTCAGTGCAGACTTCAGGAAAATTGACAGGGATAATCCACACTTATGTATGGACACAGTAACTTGAAAGATGTTGCCAGTTATAGGAAGCTTGAAAGAATTCTTCACTAAGGGCTGCTTTTTGAGCTTCTTCTTACCCCCAATCAAATTATAATTACAGACATCCGGGGAGAAGAGGAACAGGTGGTGGGCCAGAATTTAGTAGACCTAGGAGGACAGGGGAGCTTGGACCGAACAAAAGAAGAAAATATTTGTGGGAGGAAAAAGGAAAATGGATAAAGCAATTAGGGCTGAGTAAGGAAGTAAAACAGAGAAGGAATCCAAAACTTAAATTGGTCTGGAGGCCCATGATAAGGAACTTGATCCATTCTGAAGGCTTAAGAGAGAAGGAAAAAATCGGAGAAGGAGCACTCTGTCTAGAGGAAAAGGAGGAGAGGGAGGAGGAAGAAGAGAAAGAGATCAGGGCAGAGAGGGAAGCAGTGGTGTCGGAAGAAGAAGAGGAAGGAGGCACATGAATAAAGAGGTTTTGGCACAAAAAGTGAGGGAGGAAATTAAAGAGGAAGGGGCATTGATAAGCGGAGAGGGAAAGGAGACTGAATCCGAAAAAGGGAAATGGATGGAGATTGTTCTAGTTGGGGAGGCGGATTATGGGGCAATAATTTCGAGAGAACTGATATAAAATGAACAGGTTGGTGTTGAGTAGGGAAAGGTCAAAGAAAAAGCAGAACGAGATCAATTTGGTTTGGGTAATGAGAAACATCTAGAGAATTAACAAGTTGTTTGGAGTCATCTTTGAAGGGATTGAAGACTAGGTATTAGATTTATTTGCAGAAATTAAAAGGAGGTAGAGGGAGAAAAAGGAGGGGAATGAGTCAGTTGTAAGAGAGAAAAGAAAACAAGGGAAGGGAGGAGTGAGGGAACTAAAGAGATTGCAATCATCTATAAATTATGATTGCAGAAGTAAGTATAACAAGAAGGAAGGGGGAAATGGTGAAGAGGCGTCGATGATTGGAAAAATAATATCATAAAATATTAAGGGGACAAATAACATGAAGAAAAGACAAGTTATTAGAGGGTGTATGAATAGATGGAAGACTAGGATTGAGGTTTATATGAATAGGGCCATACATGATAAATGGATTTGGAGATACTGGAGGGAAGATGACTATCTGTGGAAAGGGATGGTGAAAGTTTGAGAGAGGGTGGGGGGGGAGGGGAGGGGAGGGGCAAGGCATTGGCGGGGAAGGATCCTCAAGTGATGTGGGTAGAACATATGGAGCGGGTTTATGGAAGAGCATAATGATGAGGTGTGATAGAGTACAAGAATGTACAAAGTGGAAGGTCGGGAGAGGAAACATGGTTCTGTTTTGGCAGGATGATTGGATTGGGAGGGGATGCCTTATGAATCAAATTTTCTCAGTTTTTGATAGCACAAGCGAAGAATATGTTCGTGGAGGAGGCTTATGGGGAGGAAATGGTAGAAGGTAGTGGTACGTGAATGTGACAAGGAACTTCAATGATTGGGAGGTTGAAGAATGCGAAGCTTTGCTCCAACTTCTGGCCACTATTCAATTGAATGATAATAGCGATTAACTTGTATGGCATTTGAAGAAGAATGGAGTTTTTCACAGTGAAATCATTTTATAAGCACTTGGTTAGTAACGTTGAGGTGGGAGAGATGAGTTTCCTGGAAAAATAGATTTGGAAGGTGAAGACGACTCCTAGAATCACTTTCTTTGCTTGGGAGACGGGTAGAGAATGTATTTTGACAATAGAAAAGTTGATTAGAAGGGGGAGGACCTTGGTGAGTGGGTGCCATCTTTGTAAAAGAGTTGCTAAGTCATGCAACCGTATTCTTCTTTGGTGTCTGGTGGCATATAATGTTTAGACAATGGTTTATGGCTTGTTAAGAATTAATTGGGTTATTGCAAGATCGGCAAGAGATGAGATTTGAGCATGGGAGGGGATTTGTAAAAAAGAAAAGTTTGTTAAACTTATTTCACTGACTACTTTTTTGGGTGATTTTAAAAGAGAAAAATAATAGGGTTTTTGAGGGGATAGAAAGGGAGATTTATAAAATTAAGAATAGATAATTTTATTATTTTGGGTCTTTGATTTTGGAACATGATTTATATAAGATGAAAGATTTTGGAAATATTGTTGATATGCTAATAAACTTGTAAATATTTTATAAAACGGGTGGCATCCTTGCTGCTGTGGATTTAATATACTTCTTATACTTTTTATTTTTAAAAAATAATTGCAGACATCCATGACAAGCAATAGTAGTTGCTATCATCCCTTAGATTCTAGTGTACTAATGAAAAACACTTTGGTTGTTGCTCATTTCATCTCTGTCAATTGTAGAAATCTTCTCTTTGAGATTCTAACTAGTTGAAGCTAGAAAACTCTACTTACACTAGCAACTTTTTTTTTTGGAAATAAAAAGTGTATGGTATATATTAACAAGACACCAAAAAAGGGGATACCGCCTATGTACAGCTTTACGATGTGGTTGAGTTTCAATGACATTCCCAAAATTCTCATCACTAATAATGCTATAACCTAACATATTAGTCCCAAAATAATGAATACATCTATCTCTCAATTTATACAAGTCTAAGGTTTTGCCCTAAAAGGTTCTAGCATTCCTCTCTTTCCAAATAATCCAAAAAATGGTCAAAGAAATCAAATTAGCAACTTTCCCATTGACACCTATCCCTTCCCAAGCCCATAATTCCCCACAAACAGTCCCAGAGATCACCCAGTTAATTCTCAATAGTTCATAGATCATATTCCAAAGTCTGTATATCATGGGACACCAAAGAAGTAAGTGATTACAAGACTCTTCCGCACTCAAACAGAGATAACAACAATTAACAATGATCTGACCCTTTTTCCTAAGCTTATAAATAGTAAGTATACTTTTCTCTACAGACTTTCCAAGCAGAGAAAGCAATTCTCAAATTTCAGTGACAACATTTCTAGATGACATGCAATAATAACTGGGTCAGTTGATGAGCTTGGGCATCGGAAGGGATAAAGGTGGATAAGTAGAAAAGAGGGTGGTATCTTTACACTAACAACTTCTTAACCAAGGTTTCCAACCTTCTTCTTTTTTCCCCTCTCTTTCTGCAAAAACTTGCACATTGACTTAAGAAGACAAGGAGATTGTTTGAGCGACCAAGACATCTACAATCCTACAATAAATTGAGGATGCCAGCCTTGTGTCTGAAAAGATATTGTCAAGTTTTCTTCTCAATCACAAAGATTTTTTCCTGGTTACAGGATAATGACGAAGATGCATGTGTTTTTTCACTAGAATAGATTTCCTCTGGAAAAATGTATATACTCTCTAGAATGGATTCTTTCACTACTCAGGAATACTAAATGCTATTTTATGGTGGTTGTTGATGGCTTCACAATAGAAGGATTGCATATTTAATTTTTTTTGCAGTGCATGCGTTGAACAAGCTGCCTTATTCTAAGCTTGACTCGAAGTCTGTTGGAGTCAAGGAGGGAGTTGTGTTTCTAACATACAGTAGCCTCATTGCATCTTCTGAGAAAGGTCGTTCTCGTCTACAACAACTTGTGCAGTGGTGTGGATCGGGATTTGATGGACTTGTCATCTTCGATGAGGTATATTATGCTGAATTGTTTGTCTTTTTTCTTATTTATTGCATCTATTATTCAATTTGTTTCAAGGTTTTTTCGACTTATTTTAAATTCAGTTCTTAGTTCTTTTTCCTAAATATTTTCTATGTGCGTTGCACTCCTTTTTTGCTTTATTAATACACTTTTACTTCCCCCCCCAAAAAAAACAATTCCATTCTTAGTTTTAGTATTCATAATAGTCTTGATATGTATAATTAGAACAAGGTGGTTTATTTGAGTTTCTTCTGTCTCACCTATAATTCCGTGTGGGTAGGAGCTCAATTTCTACTTCTCGAGGTGAGTTCAATTTCTCACTCCAACATATTCACTTTAGGAGTAGTAGAATAACTCAAATACAATTATGTTAAACGTATATGTATTAATACTAATATAAAAATTTCCTCCTAAAAAAAGACTAGTAGGAATTGACTATATATTGAACGAGAAACAGATGAAATGTGACCTTTAGGTTATTGTAGTGCCAGTTATGAAATGTATGCTTTGTGGTTTAGATATATATATATATAGATATATCTAGCTTTTGTTGCTAAAGGGCCAATGACTTCATTGTAGTGCCACAAAGCCAAAAACTTGGTACCTGAAGCTGGAAGTCAGCCAACACGCACAGGAGAGGCAGTCCTTGAGATTCAGGTTTTTTCTTGGAGCTTAAGTCTTTAAGCCACATTTTAATTAGGATGTTTAGGTTTATTTATAATGTGATTTTTATTAACCTACGCAATGTGTTTTATTTTGCTTCTCTTCTCCCATTTTAGTAAGTAGTTAAGGTATCTTTTGCTCATGGTGGAGTTAAGAGGGCTTCAACTTCTGAGAGTTGCTTTTTGTTATTTCTTTCAATTTAATCGTGTTTTGATAATGTTTATGATCTTTTATTCTACTTTATATTTTAAAATTTAAACCTCTACATCAACAAGCATGTGAAGTTTCTAGGGAACTTTTATTCTCTACATGTTTATTTTGCTGTCTTCGTCAAAAGTTTTTGGTAAATAATGATAAAAATAGAAGAAATGAATAGTTATTTCAGAAAAATAGAAGAAATAAATAGTAGTACTATTGATATGAATATGGTGACAATGATAACAAACAAAAATAAGATTTTCCTATGAAATTGTAGATTCTGTTAACAAGAGGGGCAGAGATGGTGTTATTGTGTAAGCTGGATGTTTAAGTGGCCTATGATCATGTTGATGGGAATTTCTTGATGTACTTGTTACATCACAAAGGTTTTGTTACAGAAGTGGTGCAAGTGGATTCAATTGTGTGTGTCTACAGCCTCCCTTTGGTCATAATTTAAGAGAAGTCTCTCGTCTTTCTTCTGTTAGGAAGTGTATTTTGTATGGTAAGTAGGGTAAAGGGTGTATTAGTAATATACCTATCTCATGTAATTAAGTAGGTTTTCTTTTATTGTTCATATAGTCTATATATATATACAATCCTATTATTCAATAAAATTCATATTTCATTCTCCATATTGTATCGGAGATCTAGGTTTAAAAAAACCGTAAACTTTTTTCGCAAATCCTATTTGGCCTTCATTGTTGAAATCCCTAAAGAGGCAAATCTTAATCGCTGACCATCATACTTTAACCACCAGCCACCACAAGACCAGCCACCTCCACCATAAGTTAGTCGTCATAGCCTGCCCTAGATCTCAAGCTGCATGGCTAGAAGTAGGCAAAGCAATCACTCAGGCACTAGCTACCATAATCATGGGCTTGCAACTTGAGCAGCCACTAGAACTACTGACAAGAGGAACCTACACTTAACTTTTGTCCGGCTTGTCGTGTCTCAATTGCTGGCCACTTCCTCTGTTGGGCACCAAGCAGCCTATACAACACAACAATAGTCCCTCCTTGCTCATCTATTCCTCATTACCACTCTGTCCACCGCTGCTGCTCTCTACATAGTTGCGTCGTATTACACAGTCAAACACCAGAGCGCAAAACCGTTTTGTGCTCAGCCTTTGGAAATTCCAACCAATGATCTCCTTATTATTTCTTATTTAACCTTAATTGCCCTAAGCATTTCTTTTGAAAGATGTTGGATATTATGTCTCAGTTTATCAGCACAAATTGTTCGATGGGAAACTCAACAGAACAACGACAAATTTCAGCCAATCTAAACCCCATATCAATTGAATGACAAAGATTACTTAGAGTTGGTTACAATTATTTCGAACTATCCTAATGGACAGTGGAAAGCTATGATAATTTAAAAGATTTTGAGTTGAAAATTTTTTGTCTTCTCCGTGGAAGATAATTCTCATTATATGTACAAATATACAAACTAATTTTCAACTCCTAAATTAGCTAAATAAATATGTTCTAATTAAAATTATTAAAGCTGTAAAAGTCATAAAATTAGATATAAAATTTGATGGCTAATTGATTGCATAATTTATTGGTATAATCGTCTGAAATCTGTTGATTAATTGCATAAAATCTGCTGCCATAATTATATAATATATGCTGACTAATTGCATAAAATCTGCTGTTATAATTGTATAAAATCTACTAGTTAATTGCATATAATTTGCTACCATGATTGTATAATATCTGTTGACTAATTGCATAAAATCTGCTGTCATAATTGTATAAAATCTGTTGATTAATTGTATAACATTTATTGGTTAATTGTACTGCTGGGTAATTAATTGCCAGTTAATTTTTTTGACATCCCCCCTCAAATTCTACAAGTATCAATTTGCTAACAAGAAAGTTATGACACTGATGTGTCATAGATTTAGTGAATATATTTGCAGTCTATAGAGTGTTGGATATATGTGGCAAGATAATAACTTGACGGTCATATGTCTCGTGGATGAAATGACAGTCAACTTTTATGTATTTCGTCCTTTCATGGTAGTGAGGGTTGACAACGATTTGGATCGCACTAGTGTTGTCAGCGTGTAGTGGAGTGGGTTGAACTTGTGAGAAACCGAGCTTTGTAAAGATACCGTGCAACCAAATGATCTTGGAGCATGCAACTGACATGGCTTGGTACTCTATCTCAGCAGAAGATTTGGATACAGAGTCTTGTTTCTTACTTTTCTAAGAGATAAGAGCATCACCAAGAAACATACACCATTCAGTTGTAGATTTCCTAGTGTCTGGATACCCTGCCCAATCAATAATACTATAGACTTGTAGCTGAAGAGAAAAACTACTAGGAAAGAATAACTTATGGTTAGGAGTGTCATGGATGTACTTGATGATGCGACGGACTACTGATAGGTGGAGATGTTGAGGAGCTTTCATGAACTTGCTGACGATGTGGATAACATAAGAAATGTCTGGTTGAGTGATGGTTAGATAGATGAGATTACCAATCAGCTTCCGATATAAAGTAGGATTCTCAAGAAATTCTCCTTTATCATGTTGATATTTTACATTAATTTTCATAGAAGTCAATAGATGTAGTTTTTGTGAGACCAACTAATTTAATCAGATCCTGAATACATTTTTATTGATTCAAAAAAATACTTTGAGGCCGATGATGCACCTTTAACCCCAAGAAGTCGGTGAGCTGCCCAAAGTCTTTCATATAAAAAAAAAAGAGTGTAACAAATTTTGGATTTTAGGGATTCCCTCCTTATGAGAGTCGGTGATAACTATGTCATTCACATAAACAAGAAGTACAACTAAACCCTTGGATATCATTTGAAGAAAAAGTGAAAAGTCATACTGATTTTGAGTAAATGAAAACCAAGAAGAGTGGATATGAACTTTTCAAACCATACATGCGGTGCCTGCTTCAAGCCGTATAAAGAACATTTTAGTTTATAAACAGCATTAGGTGAGGGAATAAGTATACCATGCAGAAGTTTTATATAAATTTCTTTCTTTAAATCACCATGTAAGAATGTGTTCTTAACATCTATTTGATGTGGAGACCATGATTGAGATGTAGCAAGGGATAATATGGTGCGCATGGTTGTCATCTTGGCTACTGGTGCAAAGGTCTCATTATAGTTTAGACTATACTCTTGCCTGTTGCCAAAAACCACTAATCAAGTCTTCTAACGGTCTATAGATCTATTAAATCGAAGTTTTATGGAAAACACAAGTTTACTTCTAATAGATTTCACAGACAGGGGATATGAAACAACATCCCAAGTTTGGTTTTCTTTTAGTGCCAGAAATTCTACTTCAATAATTTACTGCCAACACTCATGCTCCATTGCCTGTTTATATGAGAAGCGAATAGGAATAGATGACAGGGTGAGTTAAGGAGAAAGGAGGGGTGAAACTATACCTATTTGGTGGTCTATGAACACAAGTACTGTGTCTAAGAGGAACAAGTGCTGTTGTTGGAACAAAATCAACAGATCTTAGAATCCATGCCATGATTTCAGCATCCTTGACCTCCCACTTGGCATGCTCATTCTTTTCTTTATCTTTGTTTGGGGCAGGTTTGTTGCCATCTATATGACCCTATAAATATTTTCCTTTAACAAAAATTTTGAAGTGAAATGCTCAGATTGAATAGTTTTTGCGATTAAAACGAATGAAGATGGACTCATACTTCTCTGTGGACATGATGTCGAGAGAAGTTATCAAGAACAAATAAGAATAAGGGACTGTATTAAGAACAAAAACGAGATTAAGAGTTGAAATAAGAAAAAAATGCAAGTATTTAGAAGTTATGCTATGATACTATGACAATTTAAGAGATTTTAAGCAGAAAAATTTTTGTGTCCTCTCCGTAGAGGAGAATTCTCATTATATATACAAATATACAAGTTAATTTTCAGCGCTTAAATTAGTTAAACAAATATGTCCTAATTAAAGTTATTAAGGTGCACAAGTTATAAAATTAGATATAAAATCTGCTGACTAATTAATTTCATAATCTGTTGGCATAATTGTCTGAAATCTGCTGATTAATTGTATAGAATCTGTTGCTATAATTATATAATATATGCTGCCATAATTGTATAAAATTTGCTAGTTAATTGCATATAATCTTCTGCTATAATTATATAATATATGTTGACTAATTATATAAAATCTGCTAATTAATTGTATAATATCTACTAGTTATTTGCATAAAATATGTTGGTTAATTAATTGCCAGTTAATTCCTTTGACAAACTAAACCATATCTTAAGGCACTAAACCAAAGTCGGAAGATCCCATTTTTGATGCTTCAGGTGAGGAAGATTCAATGTTTGTGGCATGATTCTAGAATTCTATGCGACCAGAGCTTAGTGCAATAGTTTTGTGTTGTCGGAATTGGATTTGAACCTATTTTGAGGAAAAAGATGCAACTTAGATATATGATCTGACCGTTAAAACTTGGACAATTACATGGCAACAAGACAATCACAAAAAATGTCAACCTTCTAAAAGACTTATGGGAAGAATTTGATGATATCACAATATCACTATGGAAAGTAATAAAGACGCAACAATCTTAAAAGAGTTGTTGAGAAAGATAGAACATGCAATTTATATTAGGACTTGATGGAGAATATGATTAAAAAAGAGTCTAGATTTTGGATAAGGAAATACTTCTGCCCTTGAATGAGGTAATATCCTTAGTTAGCGTAAAGGAAAGTAAAAGAGGATTATACTTGAATCTCGCACCACTGAGGGTTCCGAAATAGTCACTAAAGGATCCAAACCGCGTCAACTGCATCAAATCACAGTGAGGTCTTAGCTGGCAACGGGCAGAAAAGGGAAAATTTTTGGTGTACCTTTTGTAAAAAACCAAGGTACACCAGAAAAAAGTGTTGGAAGGTTCATGGAAAACTAATAACCTCTAACAAGGATTGAGGATGCAAGAAGAGACAGGGATAGACACATAAAGCGTAGGAGGAGAAAGGTACAGAGACCTATGCTAGCTTTCTTGAACATTTTGGAACCTATTCGATTGACTACCCATACTGACACTAGAGCGTGGACTTTGGAATCCTCACTAGAGCGTGGACTTTGGAATCCTCAGGCACATACACTTTGACCATCTTATTTCAAGACTAGCCCATAGCCCACTTTGTAATGCCAGTGTCTTGGAAATCTCCTATTCCTTTGCAAATTAAGCTTTTCACTAGGACTACCATCCATTGGAAGCTTAACACGAACGACATGTTTGAAGTCCATTGACCTCATAGAGCCTTATGTCAATGCATTCGTGTGATGTGCTTTGCAGGGGGTGACTATGTAACATCTTAGAGGTTTTGGGCAAAGTTGATGAAGCTATTTGGCATATATTGGGTGGCCCCTTTCACAGTGAAGATCCTCTTGAGTTGTCAAATTAGAGGGGAAAGGGTGGCTTTGGAGGCTAAACTCCTCTAAGAGGTGCTTTATTTGTAGGATTATGGTGCATTTGGATCATATAAAATCACATAATTTTTGATGACTGGAGTACGTTTTTCCAAGAGCTGTGGGAAATGGCTACTTTTATTGGGCAACACTATGGGTCACGACACATGGCTATTACCCTTCCACAGGCATTACTGAGCTTCATCATAACAGAGAAGCTTTTATCTCTAGCAACTAGGTGATGTGATCGTAGCTAGGTTAAAAACAATCCCAGCCCAAGTCGAGCCTCGGGAGACGAAACCCCCATGCGTGAAGGAGAAATCCCATAAATTGGGGGAATCTCGCAAAGTGCCAAGAATCTGCGAGCAAGTGGTAGCTCGCGGGAAAGTTGCTTGTGCGTAACAAGGCACACGGGAGGGGAGCACCGCGCATACAATACACGCGCACACAACCAGGAAGCCCTGCGCGCATAGGCCAGTACGCAAGCCCATCCACGTGCGCCCAACACACTATCACAACGCACATGCGCCCAACACACTACCACAACGCACATGCGCCCGTGGGAACGGGAAGCTACATGCGGGAAAAAGATTCCTTCTCTCGGAAGGATTCCTATAGTGCCCACTCCATGATGGACTTGGTCTCTAATCTAAGAGGGCTTCCTAGCTCGTCCCAACATCAAGGAAGTCAAAAGCCCGTCCAAAGGCCAACGGGAATCCTAGGCCATGGGTTTGAGAGGTCTAAGACCATCCACAAGCTTGGGAGGTTACGTGGTAAGAAGAGGGCCCTTAGGAGAGCTGAAGAAAGGTCCAAGCTAGGCGCAACTAGGCCTAGAGATCCAAGGCAAGCACGTGCCGGGCATGTGAGTACCCTTGCTCACATGTGCATGCAAACACATGCGCGAGGAGGGGAACCTCATCAAATTCCTTCTTCTCTAAGTTGTGTTTTTGACTTCTTTTTGAATTTAAGAATGCGGCTGCAAGAAGATAAAGTTAAGAAGCTGAGAAGAAGTCCTAAAGAGAAGCTTCCAAGAGACCAATTCCTAAGGAGAGGAGCCGTATCCGCATGGTTGTGGTGGAATTCAAGAGGGAAACTTCTTCCCTTATTTTCTAGCTCAAATTCCTTAATTTAATTAATTAAATTAATGGAAGACAAATCAAAGAAGATGCGGACTACTCAAATTTGAGGAGTCATCATTCGACCATGAGAGAGGGAAGCTTATCCTTTTAATTTTTAAGTACTATTTTAATTATTATTTTAATGTATTTAGATTAAGATAAGATATTTTAGTATTATTTTGTTTCCTAGTCTAAGTTAGATTAAGAATATTTAATTATTATTTTAGGATAAGATTAAGATAAAACAATTATTTAGATAGAATTCTAGTCTTTTACTTTGTTTAGAACTATTCCAGTAAAAATCTATATAAAAGCATCACCATTAGGCTGTAACATCAACAATTCAGTTCATTAATAAAATTTTGGTTTGTTCTTTCGAATTAGTTTTGTTAGTTTAAGAGTGAGTGTCTTCTAAGGGAGGTTGTTTCAATCATTTTGTTGAGTCGGGGAATCTGAATCGATTTATTGGATAAGTCATGACGTCTTTTCTATTCATTTTATTTTAATTTCCAATTACCTTGGTTTGTATTCGAATTGTTGAATATACTTCAAGTAGGGAGGATTTAATTTGAGAATTAAGTTTCTGCATGCTATTGTAGATGTGAGTTCATGATCAAGATGTTTTGATCCTAAAGCTCCCCGCATCACTAGCGAATGATTGTTTGCTTGTCTTTCTTTATTCTTTTGCTTTTCCTTTAGCTTTGAGGATGTCTCATTCTTCTTATTCATAGTATTTTTTCTTCTTTCCATCTTTAATGATATTTGTTCTTTTATCCAAAAAGAATTTTTATTGAAGAAGACTACCTTGTGGAAAAACCTTGAATGTAGACTTGATGTCCTTGATTACTTTACTGCTCTTTTTATTTTCCCCTACATTTAGGCTCAATCATAAAGTTTGTGATGCAGAATTTTGGAAGAAGCTAAGTTCGAACGTTTCAATGTTAGAAAATGTTTCCTATGTATATTTTAAGTTTTATGTGTTCTTATATTATGTAGGCTATTTAGCATATATTAGTTAGAATTTGAAGTTATTTTGGTTGTCTCCTTTTGGTTTATTTTTCTTAGAATGAGGTGGCATGTTGGGCTACATTTTTGATTGATCCGAAGGAGGTGGCACTTGACTCACTTCTGATTGATTCAAAGATAGTGGTTAGAGGAGGTGACAACTATAAGTTGGCAAGTTGCTAACATGTGATGCCTCTCATTGGACAAAACATGATGGCACATCTCAAGGTCAACTTGTCTAGTTGCCAAGCGATCTCAAGTGGTCAACTTGCTTATTTTCCAATATTGCTATTGACTTTATTGGCCCTTTTTGTTTACATAAATACATTGAGGATAATGAGATTATACTCTTGTTGGAATAGAATTTGGAGCATTGTTTGTTCTCTAAATTCTGTTTTCTCTCTTTCTGAACCCTTTTCTTCTTGTGTTTCCCTCTTTTCCCTCTCCTTTCTTTTTTCTAACCTTCATCTTTTCTCTTTATCTCCTGATCTCTTCTCTCTCTAGCTTAAATTTGTTAAAACAAGCTGTCTGTTATCGTGCTTACTGGGTTATACATTGTTGGTTAGGACAAAGTAGGATAATGTTTATGTAAATTTGTCATTTAGGATTTTTTTTTTCTTCAATTTTTATTTTTTAAGAAAAAGAAGAATGATACCAATAGGGTGTGAAAGGGTGTCATCGATGTAAAAGAGCTATACAAAATAGACAATTTCAGAGGGGCCTTAGCTAGAATAATAGTAGCTAGACGTGGAGATAGTGTCTGATAAGGCGTCATGGAATTTCCTGCATTACATGGTGTTTGTGAATAAAGACTTGCATTACTTCTACTTCTTTTGTTGCCTTGGACAATGATGGCCCTTAAGGGTTTTTCACGGCCCTTATGGGCTCAGGGGAGACCCTTTCTTTCCATTGCTCTTTACTGTAATAAAAGGCCCTTAACAGATTGATTAAAGCATCAAGAGAGTCAATTATTCTGGGGTTTAGAGCTAGGAAAAATTAAGATGCTGAGGAGGTGATCCATTTGTTCTTTGTTGACGACACATTGCCTTTTCATAAACTTGACTCAGAGGCTTTATTAACGTTATATGCATTCTCTTATGTTTCCAAGCGATATATGATGTAAAAATCAATTTGAAGAAGTTAAAATTCGTTTTGATTGGAGAAAGGTGGGGTTCGGTTACCTTGGCTGGAATTCTGGGGTGTAAAGTGGCTACTCAACCATTAAAATACTTGAGATTGCCCCTTGGAGCTAAGTTCAAAGATATCTCCATTTGAGATCCGACTCTAAATAGATTTGAATATAGTCTAGCAGGGTGAGTTAAATGTTTCCTTTTAATAAGAGGAAGACTACGTTCATCAATTGCACTCTAGTCAATTTACCAACCCTTTGTCTGTCTCTATTTAGCATCTCGGTGAGTGTGACTAGAATCCTGGAGGCTATTCAACATCGTCTGATATTGGGTGATCATGATGAGAAAGGAGTTTGCACTTGGTGATTTGGAATGTTCTTTAAGGCCCATTTTCAGAGTGGTGGCCTAGAGATCTGATCAACGGTTAAATTCAAGGAAAAGCTCTGTAGGATGCGTAGCTATGGATGTTCATGAGGGAGTGGGATAGGTTGTGGTGGAGAGTGGTCAAAGCTGAGTTGAAACAGAAAATACGGGCTGGTATTCAAGAAGCTCAGGAAGTCCATATGGTGTTGGGATATGGAGGAAAACTGGCTTGAGAAGGTAGGATTTTCATGGATGCATCTGTTCGAATGTTGGATCAGGTTAAAAGGTGAATGTCTGTGGTTGAATTAATGAAGCAAAGGCGGAACAATTAACTGATGTTTTCTCATGATTTATTCTTCAGCTTGTAATAAAGAGGCAACAGTAGCAAAATCTTTTTCCAACTCCATGGGTAATGCTGTTTGGACAGTGAATCTGGATAATCTATTTTGCATTTTTATGATTTTTAAAATTTATAAATCAATTTTTTATCAATTGAATGAATAAATTTTTTTACAAATCATAATTTCATCACGACATCCAATAATTTGAAATGAAAAGTTTTATGTTATTTTTACATAACTTTGTATTAATTGTTAGAGATTTTCGTTGTTAATTTGCATTAAAATATGTCAAACTAATTAGGTATTGGGTTGAACATATTACATAAACAAGTTTTGATTCTATCTCAATTCGTACTTTTAGAAAAATGAAAAATGCTTTCTAAAATTTTAAAATTAGAGTAGTACATTAAAAATGATACATAATTCTTATAGAATATCTGCAAAAAGGAATATCTATTGCTGGAAGGTCCGTAAACATATCAATTTATTCTAGTGTTTCTCGTAATGTGCGAGACCAACTGAGGCCGTAGATAAGTCAATCTGGAAGCTCAG
Source organism: Carica papaya (assembly GCF_054855325.1). Classification (NCBI taxonomy): domain Eukaryota; kingdom Viridiplantae; phylum Streptophyta; class Magnoliopsida; order Brassicales; family Caricaceae; genus Carica; species Carica papaya. The sequence goes on along the minus strand of NC_142310.1, from coordinate 18,461,971 downwards.
TTCAAAAGGAACCTTTTTGCTATAATCTCTTTTGAAATAAAAAGTATAAGATGCATAAAAATTAGCACCAAAGGGATGCAACCCATTTACAAAAATATTTACAGTTTAGGCAGTCTATCTATCACAAATGCGAAGTCCTTCACTCTATACATATCATGTTCTAACAATAAAGAGCCAAAATAATGAAACTATCTGTCCCTAATATTAAATATATCATTTTCAATCCCATCAAAATTCCTTCTATTTCTCTCGCTCCAAATAACCCAAAAGATAATCAAAGGAATTAATTTAATACGTTTTTTTCTTTTTACAATACCTTCTCACGTCCAAATCTCATGCCTTACTGAGCCTGCCATAACCAAACTTATTACCCCAAGCAGGCCATAAATCATTGCCCATATATTATAAACTAGCAGGACACCACAAAAGGAGATGTTTGCAAGTTTCAGCCTCTTGCTTGCACATGTAGCACCAATTCACCATCACTCTTCCTCTTCTCATCAAGTTGTCAGTTGTCAAGATGTATTCTCTGCTAGCCTCCCATGCAAAAAAGACAATTTTTGGCAGAGTCTGAACCTTCCAAATCTATTTGGCTAGAAAGTAATCTGTCCTTAATCTCCCATACCCATCAGGTACTCATAAAAGGATTTAACAGAAATCTCGCCATTTTTCTTTGGTTTCCAGACTATTTGATCCCTCTCTGTTGTCACATGCACATCTGAGAGCAAATGAAGAATATCTTCGTACTTGCCTACCACCCAGTCATTGAGATTCCTAACCACATTAACACTTCAACCCTCATCCAACCTCCAGCTGCCATAGGCTGCCTCCACAGAGATACCGTTTTGCTAAAATCTTATCAGTTTTGTTTGGCAAAGAGTGACAGAACTGATAAAAATTTTCCGTAGAAACTGTTTAAAAGATAAATGCTTTACCCAGAGTGGCTTTTTTTCTTTGGTTTTCAGACAATTTGATCCCTCTCTGTTGTTACATGCACATCAGAGAGCAAATGAAGAAGATCTTCATACTTGCCTACATCCCAATCATTGAGATTCCTAACCACATTAACACTCCAACCCCCATCCAACCTCCAGCTGCCATAAGCCGCCTCCACAGAGATTCCTTTTTGCTAAAATCTTATCAGTTTTGTTTGGCAAAGAGAGACAGAACTGATAAAATTTTTCTGTAGAATCTGTTTAAAAGATCAATGCTTTACCTAGAGTAGCTTTTTTTTCCCTAAGAAGTGGCAGGGTGTTGTAGTTTAACAATAAACAATCTATTGAAGGGGGAAAGGTCATTATAAATGGGTGCTACTTGTTCAAGAGAGCTGCCAAATCTGGCAACCGTCTTCTTTTCTGGTGTCATTTTTCTTATCAACTTTGATTTATGGTCTAGAGTCTTCTTAGGATAAAGTGGGCAATTGTTGGATAGGTAAAAGAGGATATTTAGGAATGAGGAGGCACCCATAGGGATAAGAGCTACAACAAGAATTTATGCCTTATCTGTTTGGATTAGGGGTAATTTGGAAGGAAAAAAAATAGAAGGACCCTTATAGGACATTAAATTTTCTTTTGATATAATTAAAGATATCTGGAAAAGAGGAGTGCCTATGACAAACAGATGTTCCTTATGTAAAAATAGTCTGGAAACCTGCAGACACCTATTATTATGGTGTCCTGTCACTTATAAGCTTTGGTCTGAGATTTTTAGTCTCATGGGCATCCATGGGTTATGGCTGGTTCAGAAAAAGGTGAACTTCTTGCATGGGAGGGGCTTAGATTGAGAAACCAGACGAATTCCACTAACCATTTTCTGGATTGTTTGGAAAGAAAGAAATAACATTGTTTTTGAGGGTATTGAGTTAGATTTTGTCACTATCAAGGATAGATGGTTACATTTGTTTGAATATATTATTTTAGGTCACAGCCTTGATAACTTGGAGGACTTTGGTTCTATTGTAAATATACTTGTTGATCTATAAGTTCTTTATCTTTTTGTACATGGGCGGCGCCCCTTTAGCACCTCTTCTTTAATACAATTCATACTCTTATCTTGAAAGAAAAAAAAGATATCTGATATTAGATACCAGAGTTCTTTTAGTTAAGAGACATTTTTTACATATACGAGGATTTAAGTGATCTGATTGACTTTGACAGATTTGTTAAGCTTTTATATACAGCTTGCATCCTTTTGGTGCATTTTTATTATAATTTATCTTTTTTTTAAAATATAATGTGCTTCTATAAATCTTTCTCATGTAGGACGTATTAACCTCTAGGCTTTGTTTGGTGGAGGGGGATGGGATGCCAAGTAATAGACTAGAACAGATAAAATGGAAGGAGATGAAATGAACTGTAAAGTAATAATATTGTTTGGGTACCATGAAAATGAATGTAAGTATCTTAGGCTGTTTGGATAGGATGTGGAAATGGATGGAATGGAAAAGTATTAACATTACCCTTATTCTTTATAAACATAATGACATGATAATGTGTCCCTTATCGTATCATGTTTACATATGATTCAAATTATTATACGCTTTAAAAATATTATAAATTTATGTAATCGTGATATGCTAAATATTTTTGCAATATTTACATATAACATTCTAAATGATATAAATACTTTGTACACGTGTTGACACCCTCTTGGTGCTGGTTATCAATGATATATTTTGTACTTTTTATTTCAAAAAGATTTTTAAATTATATATATTAAATTTTGATAAATTTAACAATTTATCCATCTTCTAAATATTCATAATTCCCATAGTCCCTTCCTTTTAGTCACTTTGTTACTTGAAATGAAAGCAAGCAAAAAAGCTAATTCAACATATTTATAAGCTAGTTCGATGCAGAAAGCTTTAGAGGTGTTTGTTTTAGCATTTTTCGGATTTGGCTTGTAAGGAGAATTAAAGCTTAAAAGTTCGACTTATGTTTTTTTGGTTATATAATAAAGCCTATTTAATTTTATGCTTTTTGCCAAAATGCTTTTATTAAAATTGCTAAAACTTTTTATGTCATTTTAGAAATTTTATCGACATTCCAACTTTTAAGCACTCTTTTACCAAACACAATTATGAAAAAAATTACTATTCAAATATATTTCTCATTAGTTTTTAACAACTTATGATCTCTTATGCTTTAAACCTATAAAAAGAGCCAATGAGACAACTTTTTAGTCCCTGTTTGGCCAAGCTTCAACTTGATGCTGATCACAAAGTTCCTAAATTGAGAATATTTTGAAAGTAAAAAGGTATTTATGTAATTGTAATGCTTATGTCTTATTAAGGTATTTAGATAATTTAGGAACTAGTACCATAGATACCAAGTTTGCTATTTCTTAATTAGGATCGTATTTCATATCTTCTACTATAGGTTATTCCAGTAAGCTTACTATTTTCGTATTTCCTGGAATTCCTAAATAGACTTAAGAATTCCAATTTGGATTTTAATTTGGTGCCTGTGAGTAAAGTATCATGTCAGTTAGTCACTTTTGGAGTTAATTAGCGTGTAGGTGATGTTCGTGTAGAAGTGCCATTTTATATGCGTGACTATGACTTATACCATCTTGGTACCTTGTCAATAATTTCTTTTTCTTTTTCGACGGAGAAGAAAAAGAAGAATCTTCAAAGTTATGTAAGCTGCTCCTTGAGTTTTAGCTTTTCCCATATAATTTCCTTTTGAATAGTATTTCAATTATCTCTTCTCAGATTATGTGAAATTGTGGATAGTCACATAGCTTCCCACAGCATCTTGTCGTATTCAGCTCGATTTTCATTAAATTTTTCTTCTATGTATAACAAGATTGGTTAACTATATGATAAATCATCTGACAGTGGCAGGCATGCTTCGTCTGGATTTTTCTCAACTCTAAATACTTGAATTCTGATGTAACAGGCTCGACTCCCTGAAGCACGTGTTATTTATTGTTCTGCAACTGGTGCTTCTGAACCAAGAAATATGGGTTATATGGTCAGGCTTGGTCTTTGGGGAGCTGGAACATGCTTCACTGATTTTCAGAAATTTCTAGGTGTGGTTTCCATTTTCCCCAACTTCTCTTCCTTTGCATTTAATATCTATCTACCTTATGTCATTACTTTGTAATTGAGTTTGTGAATCTTCATTTTTAAGTATAGAATAAGTAGGATGGTTTAGTTGATTAACCTCCCTTGACTACTGAAGATGAGGTGAATTATTTTTTCCATTACGAATAAGTTTCTGTTGCTGATTTCTTCTTTGGCGTTCTGCTAGTGCTTTAAGTGTAGAGGCAGTAGGGTAGTTTAGTTGATTAACTTCCTTTGACTACTGAAGGCAGATGATTATTTTCTCCATTACTAATAAGTTTCTGTCGCAGATTTCATCTTTGGCATTCTGCTAATGCTTTGTTTAGATACTATAACTTGCGTCATTAAAATCTGATTCAAGTTCTTGATCATTTTTTGTTTCTATTTGGGTGATTTAGACAGTTCAAGAACCTTAACTGTTATTTTTCTTCTTGACCACGTATGATTAAAATTTTTAACTAGAAGATAATTTTTCAGGGCATTTCTGAGTAGTAAATTGAAATTGGGTGGAAACTATCTCTGAGGAAAAGCTTATTTCTATTACACTGTGTTTGGTCTAATTCTCATTCACTTCTTAGTTTAATTTCACTTTTTTAATAAGCATTATTAGAACATAACTTTTGTGTTTGAGATACCACTATCCTCCACTCGCATTTTTTGACGATAAGATGTCACAAACTATGGTGAGTATGGTGGATGGAAAGGAAATAGAGGGAAAAGGAGTTCTTTGTCTTTGTGCAGTATTTAGGTTGATCTTTCTATAGGAGCTTGTAGATTGGGCATTTTGCTTGGAGAAGATAACACTTTGAGTTAGTTTTGTTCAATATGGTGGCTATAGGGAGTTTTGCTTATCGGAGTTCTAGATGCTAGTCCTGCATTTTTGATTTGGTCTATGATCTGGAAACTTCCTTTACATAAATGGGAGATGACATTTTAAGGCCTTTGTGAGGCATGGTGCTTTTATCTTTAGTGTGCAACTTTTCTCGTGCAACCTGGATTTGCTCTTATTAGTTAGTCTGTGCGGCAAAGAGACAGTTGGCAAGGGAAATGCCATAATAAATCATTATTGTTGAAAGATTAGAGTTCAAACTAATTAAATTAATTTAGCTAGATTTATGAAGAGTATAGAGTTAATTTTTCTGCTTATATATAGATAGTATATATTAAAAAGTGATTATCTTGTTTTCTAACAGAAAGAAGATACGATTGAAAGTATACAGCATTAAAATAAATTTATTTACTTTCACATTTTATTTAATTCAAATAAAATGTGAAAGTAAATAAATTTATTTTCTTTTGTTGTACAGAATTGACTTCTTACCTTTTTCTGTATTGGAATGACTGGACATTTGGTTCATTGTGTAAGGTAAGAATATGTGACGAATGTAATAGGTACTACATGATAAAGATTTATTATTTTGTTTGGTTTGTTGAGTTATGATTATCTTGTAAGTGTGTTACTGCAGAAGTTGTAATTTTGATTCATTTCTTTTGAAGGGGATCATGAATCAGAATTACATTTACAGATGTATCTGTAAGGAGCAATTTTATTTTGAAGGCTATTGTATCTTACTTATCAAGATGAGTTTAATTAATTGATTAATTTTTTTTTTTGTATTTGAATATATTTGAAAATTTATGGTTATCATATGATTTAATATTTGAAAGTTTTTTTTTTTAATTAAATAAAGAATTTCTTAATCTTTTAAATTTAGGAACGAAGAAGAAGTTATAAATTAATTTCAACAATAAGGAGATTTATAATTGCTGAAACTAAAATAGTAATAAAAAATATAATATAATATGTATAATTTGATTAATTAAATTGATTATATAAAATTTTGTCAGTTTTTTAAACTTATGTTTTAGGGCGTGATATAAATAGGGTGATTGATTTTGAGAGTTTTAGAGAATACTTACTGACTTCTAAATATTTTTGTTCGTAGGTGGCATCCATTTGGTGCCAATGTGTTAATATACATTTTATATATTTTATTTAAAAAAGGGAATTATGTAATATTATATACATTTGATAATATGTACATTTAATACATATTTTTAAACAAATCCAATAAGTAGAGTTATGATAACTATTTGTGTATTATTACAATTTCCTTTCAGCTTTTGGTACTGTTGGAATAAAATATTATAATGAGGTTGTAATGAGTAGTAATTGCGAACTGAAGAATGTAATGTAATCTTTTTTTGGAGGAAGGTGGTTGATGCTAGGTGGGGGCAGAGTGAAGGGGGGGTGCTACTTAGAGAATTGGGGAGGCCTTGCAGTATGGGTTTTTGGAAGGGTATTTCGGCAAGGAGACAACTTTTTTGTGATTGTGTATATTTGAAGGTCGGTAGAGGGGATAAGGTTCGTTTTGGCACAATAATTGGTTCAGGGAAGCGTGCCTAAAAAACCTTTTCTCGTAGATATATGCCATTGTTCAGTCGAAGAATATGACGGTAATGGATACGGCTGGGGGTGTTTATTCCAATAGGGATTGGTCGGTTAGTATGACCAAACACTTGAATGACTGGGAAGTGGAGGAATATGAAGCTTTACTACAACTCTTGGCCAACATTCAATTGAATCCATGTGATGATCAACTTGTGTGAAAGTTGAAGAAGAATAGTTCATTCATGGTGAGATCTTTGTATAATTATTTGACAACTAAATGGGAATCGAAAGGGCGGTTCTTCCTGGCCAAGCAAGTTTGGATAACAAAAGTACCTCCAGGAATTACTTTTTTTTGCTTGGGCAGCAGGTAGAGAATATATTCTAACCATTGATAAGCTGATGCAAAGAGGGGGTGTTTGGTGGACAGATGCTATTTGTGCAAGAAGGCTGTGGAAATTGTAACCACTTACTGCTTTAGTGCCCAATGTTCTATAGTTTGTGGTTTATGGTATATTGTCTGCTTGGGATTTCTTGGGTCATTGCAGGGTCGGTAAAGGATGAGATCAGGGCTTGGGGAAGTTTATGTAAAATGAAAACATTTGCTAGTCTCCTTCCTTTGACTATATTTTGGGTTATTTGAAAAGAGAAAAATAGTAGGTCCTTTAACGGATTGGAAAACAAGATTCACAATTGAGGGATAGGTGGTTTTATTAATTTGGGTCTATTTTATTGGGGCATGATAACTCTAGGGTGGAAAATTTTGGGTATATAGTTGGCACGCTTACTAACTCATAAATATTTTGTAAATGGGTAGTACCCCTTGGGTATCTATGATTCTTTAATATAGTTTTCGCTTTTACACTAAAAAAAGATGTAATCAAAATTTTACCACAGCATGATCCAACTTCTGTGAATAGATATTACTTTTTCAAGTAAACTCCAGTGAACCAAATGTGTCTTGGATTAATGAGCGAGCGGATAATTTTTTAACCAACTAATTTAATGGAACTACTTTAGAAAATTAAATAAGTTGTTTGAAAGGAACACTTTTAGAAAATTAAACAAGTATTTAGAATCGGAGATCTCCAATTGCAATAATCAACTAAAGTTCTTAATATCATTTGTATGATAATCTTGGAAATATCATGATGTTAAATTTTACTATGATAGCAATTTTATGTCACCCGTAACAATCCTCACCGCTATCACAAAAAAAAAAAAGGAAAATAAAATGACTTATTTATCAGATCCTCAGTAGCAGCTGCTAATCGTGGAGTAGGAATTACTCAACTAGAATAGAAGCTAAATAATTTTCCTGAATGGTCATTGACCTCCGAAGTTCTACTATATTGCCAAAATAAAGTAATATTTCTAATGTTATATAAAGCCTGAAAATTCATCTTTATTTTGATAATATTTCTTAACAACTATACTTTTTTCTTTAGTGCCTCCCCTTATTGTGCATTTAATCTGTACAACGATATGTTAGCAGAACGTAAGCATTCTTATTATCGTAAAAGGAGAAAACTGAAGATTGCGATGGTATATATCTTTCTAGTTGTTTCAATCTTTTCCAGCTTGACTGACAATGATGTAAAAATTCAAAAGCTTGAAGAAGTTCACTAATTGACTGGAGAAGGTAGAACGCTGGTCGGCCACGACGGCCGGCTATTAGGATAACAGGATGAGTATAAGATGCCGCAAGTTTGTGATGATTGAGAGGAAAACATTTGACTTAGTGAATGAAGGGGAAGATTTGAAGTGCTTAAGAATAAGTGAGAATAGTTGGGGATTTAGAGCATCGATTCCGAGGGAGAAGGAGGAGTTTGAGTGGCTGTTGGACTCGCTGGAAGACTTTTATTGGCGGAAGGGGCAAGATTTCTGGAGGAGGAGCAAGGTTGGGCATGGTTCCCGGTTCGGAATTGTGCTGGGATGGAATAGAAGAGGGAGGTTCCTGATTCTGTCCGAAGTGAGAGGTAAATATGCGAAACAGATAATCATCCCAGACGGGTTGGAAGAGGGCGGATGGTGGGAAATAATGAGATTTGCTTTTGAACTTGCTGAGAAAGTTCATCAATCCGGACGGGAGGGGAAAGAGAATGGAGGAAAAAGATTGCAGGGAAGCGACGACAGACAGGACTAATAGCAATGAAGGCAGCTGTTTTCAATGCCCCAAATGCCAAATGGAGTGGTGTATTTCGATAGCATTGGTACCCATGTATGCGGCGGCTATGAAGAGGAATGGTGAGAGCAGGAGTCGGATAGGGCAGAAAAGACCCGTTCACGAATCGGGTCAGGTCATTTTGGATTTTCAAATGGATAGACAAGGAGGGAGAATGCAAAATGCAATGAGGGCCCATCGTTTTGGCGGTGATGTGAGAAAGGGTTTAAAAATAAATTGGGTCGGAGCAGGGGGAGCGAAAGGGAAAAGAAAATTTTTGTTAGATTGAAAAGGAAAAATGGGTCAATCAACCCGGCCCAAGTCAACCCAAAAATTTGAATCCGAATGGGAGAAAGGAAAGTGAGTCCTGAACTAGGTCTGCAAAAGAAAAGAAGCGGAAGGAAGAGCAGAGTGCGAAAGAAGAAAGAGAGGTTGAAGATTAAAGAGAGAGAAGAGGAGGCGGAAGCCGGAAAATCGGTGTCGGAACCAGAAAATCTGTCTGTTTCACGTGAAAACGACGAACAGGTGGAAATGTTGACAGTCTTGATGGGGGAAGGAGAGCAGACTGAAATACCGGAAATGTGGGGTGAAATGGAGGAGGAGGAGGAGAGGGAAGAGATGGGAGGGGTGATTGTGGTGGTCGAAGAGACAGAAGGTGAACTGATTTTGTTTGAAAACTCAGGAGGGGAGGGAGAAAATGACAGTGATGCAAAGTCACTGGAATGGGTGAGAGGGGAGTCGGAGAGGGCAGTGTGGCTATTCCAAAATATCCAGAGATTGTGTGATGCAATGGGAATGACGTTTGAGGATGTTGAAGTGCAGTTAGAAGAAATGTTGGGGGAAATTGAAAGGAGGAGGAATGTGAGAAAGAAGGAGTGGTCCAGGGATGAAAGAAAGAAAAAAAAAAGGAGGGGAGTTGAGGGAATGAAAGAGGTTGCAATCGACTATAAGTTATGATGGGGGGATAACAGTTGGTGGGGCAGGGACAGAGAAGACTAAATAAAATAAAATGTTGGGTAAAATTGTATCATAGAATGAAAAGGGGATAAATGATAGAAAAAAGAGAGATGTTTTAAAGGGATGTTTGAAAAGATGGAGTCCAGAAGTAGTGTGTTTTCCAGAAACTAAAATAGTTTGAGGAAAGGGATGTGAATAATTTATGGGGGTGTAAGGAGAAGGAATGACACTATATCCCCGCCTTAAGGGGCAGCGGGAGGGATCATTGTGAAATGGAGGGAGGATAGAGTGAGATGCAGGGAGGTGATGGTTAGGGAGGTGTCTATCTCATGTGTTTTTGAAAATGTGGTGGGGGGTGGTGTTTGGGTGTTTACAGGAGTGTGCTGTAGAGGGTCTAGTGAAGAGAGAAGGGTGGTATAGAGGGAGTTAGCGGAATGCAGGGAGAGGTGGAGAAGCGATTGGGTTGTGGGTGGAGACTTTAATATTGTGCTTAGAAGGGTGAAAGGTCGAGAGGGCAGTACTCTGTGGGGTGTATGGAGAGTTGATTGATTGTATTGAACATATAGAGGTGGTGGACTTACCATTAACGGGGGGCAATTGGACTTGGTTCAATGAAGAACTAATCCCACTTTTTCTAGATTTTGACAGGTTCCTGGTGTTTGCTAATGTGTTGCCCAAGCTACTTGGTCTTACTTAGAGGGTGTTACCGAGACTGGTTTCGGATCATGCTCCCATTTGTTTGATGGTGGAAGGGTTGGAATTGGGATTAGTTCCGTTTAGGTTGGACAATAAATGGATCAATCTGAAAAGTTTTGAGAATGTGCTAACAAAAGTGTGGATCGAGACCAAGATTGACGGGAAAACAACTTACAGAGTAACATGCAAATTAAAAATACTGAAAAATGTGATCAAGAGATGTACTAAAGAGGAAGGTATTAAAGAAGCAGTGCAGACCAACTATCCTACTACAGATTCAGGAAACGGATAAAAAGGAGGGTGAGATGGGTTTGACTGAGGAAGAGGTGTCCATGAGGGAGGGTTTAAGGGTAGAGGCAGCATATAGAATGAGTATGGAAGAGATCTAGTGGCATCAAAAGGCGAGAGGGAAGTGGATTAAAGATGGGGACTGTAACACTAAATTCTTTCATTGTGTCATTAGCTATAGAAGGCGTAATTATGTTGAGGATTTGACTGTGTATGACGACATAGTGGTAGGTAATCAGAATATGATGGAAGCAGCAAGGATGTTTTTTTTTTCGGATTTAGACATGGAAGAGAACTAAACCAAAGTCGGAAAATCTGAATTTCAAACAGTTGGAGACGATCGACAATATGTACATTGAAAAAGAATTCACTGAGGATAAAATAAAGAAGTGTTTGATGGAATGCAATGGGGACAAAGCGCCAGGTCCTGGTGGTTTCAATATGGGTTTTCTGCAAAAATTCTGCCATGTGTTGAAAGACAACGTGTTGGCTTTGTTTGAAGATTTCCACAAGCATGGCTTTTTTGTGAAATCTCTTATACTATTTTCCTAGTTCTTATTGCAAAACAAGGAGCTGATAATATTAAGGACTTTAGACCCATTAGCTTGGTGGGGTGCATCTATAAACTTATATCTAAAGTTTTGGCAACTAGAATGGCTAGTGTTCTAAGGAATGTTATTGGGGAGAGTCAGCATGCTTTTGTGGATGGGCATCAGATTGTGGATGCAATTCTAGTGGCTAATGAAGTGGTAGACGATATTGTGGGGAACGGAAGAGAAGGTATTTTGTGTAAACTGGATATGGAAAAAGCCTATAACCATGTGAACTAGGACTTTGTAGACTATATGTTGGGTCGATTTGGTTTTGGAATGAATAGAGGAAGTGGATTAGGACTTGTATTAGTAGTACATCCTTTGCAGCATTGATCAATGGTGGACCATCTTCTTTCTTCAAGGCTTCTAGGGGTCTTAGACAAGGTAACCCTCTTTTCCTCTGCTACTCAAGTGGAGGGATTTATTGCGGGGTATTTGGGCGGGGAAGAGAGATACTCAAGTGGAGGTTTGACATCTTTTCTTTGTAGATGATACACTAATATTCTGTCAACCAGTCAAAGAGATGATGCTGAATTTGTAAGACATTCTCCTATGTTTCTAAGCGGTATCGGGATTGTATATTAATATCGAGAAATCAGAAATGATTAGAGTTGGTAAGGAAGGTGAGCTTGACTTTTTTGCTGGATTTATAGGTTGTAGAACGACGTGTCTCTCTTTAAATTATTTGGGGGTTCCATTGGGGGGCTAGAGCTAAAGATAGTGCGCTATGGGATCCCGTGATTGAACTGTATGATAAAAGGTTGGCTAAGTGGAAGAGAAAATTTTTATCGAAGGGGGGAAGATTTACTCTTGTAAAAAGTACTCTTTCTAATATTCTCATTCACAATCTCACAGTTCTTCCACTACCTGCGAAGGTGGCGAGGAAACTCGAAAGGATTCAGTATCAGTTTCTTTGGAGTGATGATGCTGAGAGGAGGAGGTATCACTTGGTGAATTGGAAAGAAATTTAAAAACCATTGTGGAATGGGGGTTTGGGTATTAGATCTTTGACTGAGATGAATAAAGCACTACATGGTAAGTGGTTTTGGCAATATCTTCATGAAGATGACATATTGTGGAAGAAGATCGTGGAGGTGAGATGGGGCTGATGGAATGACAGAGGAGCCTGGATGGGGTCTGGGGGATAGTGGGGGAGAGGATTATGGAGGAATATTTGTTTGGAAAGCGAGAGATGGGTGTCATGTACATGATGGAAGCTGGGTAGAGTAATAATATTAAGTTATAGGAGGAGGTGTGGATTGATGAGGGCTGTCTTAAGGAGAGATTCCCAAGAATTTATGCATTAGCGCTATGTAAAAACATGACGGTTGAAGAGGCATTGGTTGGAGGTAGAAGTGGGATGGGTTGGGAGATAGCAGTCATGAGAAACTTTAATGATTGGGAGGTAGAGGAGTATGAGAGCCTTCTATTGTTTTTATCAGCGCTGAAAGTTATGGAGGAAAATGATAAGCTATTATGGAAACCGAAGAAAAATGGGATGTTTTCGGTCAAATCGTATTATGAGATACTTTTGGGAATGGAGGATAGGAATACAACTTCTTTTCCATCAAAACAAATATGGAAAATTCAAGCTCCCCTCAAAATTGCTTTCTTTCCTTGCGAAGCTACGAGGAATGCCATCTTAATGATTGATATGTTGCGAAAGAGAGGGCATATGCTGGTTAATTGTTGCTATATGTGTAAAAGGTAGGTGGAAACATATAACCAGTGATTACTATTTAGTCTGGCAGTTCAACACATTTGGTCCATGGTTTATGGGCTCTTGAGGGTTAATTGGGTAATGACTGATTCAATTAGGGATGAGATTTAAGCTTGGCAGGGAATTGGTAGGAATAGTAGATTTTTTAGCTTAATTCCGTTGACCATATTTTGGATTACTTGGAAAGAAAGAAGTAGAAGAGTTTTTGAAGGGGTTGAAGGGGATACGGGTAAAATTAGGGATAGATGGTTCCACTTGTTTGGTTCTCTAATTCTGAGGAATGATTTGTATAGGGTGGAAGATCTTGGGTATTTAATTGATTGCCTAACTAATATGTGATTCTTTTGTACACGGGGTGCACCCTCTTGGTGTTTTGTTAATAGAATTATACTTTTTATTTCAAAAAAAAAATCCAAAAGCTTGGTTCTTTCTCTTTCTCTCTCTCTCTCTTTCTAAAAGAAGGTTCTTGTATCATTTCTGAATTACATTCCAGAATATGCATAGATGCTATTTGGCACACATTAAAAAATACATTAATATTTTTTGATGATGAGAAGCAATTTTTCCTTTTTTTGATGAAAGAATAAATATTATTTAAAACAAAGAATATTTAAAAAAATATGAAAAAGATAAAGTTTTTTTTTGAGACAAAAGTATATAAATGTATTAAAATTGACACTAAGGGGGTACCACCCATATACAAAAGATTTACATATCAATGAATATATTTACAGTTGTTCCAAAATCATCCAAACTATAGATGTGTCTCGAAATATAGGAGACAAAATAGTGAAACCATCTATCTTTAAGGTTGGTAAACGAATATTTCTTCCCGGCGAAAACCCTGTTGTTTCATTTTATTCCAAATGATCCATAAGATGGTAAGGGGAATGAGGCGGGCAGCTGTGTTTTTACCAGTGAGCCCCTCCCAAGTGTTTAGTTCACTAATGATCGAGCCTGCCATCACCAGTTGATGCCCATGAGGTTGTATACAAGAGTCCAAAGATTGTAAGAAAAGGGGCACCAAAGCCATAGATGATTAGAAGATTCACTGGTGCTTTTGCAGGGAAAACATCTATTCATTAGAATTTTCTCCCTTTTCATAAGATTGTCAATAGTCAATATACGCTCCTTAGATGCTTCCCAAGCGAAAAATGATACTTTTGGAGGAGCAAGAGTCTTCTAAATTATTTTGTGGGGAAAGCTGTCAATAACATCAACCTTGTAATTGATCTGATTATTATAAAGGGAGCTGACCGAGAAAGATTTATTCTTCCTTAAGGTCCAACAGATTTTGTCTTTGCTAGCATTAAGCTGAACCGTGTTCATGAAGGAGAGAAAAATTTCAAACTTCTCGACCTCCCAGTCATTGAAATACCTGGAGACAGAAATAGGACAAGTTTTGCACTCAGTATTACTAAAGGCGTCTCCCAGCAGGATGTTCTTCTCTCTGGCAATAGCAAAAACATTGGGAAATTTGGACATGAGATTTATCTCCCACACTAGGTGTCCTAGAATCGTATTTTATTACAATTCCCAACTTCCGACCTGATACAATCAAGCACCCTGCTGTACATGTCCATAATACCTCGCCATAGGCTTAAGTCATGAGCTCTGTTGACTAAGGTGAGATTACCGTTGTAGTCCTTTATCGCCCATTTTATCTCAATAATCTTCTTCCAAAGGCTGTCGTCTCCATTAAGGTACCTCCAAATCCATTTTCCATGGAGAGCTTTGTTCATGGTAGTGAGCGATCTTCCCCAACCCGGCCAACCTGGTAGGGCCCTTCACCTCATCCCATTTGATAAGGTGATATGTTCTTTTACTGTCGACATCATCTCAAAGGAACCTGTTCTGAATGGATTCAAGATGTTTAGCAACATACACAGGAATTATGAAGACTGACATATAGTAAATGGGGAGGTTAGAGAGAGTGCTTTTGATAAGTGTTGGTCTTCATCTGTTAGAGAGAAAATGTCTCTTCCAATTGGCTAGCCTTTTCTCAAACATATTAATCATAGGACCCTAATTTTTTTTGTCTTTGAACCTAATGCTTAGTTAGAGATCAAGGTATTTGATGGGAAATTGTTTTTCAGCACAACATAGAACTTTTGCCAATTGCTTCCCATTATTTCCGGATTCATTACCCACGAGTTCAGATTTTCTAAGATTATTTTGAGGCTGGAGACAGCTTGAAAACAGAGAAGAATACATCGCAGGTTTAGCAGCATTCTGGCATCTGGTTTATAGAAAATTAAAGAATCATATGTGAACATGAGGTGAGTTATTTTGACCTTGTCACCAGTGTTCTCCAAGACAGTTCCCTCAATCAACTTTAAGTCCCTAGCCTTTAAGATAAGTTTGTTAAAAACATTCATAACAATAATGAAGGGCAAGGGTGAGAGTGCATCCCCGTCTCAAGCCTTTAGATGCTTGAAAAAAAGAGGAAGGCCCGCCATTGACCTCAACTGCAAAGCTAGTTGTGGTGATGCAAGATTTGATCCATTTTCTCAATTCTTCCCTAAAACTGTGTCTATACAACAAATAATCCACAAATTCCAGCATACATTGTCAAAAGCCTTCTCCATATCCAATTTACAGAGTATTTTAGACCTTTTGTTGTGGACCATCTCAGTAACCACTTCATTTGCGATCATAAAAGCATCAGATATCTGTCTCCCAGCCACAAAAAGGTATGTTGGCATTCATCAATGATCAAATGAAGGATTTTTGAGAGCATGTTAGCTAAAACCTTGAAATCAGTTTATCTAAGCTGCTGGCAGGAAAGAAGAAGGCATCAATGATATCCTTATGGAAATAGATGACCTGGACAGAAAAAAAGAACACTCGCTTCTTTCCATTGATGAAAGAGATACAAGAAAGAATATGAAGCTTATGCTGTCTAACAAGCTGCATATGGAAGCCATATCTTGGAAACAGAAGGCCAGAGAAAAATGGATTTAGAATGGCAACAAGAACTCAAAATATTTCCACATGCTTGCTAATCACAGAAGAAGAATCAACTTTGTGGAAGAACTCACAATTGGAAACAACAGAATTACTAGTAATGAGGCTCTCAGGGAAGGTGCAAAAATCCATTTTTAGAATTTGTACACTGATCACAGACCGAATATAGACAATCTATCTTTTAACATCATTTCTGAGCAAGATAAGGAGCACTTAGCGGGAAAATTCACTGAAGAAGAAATTTTAGATTGCCTTCGTGAGTGTGATGGAGATAAAGCCCCCAGTCCAGATGGTTTCAACTTCAAATTCTTCTAAACTTTTTGGAATACAATAAAATGTGACATTATCGAATTTTTTAATGACTTCCACAATCATAGCACCTTTGTGGATCTCTTATTCCACATATCTCGTTATGATTTCAAAACGAGCCAACCCGGAGAACATAAATGATTTTCGGCCTATTAGCCTCATTTGGTGTATTTACAAATTATTATCTAAAGTCCTGGCTAAAAGGCTCTCTAAAGTGCTTGACGAAATCATTAGTGAATGCCAACATGCTTTTGTTTACGGGGGAAAAATATCTGATGCCATTTTGATTGCTAATGAGACTGTTGATGAAGCCATAAGACACAATAAGAAGGGTGTTCTTTGTAAGCTTGATATGGAAAAAGCATTTGATCCTGTAAACTGGGACTTTATTGATTACATGTTTCAAAAAATGGGTTTTGGTCAGAAATGGAGAAGCTGGATCAGATTTTGCATCACAACCTCCAGCATCGCGGTTATGGTTAATGGCGGACCTTCTTCATTTTTTACTGCATCCACAGGTTTGAGGTAGGGGGACCCTCTTTCCCCTCTTCTCTTTATCATTGTTATGGAGGTCTTACATAAACTTATTGAGAAAGCTAAGGAACTACATATGCTTAAAGGTATTACCGTCGGCAATAGAAACAAAACAATTGAGATATCACACTTATCTTTCGCTGATGACACCCTTTATCTTCTGTCAACCGGAGATTCACTCACTCACTTTTTTTAGATAAGATTTTATCATGTTTTCAAGCTATCTCTGGTTTAAAAATTAACCAACACAAGTCTGAAATGGTTATTTTGGGTGCTGGTGATGATATTGTTGATTCCCTTAATGCTACTCTCGACTGTAGACTCTTACTTTTGCCTATCACCTATCTTGGAGTGCCGTTGGCTGCAAAACACAATGACAGCAAGATTTGGGACCCAGTTGTAGACATGGTACAAAACAGATTGGCGACTTGGAAAAAGAAATTTTTATCTAAAAGGGGTAGGCTTACTCTCATCAAAAGCACTCTCTCCAACTTGCCCATCTATCATCTCTCGGTGCTCAATATTCCGTCCAAGGTGGTAAAAAAGATAGAAACAATTCAATGTAACTTCTTATGGGGAGATGTGGATAATGAAAGGAAAAAATATCACCTTGTTATCTGGAAAAGAGTAAAAAAACCAGTAAGAGATGGCAGTTTGGGTTTGCGAACTCTTGTTAATTTAAACAAAGCACTCCTTGGGAAATGGATATGGAGATATTGAAATGACAAAGAAAGTCTTTGGAAAAAGGTTATTGATTGTAAATGGTTTGCTGGTGATCAAAAGAACCTTTCGCAAATTAAAAAACACAACTATGACAGAAGTCTATGGAGAAACATCATGAACATTAGAATGACTTTCCTTGATTGTACTGAGTGGATTATCGTCAAAGATGACAAAATTCAATTTTGGAATAGCACCTGGTGCAAAACGGTGGTTCTTAAAGACAGATTCCCACAGATTTATGCCATCTTTAAATTAAAAAATGCTCTCATGGGAGATGTTGTCACTCCGGACAGCCTTAATAGATGGAACATTATTGTAATGAGAAACCTTCAGGATTGGAAAATTGAAAAATATGAAGTCTTACTTCTTTGTCTGTCGCACATTCAGATTAAAAATCATGAACACAAGTTGCACTAGAAACACAAAAACAATGACAAATTCACTGTCAGCTCGTTCTATGACTTCCTGGATGGCTGGATCAATGGTAATCAATTGAAATTTCCAGCTAAAATCATTTGGAAATCTGTAGCCCCACCCAGAATCTCTTTTTTCGCATGGGAAGCTGCTAAAGAAAAAATTCTTACCTTGGATAATCTTATGAGAAGAGGATAATCTTATGAGAAGAGGAATTCCTATCGCAAACAGGTGTTACTTCTGTAAAATGGGACTGGAATCGTGTAATTATCTTCTACTTTGGTGTCCTTTCTCTCACAAACTTTGGGTAATGATTCTTGGCCTATTGGGGCTTTCTTGGGTCATGACAATCACAGCCTTTGGGGAACTTTTTGCTTGGGAATGTCTTAGCAAAAGAAACAAGCTCTTTAAACTCACCTCCCTCACGGTATTTTGGGTCATTTGGAAAGAAAGAAACAAATGTGCTTTTGACGGAAAAGAATTAGACTTCAACACTTTAAAAGACAATTGGTTTAACTATTTTGGCTCTACCATACTTGAGTATGATATTGATAGTATTGTTGATTTTTCTGACTAGGCTGATTGACATGAATTCACTAATCTCTTTGACTCCCTCTTTTTTGGGTATAAGGACGATGAAGGTGGCATTCATGGATTTTACAAAGGACTCGGATCTGGGTAAATCAGAGAACATATCCGGGGCATCTTCCTTTATATGGTCCCAAAAGTTCTATAAGAACTTCAGGCTGAAACCATTAGGTCTAGGGGCCTTGTCCCTGTTGCAGTTGCAAAGCACATCCCAAATTTCCTCCTCAGAGAAAGGGGTCTCCAATTGTGTGCGATTAAATTCGTCTAAGCTTTCAAAAAGGAGGTTGTCCAATTTAGGTTTGAAAATGATCCTTCTGGAAAAAAGCTTTTGCGCCTTCTCTCATGGCCTCATTGTCCGAGATAGAGTTCTCCTCAATATGCATCTCCTCTACATAATTAATTCTTCTTCTATGGTTTGAAAGACAGTGAAAGAACTTTGTGTTCCTATCTCCCTCTTGTAACCACTTCTTTCTAGATTTTTGTTTCCGCGAAATTCTTCTATGTGAAGACTATTTACCAAATCAGCTCTAAGCTTGTTCCGTTTTGATAATCCCTTGAGGGAGAAACCTGAGCAGCCCTCGAGAGAGTCAAGGTTAGTAAGTTCCCTCATGGTATCATTAATGTGCCCCTCCTCCTTGAGACCAACTCTTTAGTCCAAGCTTTTATCTCAGATTTAAGCCTTTTGAATTTGAAAGCAATTCTATAAGTAGCAGTACGCTCAACAATAATATTGTTCCACACCCTATGCACTAAATTCTTGAAACTGTCAACTTTTAGCCATTTGGTCTCAGATCGGGAGGGGACAGGACCCCATTTAATACCATCAGATGCAAGAAAATTTGGGAAATGATCAGAGATGGGTTTAGAAAATACCTTTTGAATCAAATCAGAGCAATGCAATAGGAAATTGGGAGCCACAAAAAACTGATTAATTCTGGAAAAAAGGGTGGATCGCTTTGATTACTGTACGTCCATTGGCGCCCAGTAAGTAGCAAATCAATCAAGTTGAGCCGATCAATATGATCGTTGAATTCAGTGGCACAAGAGGCAGAGAAATGTTCTCCCGACAACTCATTGCGGCTCGGAGTCATGTTGAGTCACCCCCATCACACTCTTGTTACCCCATCTGTTTAGACAATCAGAAAGCTCATTCCATAACAAAGAGTTCTCCTCTGCATTCTCTCCACAATAGACACCTGAGAAGAACCACTCACCACAATCCCTTCTGTTTACAAAAAAAGAGGAAGAAATAACCTCACTAATGATGGAGTCTTTATGTTCGACAACCTCTTTGTTCCAGATAAGGAGGCTATCCTCAATTGTCCCCTTGGTCGGAAGCGATTGCCAACCCAAGTCCTTGTCCCCCACCTTCAAGCTCTTCTTACTTCTACCTTCATAATTAATGGTATATTGCAAC
This sequence comes from Carica papaya, assembly GCF_054855325.1. Classification (NCBI taxonomy): domain Eukaryota; kingdom Viridiplantae; phylum Streptophyta; class Magnoliopsida; order Brassicales; family Caricaceae; genus Carica; species Carica papaya. The sequence goes on along the minus strand of NC_142310.1, from coordinate 18,442,146 downwards.
CTTTTGAGTTCTCTTGACCCGCCCGAGCTTTGGTTCTTTCTGGTCTTTTCGGTAGACTCATCTGTTTTCCTCTGTTCCCACATCTTTTTTTCTAGTTCGGCAAATAAGAGCATGACTTGATGTTCAAAGCCGTCGAAAGAGACTCCTAGTGATTTGCTGACATGCTGAATGTTTCTAAGACCCAAGTGGAATATATTTGCTCATCATAGGCTATGTCGAAGTTCGAGGAGCTAGAACTAGTAACTAGTGGTCACTAGGAATAATTTCTCCATATTTTACCTCAGACACTGTCATGATTTTTAGGGCAAAAATGGGCGAGAGGAATCGACACACCTGTGAAATATGGTATCTTGTCCACCTCAGACTTGTCAATCCTGGCAAGAGGCATTGGTTCAACTTCCTCATGATCATGTATTTCAACAATCGACACAGATTCGCCCGGCCTATCCGGGTTGCGTGCGCCAATGAAACCCTCAAGTCTAAAGACTTCCGCTGTACTCAATTTATTTCCCTCCCCAACTAAAATGGTCTCCTTCTCGACAATGGAAGTTTCTTTTTTAAGATTTGGGACGGATCATTTTTCTTGGGTCACTAGATCCATTTCACTCTCGGACTTTTCTTCATCTCAGATACTTTGCTCAGCCTGCCAAAATCAAACCTTCTCGGGTTTTTTTTCCTCACGACTTCTTTACTTGGTCCGACATGCTCAACCCACTTCCTTTTTTCTTCTCTTGTAAACTTCGGCTTACCTGAAGGACCGTGCATCGGGATTGGGGCCCCAAAGTTAGGCCCGTCGAGATTGGATAAAGATATTAGAAAATAAAGGATGATAGTCCTTCATCCAAAAGTAACAGAACAATTAATATATGATAGCAGTCTAATCCAGTTGTTATGCGGATGGTGAAGTTCCCATAAAGAAGCCATGGACTAAGCTGAAAGGCAAGCTAAAAAAATATAATCCAAGGATTGAGACCTTTGCTTAAACATTATTGCAACATTTGATAAAGCGCTAGGTCTAGATGGTTTTTCTATTGTTATTTCTTTTTCCATAATTATTAGGATGTGGTTAGAGAAGGTTATGTCAAGGTTTTACACCAATTCCATCTAAACAGAGAATAAGAACAAGTATAAATTCTAACTATATCACTCCTTTGCAGGAGAGATTGGATTATTAAAGTTGTTGATAATCATCCCATAAGTCTGGTAACAAGTGTTTACAAGATTATCATTACTGAATGGTCTCTTCAGTTAGAAGAGGTGTTGGAAGAAACTATTCCCATGAGTAAGATTGGTTTTGTTGTTGACAAAAAAATTCTTGACATGTCACTTATCGCCAATGGGGTTGCTGCGGAGGCAATTAGAAAGGAGTTGAATGATCTTGTTTTCAAGCTAGATTTAAGAAAGTGTACTTTAAGGTTACCTAGATTTTCCCGAACAAGGTTATGGATAAGAAAGAGTTTAAAGAAAGATGGAGGAGTTGAATTAAGGGTCGCATATCATTTACCACTTTATTTTTCATTATTAATGGAGAGGTGTTATTGCCTCTTTCTACTTTTGTGTTTACTTTGGTGGTTGATGTTCTTAGCCTATGCTCGTTAGCAGTAATGGTAGGGGCTTAGGAAGGAATTTACTTGTGGGCGAGGAAGCTTTAGAAGTCTTCCATCTCCAGCTTGCAGATGATGCTATTCTTTTTACGTCTCTCCATAAAAAATATTTTCCTAATATTATCACCTTTTAATATGTGTTATCGTCATTTCTGGGTTACATATTAATTTGAGCTAGAGTGATTTGCTAGGAATTAGATAAGGATCATCTCTTTCATGACCTAGCCCCTTCATATGACTTGGTTTGTGAATCTATATGGGATTGGTTCTTTGTATGGACAATCTGAGAAAGAGAGGGTGGATCGTTAGTACCTGTTCTTCTATTTTTCTTGGAGAGAATGAATCCCTTTTCCATCTTCTTTTATGGTGGAAGGAGGGAAGATGGCTGGGGAGGCCATTCTGGCTGGAGGACATAGGAGGGCTATTATTGCCCTCATTGACCACTCCATTTTTTTGGGTAAGTTGAAGAGAGAAATAAAAGAGTTTTTTCATGGGTTCCTAACTACTTAATCTAAGACATCTTTGGTCCCGGAATTTAATATTTTTTTTGTTTTAAGGTCTTTACCTTCTTAATGGAGAAGATTTAGTGAACCTCATTTATGTTTTTATTGAACTTTTCTTGTAACCTTGTTTTTCTTTTACATGGCTTGCTCCTCCTTGGTGCTCGCCTATTTCATTCTTTTCTTGAAAAAATATGTACTGTTTTACGTACATATATCATTTTTAGGCAAACATGCTATCTTACTTCACTCGCTTCAATCAAAACAAAGTTGGGTTGAAAATTTTTATTTACCTTTTTCATTATTTTCATATAAGGGTCTACTATGTACTCTCTACTTCCTGTTTTCATTAAAAATTTTGTTATTATCGTTTTGTAAACTCCCAATGTTAGTTCTTTCCCTAGCTTTGTCATATATCCATTCGATTTCAATAATTTATTGGATAAAAGTAGAAATTTCATTTGAAACAAAGAAAGAGAATGTACAAAATAGGGGGATACAATACTCATCCAACAGATTGAAAAAAGAAAACTACAAAACTAGCAGACATTGATACAAGACAGTAATATAATCCCTTTGCAGAGAGCATATTTGGAGGCTTAAGAGGGGCAAGAAACACTAATCTGGTCATATGAACAGGGGAGATTGTCCATGATGTTTAAGAACTCTGTCTTTCCTTTCGAATGACAGAAATATCTTACCAGCAAAGGTAGCTTATTCCATAATATTTCTACTCCTTATTTCAACCAATTGCGGAGAGAAAAGGTGATGAAAACTTCAAGGGAAGGATTTAAATCCAACGTAAGCCAGAGATATCAAATCTTCCAATTAAAAATTTAAATTTATACTCTGGAAAAGATGTAAATCAATTTGAAAATTATTTGAAACTGTTGTACTGAAATTAAAATTTTAAAGATGTTGGCACAAGCATTAAAAGATGTGACCTTTTAGAATCAAATTAGAATAGTCTGTTTTCAAAGATATTGGTGTCTATGAGCATTTTACTTCCAACAGTCTGATATTCTGATCATTTTATTAGTAGGAGTTACTTCATACAGCTCTCTGTCTTTCTTTCTCTCTCTCTCTCTTTCACACACGTGCCTTAAACATTGTATACCAATATTTTTCCTCTTGACTTCTTGTCTTCTGTATCCAATAATGAAAAGGTAGCAGAATTCCTAAAGAATATCATTTCAGGTGCACTTGATAAAGGGGGTGTAGGAGCACTGGAACTTGTTGCCATGGACATGAAAGCAAGGTTGTAATAGCTTTAATAATTTTATAACAGATTGGAGTAAAATGTATCACTCTAATATGTAGCTTTGGGTACAATTTGTCAGGGGGATGTATGTATGTCGTACCCTTAGCTACAAAGGGGCTGAGTTTGAGGTTGTTGAAGCACCATTAGAAGCAAAAATGGAGGTATGGGGACCTTTTCCTTAAGTTTTAACCATATATACTGATTTATTTCAACAAAAAAAATTAACCATGTATATTGATGGTTGCACCACAAAATCTCTTTCATTTATGGAAATATTTATGTTGACTTCTTGTTGTTATTAGCTCTTTCTTGTATTATGGCCTTTATCAATAATTTCTTCTTTTCTCTTATTGTAAGGAAGACAAAAATTTTGTTTTAGGGAGATGGAGACAGTAGCATCTTCAAATGGAAAATTGATCTGGATTTGCATATTTTTTTCTCACCATGCCTTTCCACTCAACTAGAAGTGAAAGGTATCTTCATAGTGTTAGGATTCTTTGTAGCGCTTGAGGTGAAAGGTCCTAATGTGGTGAAGCAAGGTGCTGGGTGGAGGGGTCGGGTGCTGGGATGGAGGTCAAATTGAAAGATCCCTTGTAACCCATGGAACCTTTGTTTCCCAGATTCGGCTCTAAAATATGAGGTAAAAGGGGTTTTTAGTTGGTTTTTGCTTCTTTTTAGGTGGTGAAGAGGTGTATTACAATATCCCATTATCCAGAACCTCTATGATCGTAAGTATTATGGTCCTTTTCTATTAAAAGAAATGTAAACTAAAAGAGGTTTGAGTTGGTTTTTGCTTCTCTTTAGGTGGTGGAAGGGGTGTAGTACAATATCCTATTTATCCACAAGCTCGATATTGGGAATCTTTATCTTGGGTAGATTCTTTTTAGTTCTATTAAGAAATGGAAAATGTAGATTTGGTGGATTGGGTGCTCAAAAAGAATTGGGCTTTGGTGTGAACTCATTCTTCTATGCCTTGATGATCCTACATTCAAGGACAGAAAGGATCTTCCGCATAAGGCTATCCAGGAGAGCTGTTCTCTGCCCATAGTATCATATTCTTTTTACTTAGGAGGCTGCATCTTGAGCACATACAGACGATACTTTGGTGTCTTTAGGCATGTGCCCATGGTGCTTAATAAATTATTTGCTGCCAGGATGTTGTGTGCTTGTTCATGGACAGCACACAGTTTGGTGCCTCTGTAAATATGGAATGTGAATAGACAATTGATTTCTCAGCGAATCTTGTGGGTGAAATATACTGGTTTATATAGCGTTTGCATGATTTTTAATAGTTCTGCTCTTTATGCAGTCTTGACTACTTCAAAAAGGCATCTTTTTTCCTTAGTTGGTTTTCCTAGACTATTTTTTTTTTTTTTTTTTGAGATAATCCTAGAATATATTCTAAAACTTTGGATGTATTGGTTTTGGATTTCAAGTCTCAGAAAGCTTGCTTCATTGGTTATTCATATTTTAGTCTTAGCTTTAGATGTTCTATACACTACTGTAAATCCAGAATTTTCCAATTTGTTATTTGATCATAGGAAATGTATAAAAAGGCTGCAGAATTCTGGGCAGAGTTGCGGGTTGAATTGTTGTCAGTCAGTACTTTTCTTTCCAATGAAAAACCTAATTCTAGTCAATTGTGGAGATTATATTGGTCAAGCCATCAGGTATATGATTTTCGATGTCATTTTCTAGAATCTCTAGGTTTCTGTTTCAACTTTACCGATCTTTTTCATTTCTCAATTAATTTATTGCCTTTTTCATCTTTGTGCATACTGTTGCAGCGTTTCTTTAGACACATCTGTATGTCTGCTAAAGTGCCTGTTACTGTGAGACTAGCCAAACAAGCACTACTGGAGGATAAGTGTGTGGTTATTGGTCTTCAGAGTACTGGAGAGGCCCGGACTGAGGAAGCTGTGACAAAATATGTGCATTTCCTTTTCATCTTATTTACATTCACAGATTTTCATGTATCTTTCCAGTATGATCTATTTTACAATATTTTTAGCCAGTGCACTTGATTCTTCTTGTTTTGGGTAGGGTCTTGAACTCGACGATTTTGTTTCGGGTCCTCGGGAGCTGTTGCTGAAATTTGTTGAAGAGAACTACCCATTGCCTGAAAAGCCTGAGCCTATCGCTGGTATCTTTTTCAGCTAGTACATTGTTTTTGTTTCTCAAGCAGGAATTGCTTGAATTGGCACTTTCTTTCTAATTTTATTATAGGGGAGGAGAGTGTGAAGGAACTTCAACGAAAGAGGCATTTGGCATCACCTGGTGTCTCGTTGAAAGGGAGAGTCAGGAAGGTGTCAAAATGGAAACCTACCAGTGATGGTGAAAGTGATGAAGAATCTGAAAGTGAGTTTTCAACACAATGAGCTACACATCCGTCAATTGTTGCATATTTTCTTTTCTGGTGTTATGGGTTTACAAGATGATATTTTCTATTGTGTTTTTCTCTTCATGTGCACTGTTGGTATATCATCGTCTGTTGCTCATCATTTCCATAAAAATATACTCTTTAAATAAGTCATTTAAAGGATGTTTGAGGAGTTTATAAGTGTATGTTTCAATAGTTTATAACTTGTATGAGTACAAATAAGCAATTGAAATATTTGGAAATGAGCTTATACATGGTTATTTGTTTTCTTGAAGAATATTTTTTAAATAGTATCTTTTAAATTCTTTAAAAATAACCACAAATCAACAAATCTATTAGAATGCAAGTTTTTAATTAGAAATTCAATTATTTATACTTTTTAAAAGAACTAAAACATAAATAGCTGGTAGAACAATAATTTTTAATTTCATGATTTAACTTTTTAATATCTTGTGAGATGTTTCTAGAAGAACAAATAAAAATTTTTGGGCTATATTATTTTAAACGAGAAAAATATGAAGATAGCAATAGATAATTAAAAAAAAGAAAATGGAAATGTTGTAACCATGAAAACATTCAGAATGTCAGTTAACACAATAAGAGTATTTTAGATTTTTGTTTGGTCATTGCGACTTATTTATAGAGCTCATAAGCTCAAAAAAATACAAAATGCCATCCGTATTAGGTTCCTGAAAACATTTCAAGTGGTTATGAGCTGCCAAATTAGCAACAACTTCACCAAATTGAAACCTCTTTCAGGGTTTGTAATCTGTATTTGATGAATAATTATCAGGCAAATGTATCATTAGTCTTTTCTGTCAGTGATAGATGCATAGAACCTTTTGCTTAGGTCAATTCTTCGAAATATGACATTTTACGTGCATATATGCTTATGAAATATGTTTCCAGTAACTTGATTGATTTACTTGCTGGTTTTTAAGGTTATTAACCTTAACAAGATGAGTTTAGGTGTCCAAAAAAGGTGGCAAATGTTTATCATTGAAAAACCCACTTCTCTTTCTATAGCTATATTCTTCAGTTTAATTGTGCTATATGTTTATACTCCCCTACCCAAGCCAAGTGTAATCTATTTATGATCTTTGAGGTGGGTACTTGTGTCTGAGTTGGTTGAATCAATGCAGCAGATTCCGCACATGAATCTACCGAATCTGATGATGAGTTTCAGATCTGTGAGATATGCAATTGTGAGGAGGTAACCTTTTTCAACTTGTTTAGATTTCTTGACAAACTGCAAGATGTTGATAGCTATTATAACATAACTTCAGGAAAGGAAGAAATTGCTCCAGTGTTCCTGTTGTGGTCAACTGGTACATCTGGCCTGTTTAGTCCCACCTCTAACAGATTTAGTATCTGAAGAGTGGTCATGTCATTCATGTAAGGAAAAAACAGATGAGTATATCGAAGCAAGACGTGCCTATGTTGCAGAACTTTTGAAGAGGTTCATCTGTTTCATTGTTCTTGCCTTTTAGTCAATTTTCATTTTGATTTTGCTGGTGGTGGAAAAAGTCGCTATTAGGTCAACTCATTAGTTTTGTGTATACTACCTATATCCTTCGGAGTGAAAACATTATCCATAAACCTCAGGTATGAAGCAGCAGTAGAGCGCAAGTCAAAAATATTGGAGATAGTTCGATCATTGGATGTTCCAAATAATCCTTTGGATGATATCATTGACCAGGTAGGAGTGGTCTCTCTCTCTCTCTCTCTCTCTATCTCTCCCTCCTTGCCTCCATTTCCATCTCCCCTTCTCTATAACAAAGTAAAATCTATTTTTTCTCAATGCAACTAAATGGAATCTATTTTTTTCTTATTCCAATTCAATGTTCTAAATTGTTTTTATTTTTTGTTTTAAATTGTTCGAGTTAAGTTTTGTTTCAAGTGCGGTTTCTTTTTTTTTTAAAAAAATTTTTTGTGCAAGATGAAAGGCTGAAAATAGTTGTCTGTTTTACTGCTGTTTTCTGAGCCTTTCTGCTTCAGTTTTGTTGGCTATCTAAATTGATATAGATCTTGTTTGACTGTGAATTATGAAATCTTACACTACTTAAGATTGATCTAATTTCTGTTCAGTAGGATATAGTTTTTGTTTTTCTTCCTGGCTGCATATTATGATAATCTAATATGGCATCACTGGGCGAGTAAGCTCGTCAATATTGCTGCTAGCATGAGTATTCAGAAATCTTTCCTTTTTGTCACTTTAGATTTTCCTCTGCCTTAGCCACAGTTTGGTTGTGTACAAATGATGGAACTAAAATTGTGTTTGGTTCATATTCTTATTTTCTTCATAAGAATGAGGATACACTACACTGAGGTTCAGATTTTATATGTTATTCACAAGAATGAGGATACACTACAATGAGAAAAAATTAGAATGAAAATAACATTTTAATTTCAAGTTAGTTCCGTCTAATTCGTATTTTATGTTAAAGATTTATAACTTTCCATTCATATGTTAGAATATAACTCCATATTGTGGAATTAAAAAGTAAGAGTTGAATTGGTTTGGTTATACATCAAATGTAAAATTATAACAAAATTTTATATGTTAAATAATTAAGATCTAGGAATAACTATGTTGTTTGAACTTGGAACTTTTTGTGCTGTATGTTTACTATGGTAACGGTATGAAATACATATCTCACATTTGATTTGCATCTTGGACACGCTTTTGTTTGGTGAGAAGAAGAGGTTATACCACGGCTGCACTGTGTCATGCAGGCAATGGTAGGTACTGTTTTGTCAATGAGGGAAAGAGGATGTGGTTATTGCTTGACAGAGGAAAGCAGAGGGAAAGGTTAGCGGTGGCTAGAATAAAAGAAAAGAAGGTGGGACATGCTTAAGTCTAGCATTATCAAATAGAAAGAGCATAAAGTGCATGGATCTGGGCTGCATGCTATATATTTTGGCGTAGGGTGGAGTGCGTTTACTCCACGAATCGAAAACACCTCGATCTCGAACCCACTATATTTAATAATTCAACGTTTAATTACTTAAAATAAACCCTCCCTATTGGAATTACAGTCAGTTAAGCGAAAGTTTATTCAAGTAACTGGGAAAAAAAAAGAAAAGAGAAAGATGCCATGACTTACATGATAAGTCAATCCCGATTCCCCGCTCAACGAAGCAGTTTGAAGCTCCTACCTTGAAGACACTTAAAGAACTTGAATAATTAACAGAGTTAATTTAAAGTAAAAGCTTTATTGATCTTCAAAATTGATTGTTCTTTTACAGCCTAAGGTGGGACCTTATATAGGTTTTCACCCAAGTAGTTCTACTAAAATACAAACTTTGAGAAAATAATAAAATAAAAACTCTATCCCAATCTCTATCCTAAAAATATAAATTAAATAACCTTATGGGATAGAATTAATTAAAATTTTAATACATAAACTATTAAAATAAGTGCAGCCTTTATCCCATGTGAATTTTGAATAAAACACATGGAAAATATGAAGAAAAGGAGTCCAAAATTTGGCCAACAGCTGCAGCTCCACCCCAAGCATGTTAACCGTGCAGAAAAGCATGCCCATGTGCGCGCCAGTCCCCAGGTGTGCGGATGGCCCACGTGCATGCCATGTGTGCGACTCTCCTTTGCCCGCGGTGTGCGTGTGCCCCTGTTGTGCATGCACAATGCGTGTGCTTTTCTTCCGCACGCGGGCGATTGCCTCCATGTGTGCACGCCTCTACAGCATGTGCCACATGTGGGCGTGACCTGATTCATGCATGCGCTTCTCCTGCGCGTGAGGCAAGGTGTCTTGCACATGCTTGCTACCCAACGTGCGGGGAAAAGCCTCCCCATGTGTGGGCTGAAACTTCCCAAGGGCGTGGGTTGGGCTGATTCTCTCTCCTTTGGCATCTTGCTTGGGTCGTGCACTTCACAGCCGGGAGGCCTTGACTCTCGTTCGGATTAGGCGCCTTAACTTGGCCCATCTTCTTCCAGAACGAGTTCCTTCCTGGGTCTCAAGTCTTTTTGCTTTAACAAATTTAACCCACTCTTTAGAATAATCGCAATTAAGAAAATATTCAGGGATGTAGCTACTTTCCTTTTTGAGCTGTTCCACTTTAGGAAATTTGCATTTATTTTTCCGTTTAAAACGATCCTATTTAGGAAATAGAAAAATTTGACAACTACTTGCTCGTTTGGGCTGAGTCCTGCGGGATTGCATCATTGGGGCTAACTCTAGGCTAGCTAGGATCACATCATTCTCCTCTTATTCGAAAAGATTCGTTCTTGAATATTGGCCTTCATCACATGGGAATTGATTAGTGATAACCATAGAAAACTGAAAACAATTACCCAGCTTGTTGACTTCATCGTTGATGTGGCTTATGACTTGGATCATGATTTTGCTGGGATCCGGATCAGGTTCTTGTGATCCATCCACCATATTTGTTACCTTCGTGGGGGCTTGAATCTCTTCTTGACTAGGGAGGTTCTCCGGCACATCATTACATGATCGAACTGCCTCTTGCACTATTTCCTTCCATTCGTCAAAGAGATGTCGGAATTTTCACATATCGTATCGTAGTGCAGCGAGTCTTTCACGAAAACTCATTGTGAAAAGACTTTGCAAGAAAGGTTAGTGAAACAAAAATCTCACTCCCTTTTCTTCGCTCGTGTTTATCTCACAGTCACTCATGTTATAGCTTCTTCTGCGGAACTGAGCGTCGAGAATCAAGTTCAATTTATTAGGACCTGCACATTAGTCTTAAAAGGGATCTTGTATTCTAAAAACTCAAATGAAGCACATAGACGAAGAATTTGATGTGCTCTAATTAAATACTAAGTAACTACGATGAATAGTTACTCAAATATATACGGGAACAAAAGCACAACGAATGATAGAAACTTGAAAACAATTCGGACTAACATAAGAGATCCGATCAATTCCAATGGATATAACCGAAAGGTTTTCCTACTTCTACTACCCCGATGACGGCTACACTCTATGAATAATTAAGTTTTTCTATGCCAATTATAAGCAAACTCAATGATGCGATGCTTTAAAACCAAAACTTGGAGCAACGGTTTTCGCGCGTCTATAAAGACAGTTAATCTTCCTTGCTCGTGCAAATGCAAAACAAAAGTTTTCGCGTACATTTGGTGGGTGAGGTAATATTCTTTCGACGCATCAAAACAAAAGTCTGCAGCATGTGCGCACTTCTCTTATGCGTGTGCGGCAAGCTATCCTGCACATGCTTGCTGCCCAACGTGCAAGGAAAGGCCTTCCCATGTGTGGGCCGAAACTTACCAAGGGCGTGGGTTGGGCTGATTCGCTCTCCTTTGGCGCATCTTGCTTGGGTTGTGGGGCGGCTTTGTGGCCGGGAAGCCTTGACTCTCCTTTGGATTGGGCCTCAACTTGGCCTATCTTCTTCCAAACAAGCTTCCAAGTTCACAAGTTTCTTCCTGGGTCTCAAGTCTTTTTGCTTGAACAAATTTAGCCCACTCTTTAAAATAATCTCAATTAGGAAAATATTTAGAGATGTAGTTACTTTCCTTTTTGGGCTGTTCCACTTTAGGTAATTTGGATTCATTTTTCCGTTTGAAACGATCTCGTTTAGGGAACAGAAAGATTTGACAACTCCTTGCCCGTTTGGGTCGGGTCCTGCGGGATTGCATCATTGGGACTAATTTTGGACCATTTAGGATCACATCATATTTGGGTTGTAAGTATTTTAAGTGGGCTTATTCAAATGCGTTAAAATATAATCCCATCCAGAGCTTCTTAAGTGTAAGAGATAATTGCTTAACATATAAAATTGTGTTAATTTTTTTTATAAAAAATCCAAGTACCTGCACTCAATTTCAAGACTCTTATTGATTGAGTCATGGTATAGCAAGTCAGACACTTAAATCTATACCTGTATCTAACCTAAGTCTGAGCAACATAGAGGAATGTCAAATGCTTGAGTCATTAGCTCTGACAAACTTTAGCTGTAGCAGAACTTAGGAAGAGAGTAAGGCAGGGAGATAGAGAGAGAGGAGAGAGAAAGAGGGAAGCTAAAGTTGTTGAGATTTAAATTCAATTGTTCCGTTTTTCCTAACAATCTTGCAGCAACCTATTTATATCATGAATAGGATGATTGCTGTGATTAACAGAATGCAGCAACCACTAACTAACTCGGTCTGTCACAAGCCTTAAACATGGTTTCTGGACTGAGAAAAGAAAGAGAGAAAGAAGAAAGAAATAGGGAGAAGAAAATAGAGAGTAAGAAAGAGTTTTGAGAATGGTTTACTTTATTTTTTGATGCTTTCGGGTTACAAATCGAGGCTTTTTATAGACCTTTTGGTGTTAAAAGAGAAATAATGAAGAAGGCGCTGATTGCTTGGCCCCCTTTTGATTGCAGATAGTGGCTGCAGGACCTCGCTGTAATGTGCAGGCGCCGAGTGTGGGATCTGTAACAGTTAGGGTTGATCCGGTGATTCAACCCTAACCCTAATTTTGTGTGGTAATTTTACCATTTTGTCCTCCGTGGGTGAAATACCTTTTTGGCCTTTTTCCTACAGTAAACGACTAGGTGTTTCCTTACATTGTAACAACCCACAGTGTCATCGCAATAATTTCTATTCACTTCCTCTTTTAAGTGTTCTCTATTTGAAGGGTTGTAGTTTGAGTAGAACCTAATCTTGGACTTCAAAGCTTCTTTAACTTCGGTGGTTATCTGCATACTGTTTTATTTTGGATTGTGCTTTCAATAGATGTTGATGAATAGTCTTGTTGGCCTATTCTCTTTCAGTTAAAAGCATTTCCACTAAAGGTGATGTAGAGCTAAAGAGTATGTATCCTACTACTTTCATCAACTCTTTTTAAAATAGGTTGGTAAATATTTTGTCTCGATCGGACACTATTACTTGCCTAATTCCATATAGTTTGTGCACAATATCCATGTAACTTTTGGCGACTTCGTTTGTAATAAATGGGTGATGTAAGGTTATGAATGTCCATATTTGGTGAAGCAGTCCACCACCTCTAGTATAGTCTTTTTTCCCTTAGATTTTGGTAATTGCTCAATGAAATTTGTGGATATGTGGGCCCGAGCATTTGAGAGTATGGCCGGTGACTGTAGTAAACCTGGTGTAGGAACATTGACAAATGTTGCATTATTGGACCCACTTTACATTGTGTTTCTCGTATTAGGCGAATAGAAGTGTTGTTTGATGCGCTCATAAGTAGTTTTAGCTCTTGAGTGTCGTTTCACTGTTGAGTTGTGACACTGGTGGAGCAGCTGGTTCCGTAGCCCTTCTTTGTCACCTATCACAAAACTTCCTTTGTATCTTATGATGCCTTGCTATAGGCTCAAAAGGAGGCATGCTATATGGGGAGACCATCAATTGTGTGAGCAATTGTCGGGGTGAAGGGATCGTTGAAATAGCTATTGCTTATTTTTACCATCCAAGTGGGGTTGGAAGTGGATACAGTATATAAGACTTCTGCTTCGGCATAATTGAAGTCCTTTCTCTAGAGAGCATTGACAACTGCGTTGGACAATCCTCGTTTGTATTAGATCGTATAATTTAGCCTTAGCAGCTTTGTGATTTCCTTTGGTTATACCATCCATGACACTTTTTATTCTTACAGATACTTTAAGCTGCGTTGGTCCGTTCTGATAATCAAGAAGATTTCTTCTAAATGGTGCTGCCATTGTCACACGACATACATAACTGTTATAAGCTCTTTCTCGTATACTGATTTAGTTTGAGTTCTGAGACTAAAAGCCTCACTTATGAAGGTTGTGGGTTGATTATCTTGCATTAAGACTGCACAAGTACCTTTATTGCTAGCGTATGTCTTGATAGTAAATGGATTCCTGAATTTGGGAAATCTCAATACCGGATTGGAAGTCATAGCTGATTTCAACGACGGAAAAGCTTGATTAGCCTCTGTATTCTACTTGAAAGCACCTTTCTTCAATAAGTTGGTAAATTGTTTGGTTATGATTCCATAACTTTGTATAAATTTGCTATAGTATCCTGTTAGGCCCAAAAAATTTATCATTTGAGGCCGACAACTAGCCCTTGTTTTAACTTTTTTGGGGTCCATTTTTAAAACTTGTTGGGAGATGATATGGCACCTCCGTGTAGAAAAAATAACACTTGGATTGCTTGCCATACAACTTGTTGCTTTTGAACACCTTCATGACCTTTTCTAAATGGTTAACATGCTCTTGCTCGGTGGTGCTATAGATCAGTATGTCATCAAAGAAGACCAAAACCAAGATTCGTAGGAAAGCCTTGAGAATATGATTCATGAGAGCCTAGAAAGTAGTCGGAATGTTAGTAAGGCCGAAAGATATCACCTTGAATTCATAGTGGCACTAGTGTCTTGAAGGCTGTTTGTGGATATTTTCTTCCTTTTACCCGAATTTGATGATATCCTGCTCGAAAATCAATCTTAGAGAATATAGTTGCACCATATAATTGATCAAGTAGATCATCAATAATGGGTATTGATAACTTATCTTTTACCGTAGAGAATTGAGTTCTATTTGTCCACACAGAATCTCCAAGTACTGTTCTTTTTCTGACCAATATACCGTGAAGAGAAAGGACTACAACTGGATCATATGAGTGAATCATCCAACATGCTGTATTTGCTTCTCAATTTCGTTCTTTTGATGGAACAAATATCTATAGGGTCAAATGTTCACTGTGACATTTTTGTAAGACAGAGTGATGGCACGGTCAAAGGCTTTGGATGGAGGCAATTCTTAGGTCTCATTGAAAACATCTTCGTATTTTGTGATATATGTAAGTTTGCCAAACATAAGCACATAACATTTTTCATTAACAATAAAAGAAGTTTAGTTCATTTTTCATTAGTTCAAAGTGATATTCGGAGATTGATTCACATACTTAATATTTTTAGGACTCGATATTGTGTTATTTATTGATAATAGTACTAGAGTCACTTAATTTTTCGTATTGAAGTTAAATCCGATTTTACCTATATCATGTGCCAGTTCTGAAACTTTGATAACAACTCAATTTGGAGCCCGCATAAAAGTATTCGTCATAGACAACATCAGACTTTTTTAGTGTCACAGTTTCGTCATTCTTTCATCATGAGAGGATTTTTCATAATTCATCTTGTGTCCATATTTCGCAACAAGACTGAGTAGTGGAAGGCAAGATTCTTACCTTCACTAGAGTTTTCGTCTTCTAGAACAACGTCCCAAAATAATATCGGGCGAAGCTATCTTTGCAGCCACTTATTGTTATTAATTGATTGCTCTTCTACGTTCTTGATTTCGTAACTCTTTTAGAAACACTTTTTAAGTTTTATCTAGAAGTATTACAAATCATATGATCTTTTGAATATTTGGGTGTCTTCATATTCTTTCCCTTCAAAAAGGAAAACTTAATAATTGGGAAATGGAATGTGTGTTTATGGAGTACCCCTCATCTCAAAAAAGAAAAAAATATTAGCATTCGCCTGGTTTTGAATGTCATTTTTGTTGAACAAAAAAGCTATCTTATCCAACCTTATCTTCAAGGTAAAACTCTGTTGGAAGATAAAGATATAAAGTTCTTAATAACCTAATACTTTGCCACCCCATCACCACAAAAAAATTTTAAAATCCATTAGAAAGCTCACTATCTCGAGAGACCATGCATACTAATAATGGAATTGAGGTAAGTATACAAAGAGGAAGATTATAAGTTCTGAGCCTCAGTCAATCCAAGTATCTAACCTTGATCTTAGAACTGAAGTAAATCTTAGAAAACTTATACAAATTGATAATGATATACCTATCGCATTTTGTAAAAGTATTATGGAATGTACTAAGTAATCTCTTTATCCTATTTTGCAGTTTTTGTCATTTTAAGTGCTCACAGTCCCATAGAAGCTTCTTACAAATCTGAATACTGAGTCGATTACTAACACAGTAGTTGAGGTATTATCTTTTAAAAAAATGAAAAATGTTATGAAAATGAATATAGGAACTATAAAGAATGAGACATGGGAAATGATGAACCTATCTAAAAAAAAAACCTGTGGAATTCAAGTGGGTATTTACAATAAAAGAAAAGGTAAATGGGACAATAGAAAGGTATAAGAATAAGATCAGTAGTAAAAAGGTATATATAAACTTATGGGATAGATTGCTAGGAAATATTCGCACCAGTAAGCAAGAACACTATGTGGATCTTGCTGCTTTCGTTGTTTATTTTGATTGGCAATTATAACAATCAATGTGAAAAATTATTTCCTGCATAGAAACGTTTTAGAAGAAATCCACATGGAAATTTTTCCAGATTTTGACAGAGAAATAGGATCGAATAAAGTATGTAAATTGAAGAAGACATTATGTGGATTCAAGCAATAGCTAAGAGCATGGTTTAACAGGTACATAAGGTAATTTAGAATTTAAGGAGGCTCAAAAGGCCACACTCTCTCTATCAAGTGCTCAAAGACAGGAGGAATTACATTTCTTCCATAGGGTGATAATAAAACTATGATCAGGGAGGCCACACTCTGTTTATCAAATACTTTGAGACAAGGGGAGTTATATAGTTCATGAGTATGATGCTAGATTTGTGATTTAAGCAGACTTAAGGAGATCACACTTTATTTATCAAGCATTCAAAGATAGGAGGAGTCATAGTTCTCCTTGTATACGTTGATGACATTATTGTAACAGGAGATGATGAGTAAGAAAAATTGATACAAAAACAATGTCTGACAAGAGAAGTCAAAACTAAATTGGATAAGTTAAAGTATTTTCTTTGTGTTGAAATTGCCCACTCAAAGTCCGGGATCTTTATTTCTTAGCAGAAATACATTAATGACCTGTTGAGTGATACTGACAATTCGTTAGTAAACTAGTTGGTACTCCTATTGATCGTAATCCCTTTCTTTATACGACCTTATAAGAAAACCACTTTCCTAGAAAAAAAAGGAGGAAAGCCCTACAAAAAAGGTTCAAAAACGGCTTGCTAGAATTGCCATGGCTGATGCATCAAGTGTTATAGCGCAACAAGACTTGGTTTAGGAACTGAATCAAATTCACTGCCTCACACCATTGGCATTGGAAAGGAGTTGTGCCAAGAAATAGTAGATATTCATTCTTGCACAAAGATCGGGATCATTCCTCCACCATGTTGTTTTCTTCTGTTACTTAAACAATTGTCATTTCAACTTGATTCTAACTATTGAACATCAGACTTACCTAAACATAAAGTTCTTACAATGATTAACCGACACTAAAAAACTCTATTGATTTAAAGCAGACAAGTCTCCCAGTTCCTTGCCTTGCAAAGCTATAGCACTAGCCAAGTCAATACTCTTTCCATCCCCAATATGAGTAAGAGAAGTAGAAGTTGTAAAAGAAGATACACTAGTAGACATGGAAATGTACTAGAGATTACTTGGGAGAATGATATACTTATCTTGCACTAGATCAAACATGACTTATGTAGTAAATATTATAAGTCAATTCATGCATAATTCAAAAGATGTGCATTTTCAAGCAGCCTATAAGGTAATGCATTACCTAAAAGTGTCATGTGGAAAAAGAATTATCTTATGAAAGAATGATAGATTGCTTATAGAAGCTTATACAGATGCAAATTATATAGGATCAGTTGTAAATAAAAAATCTATTACAAGCTACTGTACCTTCCTTGGCGACAACCTAGGTATCTGGAGGAGTAAAAAGCGAAATGCAGTTGTTAGATTAAGTGCATAATTAGAATTCCAAGCAATGACATGAGGCGAATGTAAACTATTATGACTAAGAAGAATTTTATAAGATTCAGGAATCAAGTTAGGATATTACAGGGAAAAAGGGAAAACTACAAAGAAAGGAGAAAAGGGTCTTTTTGTGAACATTTAGGATTAGGGTTAATATTTGAATATACCTCCACAGCAGCCATAGAAGGGACTCTCAGAGAAAAAGTTCCATAACCCAGCCTTGAGAACAAAGTTGATCTTCAAGGAGAAGGTATTGTCGGGATATTAAAGTTAAAAAGGGAAAACTAACAAAAAGGGACAAAAGGGCCTTTTTGTGAACATTTAGGTTTAGGGTTAATGTTTGAATATACCTCCATAGCAGCCACCGCTGCTGCAAGAATGGTCATTGATTCCGGTCATAAAAGTCACTGTTTTAATTGTTTATAACCTATAAAAAAGGGTCAATCTTTATGTTTAAATCAAGGAAAAGAATAAAATTAACTCCCTAATTTTTTTACGACTTTGGTCTTCTTCTGCTTTTCTTCTTCTTCTTCAATTTCAGATTGGTATCTGATAGTGCCATATTCCTATATTGTGATAAGAAATTAGTTATAAGCATTGCACACAATCTGGTATAATATGATTGGAGCAAACATATCGTGATTGATAGATACTTTGTCAAATAAAAACTTGAAAGTGGTTTAATATGTACTCTGTATATGTCTATTAATTCACAATTAGCAGGTGTATTGATTAAAAATCTAAGTATTATAGTATTTTAGACTCTCATTGACAAGCTGGTAATGGACAACAGTTCTATCTCCAGTTGAGTTGGAGTGTTAAAGAAAGTATTAATTAGATTAAAGAGTATAAGAGTAAAATACGCTCTATATAATTAATTTTAATAAATTGTTTATTTTCTTTTCCATTATAAGAAAACATATATATATATATATAGGCTGTGATATTCAATAAAAAACTCATCAACCATTTTTGATAGTCCATTAGCCACATTACCTTGAGTGGTTTATCATTGAGGAAATTATTTTTGACGAATTTGGCAATGTTCACAATAATGAAAGATTGCAAGCTGCCATGATCAAGTAAATAACAATGTTTTGTCCATTCGACAACCCTCTAATTTTGAGGGTCCCACTTGCTGTGACCCCATCCATAGCTTGAATGGGCAGAGTGCCGATTTCCTCTTCATCCGCATTCTTACCAGAATCTTCCTATTTCATATTCTTTACTTCATCAACTTTCTCTATCTCTTTTACCGATATTTTTATGTTTGTTCTACATCGATGATCCAGAAAATATCAATCATGACAATGAAAGGAGGAGGGCTAAAGTTCTTTTCACCTCCATTTCCTTTGGGAATAAGGTTGCTGCTTCTCCTTCTCTTTCATATTAGTCTAATTATTCTCTAAAGTCCATTTTCGAGCTAAGTAGGAATAGTTGTTCTCAACAAAATTCAAGCTCTTTGCCATCTCAAGATTGATTGCTCCTACATTTAGGGCCTGCTCAAACACATGGTTTAAGGATTGAGGCTTCAACAATCTAATCATTGATCTCAGCTCAAGCTTTAAACCACTATAGAGCTAGAAATGAAATAGCTTTCGAACAAAGTAGTCTTATCAGTCATCATTAGAGCTCTCGGGTGTTTAGACTGCTCATGATCTCTAAAACCGTTCTGACCTATATGAGCTTATTGAATTCTTTGATAAAGTTCTTCCAGTCAATTCCTTGAAACCTCCTATGCAGTTCTTTCATAAATACATCCCCCTCCTAGCTTTCTTTCTTAGGGAACCACTCTTAGTACCTCTACAACTTCTCTAAAAACACAGAGGTGGTTTGACAGTCTTCTCCTCTAGGGTTCCCATTGATGGAAAAATACTTAATGCATCGCCTCATCTAGGCTCTAGGACTGGTACGTCCAGAAAGAAGTTTCTCAATCTTTCACAGGGAAGGATTATTACTGGCATTCCTTATGTGGCCATTGTTGCTGCTTCCCCCAACCTCGTGCACTATCAGTTTAGACAATAATCTCTTACTCTTCGTGATAACTAGTGATCGGGGACTTCCTTGAGCATTTGTCTTCGGCATTCGCTTATTCCCTCACAACAATTCCACAGTTTGTTCGAATTGTTGATGAGTTTATGTTTTTGATTCATACATCTCGGTTATAAACTCCGTCAGCCTTTGATTGATGTCCTTGCTAGATTCATCGAGCTGTTGCATCCTCTGTCATATTGGCAATCACCGACTTTCCTTTAGTTCACATCATTGATATTGCATATGCTTGTGTTTCCTTATAATCCAATGACTGATACTACTTTGTCAGGAGCTCGGACCATTAGTTCCAACATACTTAAGCAGGGATAGAAGAATCTCGGAAGAGAGAAAGGTAGGAAGATGGAGTGAGAGAAAAAAGAGAGAGAGAGAGAGAGTTGAGAGAAAGAATTGTAGTTGTTGAGATTTAGTTTCAAATGTTCCTTTTTTCTTAACAATTTATTTATGCCATGAATAGGAAGACTGTTGTGGTCAGCAGAAGTAGCAATTTTTAACTAACTCGGCCCTACACTGAACACTTATTCAATTACACACAATATTCACCATTACAATGTTACCACAGCCTCACAGCCTCACAGCCTAACTCTACGTGTTTGATACACCTTCAAATGCTTTCTAGTGCTGACAAGGTATAGAATAATTTGAACTAAGTGAAGTGTAAGAGTCAACTAAAAATTAGGTCTTCCTCCTCCTATTGCGTTTATGCCAGTCAATTAATGTAACGGACGAAGTCTGTCACTATAGGTCATTGATCGTGTTATTTTGATTACTGGTCAATCTCAAATTATTTTGTTTTGTCTTCTTCATTACTCTGTTTCATTTACTGTAAGTTGCAGAAGTAGTGAATGTTTATGACATTGCAGAAATAGATGCTTGCTTGTTAATATTTTATCCGCCTAGGATCTTACAGAGTTCTAGGTTTTAAAGTTTCCTATTTGTTTATTTGTAGACTTTAGATCTGGATATCTTGTCTGCAGCATTTAAGTCATTATTCTTTTTGACCGTGCATTTAATGCTTTTGCAGCTTGGAGGCCCTGAAAAAGTTGCAGAGATGACAGGGAGGCGAGGGATGCTTGTGAGAGCTTCTAATGGAAAAGGTGTTACTTATCAGGCACGGAACACGTAAGTTTGGCTCTCTCTTTTCATCCCTTTTTGTCGTGGACTGTTTAATTTTGACTTATGTTCGTTGACTTGATAGTTATTATAACATTTTAGAAAAGATGTTACCATGGAAATGGTTAACATGCATGAGAAGCAGCTTTTTATGGATGGAAAGAAGTTGGTTGCAATAATTTCTGAGGCTGGTTCAGCAGGTGTTTCTTTGCAAGCTGATAGAAGAGCTATAAATCAGGTATGTGAATTTCTGGTCTGCTTCAGGCAAATTGTTTTATTCTATTGATAATAAGGATGTTTCGTGCATCCTCTCTTTTTTCTGGGAACTAAATTATATATTTAAAATTGCATTGTAAGGATATATGAGTTTATTGATAATTTTCTTTTATATTTTTGTTCATTATGCAATTCTATTTGTACAGAAAAGAAGGGTTCATTTGACGTTAGAACTTCCTTGGAGTGCGGACCGAGCAATTCAACAGTTCGGAAGAACTCATCGCTCTAACCAAGCTTCTGCACCTGAATATAGGTGGTGGACCATTCTTTTTCTTTAATAAATTATTTGGGCTATTAAGTAAATTGCAAAACCGTACTGTTTCTAGTTTGGACTTTTTGCATTTCATTGCACTTTGAAGTTAAGCTTTTTGTCTCCTGTTTGTCTGGTAAATATTACCTTGCAATTGACTGTTTGGCCTCCCCTTTTGCTAGTACAACTGACATCCTTTCTCTCTGACTCTTCTTTTATGTGGTTGATTAATTATATCTGGTTCCTTAAAAATTACTAATTGATAGCATTAACTTTCAAAACACTGAATGCTTTCCAAGCTCACTGTCTTGATAGTCTAGAGAATATTTTCAACATGTATGCCCAGTATGAGTTATTGCAATAAGAGGGGTGTTAAGACTTCCAAATGAATGCAACAGTTGTAAGTTGATAGGTGGACTTACCTTGGTTTGTTTTGGTGCATGCTAATTTGGAGGTTCTAGCTTCCTATAAAAAGTGGTAAAGGCAGCAAGAGTTGCTGGATTGCAAAAGAGGATATGGTTGAGATATATATATATATATATATATATATTTAATGTTATAATGGGCAAACTATGCAGTTGACGCACTTGCAATTTAAACCTTGTGTTTTCTTTTTTTATAGTTTAATGTTCTGTGGTTTAGTTTTTTGTTATTTTGCATAAACTATTAATTTGTTAGAGAAGATAAGAGGACATCGGCCCGAATGTATGCTTTTAGGCATGAAGAAGTGAGTTTTAGGGCTAAATAAATCAAAACTAAGGGAGAAAACTATAAAACAATAGTTTTTAAAAAATAGTGTTATTATACAAAATAACCAAAAATATGACTGTAGGGTATTTAAAAATCACAAACAAACCATGTGATTTGAATTATAACCAGGCCAAATCATAAGGGATAAAACTGTAATATTTCCTATTATAGTTAAGTGAATTTGTCCATTAATTGTCAGGTTAGCTATCTATGTATTTCTTATCATCACCCGTATCTTAAAAGTTGCATTTCTGTGTCATTGAACCGTACTTAAATATGCATATTTTTGGTTTTCTGTGGACAAATTACTAGCACTTCCTTTCAATTAGTGAAAATTTAATCAATCAAGTTGGACTGTTTCTATAATGTTGCTAGATTAGTGCTTATTCCTAAATAGTATGGATATGCAGCTACCACCAAAACCTTTTGATCTGTAAGTTGATAAACTAATATTTGGTCCTAGATGTTTCAAAAATTGAGGACTTTCTTCCACCCCCCCAACAATACCGCTCTTAATCGCCTTGTCCAGGAGAAGAATTTATTTTGAGGATGCAAAGCAAACATTATTAATAGTTATTTAGCTACTGAATTTATCAATGGACAATAATGTTTGCCATTTTCTGGCAGGCTACTTTTCACTAACCTTGGTGGGGAACGCCGATTTGCATCCATTGTTGCAAAGAGATTAGAATCCCTTGGTGCCCTAACCCAGGGAGATCGCAGGTGAGATTTTTCCTCACTCAGCCCTCAACCTCCTTCCAGTACAACGGCTAAAATTTTTATCATCATTTTCTCCACCAGGTTTCATTTAATTTATTGCACCTGAAACTGTGGTTGGATGGATTACAGGGCAGGACCATCGTTGAGTGCTTACAATTATGATAGTGCTTATGGCAAAAAAGCGCTGATGGTGATGTATAGAGGAATAATGGAACAGGTCTAATAACCTTTTATGAATATGCTATCAAAGTTCTGACGGAATTAATGAAAAATGTTGGGTATTTTGAGGTATGATGAAAATTCAGTTTTCAGGATACTATGCCAGTTGTACCTCCTGGCTGTTCATCAGAAAATCCAGAAACTATTCAAGATTTTATTACAAAAGCAAAAGCGGCGCTCGTGTCGGTTGGAATAGTTAGGGACACAGCTCTTGGTAATTTTTGTTTCCTAATATTTTTCACCTACAAAAGAAACAAAATGGTCTTATTTAATTATTCATTTTATTCAAGTCAAAACTTATGTCACTTTCATTGCACCTTTATAACCATCGACTTGCTTTTAATTGTCATTTTATGCAATAATCATTTGGACCTGAGATCTCCTGTGTTTGATGTAGCAAATGGAAAGGATTATGGGAAGTTCTCAGGTCGTATCGTTGATTCAGATATGCATGATGTTGGGCGTTTTCTGAATCGGCTCTTGGGACTACCACCTGATATTCAGAATAGGTATGTGGCTTGGCTTCAGAGTGACAAACTGTATGCCCTTTGTTTCTCTCTCCTACAGTTACTGGATTTAACTTAATATGCCCAATCCTACCATCAAAATACAGGCTGTTTGAGTTATTTGTCAGCATCTTAGATGTTCTTATTCAGAATGCACGCATTGAAGGGAATCTTGACTCAGGAATTGTTGATGTGAAAGCGAACATCATAGAATTAGAAGGAACTCCAAAGGTCTTATTCTCTTGCTGGAACTCTCTTCTGCTTTATTTGTTTGATTATACTAATTTTTTTTGGCCAGACTGTTCACGTTGATCAGATGTCTGGGGCTACAACCATGCTGTTTACTTTTAATCTGGATCGGGGTATCACATGGGAGGTACTTTTTTTTTAACCTATTTCCCTTAAGTGGATCCTTTTTTCATAAAATAACCAGACTGAAGTTTAAGTAATTGATGGCAGTCTGCAAGTACCATGCTTGAAGAGAAGAAAAAGGATGGGCTTGGTTCGGCTAATGATGGATTTTATGAATCTAAGAGGGAATGGTTGGGAAGGCGTCACTTTATTTTAGCATTTGAGAGGTAACTTATTCTCCCGTTTTTCTTTTTGTTAAAATCATTTGTTTGTATATGCTACCTGTTCAACTTTTGACTCTCTTTACATTTGTTAAAATATTATAAAATATTCCCTATACATAATAATATGATTATTTTTCCAAATATGTAAACATAATTAGGAAAAAAATAATTAGGGTAATTTATGTAGGTTACCATATATGATCCATTTACATGTATATATATCACTACTTTCATTTCAATAAAAATATAAGAATTATTCATTATTTTTCTTCCCTAATCCTTTATATGGTATCAGAGTTAGAGTTAGGGTTTGGGTTAGAGTTTTAGGGGTCAAATTACATCAGAAGAAGGGTTAAACAACCCATTCTCAGCGCCGGAGAAAGACAACCACCGATCTCTGGCCAGTTCAAAATGCGGCTAGTGCGGTGATGTACGCGAGAGAAGTCGAGGAAGTGATTCGCACGGCGATTTGAGGTTGCATGCGGCTTGATTGCCGGAGAAGAGCATTCCCGTGCGTGTTGGGTTCCCATTCAAGGATAGAAGTAACAGAGGAGCTCGGTCATTCGGTTCTATGCACGAAACTAGAAGGCCGAAGATGGAAAAGGCGCGGCGGAGCAGCTTGCGCGACAGCAAGTGATTCTCCACTCTCTGGTACGATTAGGGCCTTTTTGTGAGCATCATTCCGGATTAGGGCTGGCATTGAAGTTCTATGGTGATTTCCGGTCGAAAGGAGGCTGTTTAGTGGTTGTAGGCAGCGGCGTGTGTAACTCTGGTGGCGACACGTGGCTCTCCGGTGGTGGCGCATGTAGCGGCGCAGGTCCTCTGGTGGTTAATAGTGAGGTCCTAGTAGGGTTGTTGATGCCCGTGCGTGAAGAAGTGCTCTGTTTTCTTAAATTTTCCATTATATTTGTAGTGTTTTACGGGTATCTCTAACTATTATGTTTTGGGTATTCTGAGTGGCGTATAATAAGGGCATATAAAACAGTACTGTAAGAAATTGTAGAATCTGAATCGGAGGACACAGACTGCTAATATTGTTGCTGCTACTGCTAGCTCATATTCTGAAAGAACTGTTATGATTTTAGCTAATAAATATGCTAAATTCACTCAATATCAGAAATTTTTAAATAAATTTTTTACTCTTATTGAACCAGAGAAAAAATGTCTTATCTCCTCCTCAAACAGATGAGTGATTGATTCTGGTGCTATAGATCATATGACAGGTATTTTTAATATTTTTTTTAGTTTTCGATCATACAAAGTACTTTTTCCTGTAACTGTAGCTGATGGGTCGACATATAATATTGTGGGTTCAGCGACCACAAAACCAACATTATCTATTATTTTGTCATCTGTATTAAGTTTACCTAAACTTGATTTCAATATGATTTATGTGAGTAAACTTACTAAAGATTTAAATTGTTATATTACATTTTTTCCTAATCACTGTGTTTTTTAAGATTTTATGATGAAACAAATTATTGGTAAAGGAAATATATCAGATGATCTTTACATTCTTGATACTTAGGTACCTCAATTAGTTACTGTAAGAAGCTTTGGACATGACTCTAATCTCGTGAAGGTTTAATGGAGAAGAAGAAGAAGAAGAAAACAGAGAAGATGAAGAACGATAAAGGGAGAAAGTAGAAAACTTTTTTATTGATTTATGATATGCTTACAATCGATGGAAGGGGACCCTTTTTATAGCCTAAATACATTAAATAAAATCATTATTCAAGGCGGAATCAAGCTTGCTGGAGTTGCACGACTGGAATCGCGTGATAATGATGATCGACGTCGTCTACGGAATGGATTTGGAAGGCAAAGGCGTCGACTGTGAATCCTGTTAGGGTTGGTCAACCCTAATCCCAGTTGTTCTGCATTTTTGTTATTATGCCCTTTTGTGTGTGTATTTCCTTTTTTACCCTTCTTTCTGTAATAAACCTTGAGGGGTTTCTAGACAATACCCTCGCCTAGAACAGTAACCTTGTCCTCAAGGTTGAGATGCAGAAATTGGTGTTATAAATACTCATAATCTTCCCATGTGCATTCTTTGGTTGGAGCTCCTTTCTAACGGATAAGGACTTGATTTACGAGTTGATTACCCCATAATATAGTTCTATGTTGTAAGATTTATTGGGGTTGTACACTGATGAAGTCTTCCGTGGTCTGTGAGGCTAAAGTCTTGTTGTGTATTTCTTGAGTTGGGACACGTGAAAAACTGGGTGAATCCTTGATTCTTCGGTTAATAGGAGCTTGCATGCTACATTCTCAATTTTCTGAGAGGCTTGGAATGGTCCATAGTATCGGATGGATAATTTGGAGTCTCGTCCTTCTTGAGTGTTTCTTGTTTGAAAGACTGTAGTTCGAGCAATACCCAGTCATCTACTTCAAAACTTCTCTCACTTTGATGATTCTCCGCATATTGCTTGATTTTGGCTTGTGCCTGTAAGAGCTGTTGTCGTATGGTCTTGTTGGCTTCTTCGCATTCCGCTAGGACCATCTCTACGGAAGGTAATGCAGAGTCGAATTCTATGGAGTTGGAGAAATGTGGAGGTGGGTATCCGTAGAGTGCTTGGAAAGGTGTCATCTTCAAACTTGAATGGTATGAAGTGTTATACCATCATTCAATCATAGTTATTAACCATTTGACGCAAGTCTTCGGTTGTTAGTTAGCTAGCTATACATCGTAGGTACATTTTCAGACCTTGATTGAGCTTTTCTATTTGTTCGTCAGTCTGGGGGTGATATGCGATACTGAAGAGGAAATTTGTTCCAATTGTCTTCATTAGTTCCTTCCAGAATAAACTGGTGAATATTTTATCTCGGTCAGTTACTATGACCTGTGGAACCCCGTGTAGCTTGTGTACCATCTTCATGTAACTTCGTGCTACTTCGGCTGTAGTGAAGGAATGTCGCAAAGGAATGAAATGCACATACTTGGTGAAACGGTCCATTACCACTAATATAGCGTCCTTGCCCTCTTATTTGGGCAATTGTTCAATGAAGTTCATGGATATGTGGGTTCAGGCGTGTGGTGGAACAAGTAGTGGTTGCAGTAATCCAGGAGTGGAAACTCGTTCTATTTTGCAGCATTGACAGATATCACATTGTTAGACTCGCTGTAAAATTTGTTTCTTTATAGTAAGCCAATAAAACTGTTGTTTGACCCTCTCATAAGTAGCTCGAACTCTAGAGTGATCCCGTACTGCTGAATTGTGGCATTGATAAAGCAGTTGGTTGTGAAGTTCCTTTTTGTCACCCATGACCAACCTCTGTTTGCATCTCAATATGCCCTGTTGTAGGGAAAAAAGTTATATGCTATTAGGGAAAAAATTATATGCTATTAGGAGAAACCATTAGTTCTGATAGCAGTTGTTGAGTGAAGGGATCATTGGGGTAACTGTCACTTTTTTCCACCATCCAAGCAGGTATGGATGTGGAGAGGGTGTATAAGATTTCCGCTTCAGGGTCATGGGCATCCCTCCTTGAAAGAGCATTTGTTACCTTGTTCGACGACCCTTGTTTGTATTGGATTGTGTAATTCTAGCCCAATAGCTTCAAGATGCCATTTTGTTGTACCATGAAGGAAACTCTTTGATCTAACAAGTACTTTAAACTACGTTGATCCGTTCTGATGACGAATGAGGTTCCTTCTAAATAGTGCTGCCATTGTCCTACGGCATAGAGAACGACCATCAGTTCCTTCTCATATATTGACTTTGTCTGATTCTTGGGACTGAGGGCCTTGCTTATGAAAGCTATAGGTTGATTTTCTTGCATCAGGACCGCTCCAATTCCCTTGTTGCTTGCATCTGTCTTAAAAGTAAAAGGATCTCCGAATTGAGGTAGTCGTAGGACCGAGCTGGAAGTCATAGCTGTCTTTAACAATTGAAAAGCTTGCTCCGCTTCTGAATTCCATTCAAAGACACCATTTTTTAACAAATTGGTGAGACGTTAGACGATGATTCCGTAATTTTATATCAATTTGCGGTACTATCCTGTTAAGCACAGAAAACCTCTAAAAACCTTAATCGTCCGAGGAGTGGACCAGTTGATCATAGCTTCAATCTTTCGCGAGTCTGTTTTTACCTCTCGACCTGAGATGATATGCCCTAGATACTTCACCTTTGTCTAAAAGAAATAACTCTTGGATTGCTTTGCATACAACCTGTTATCTCGGAGTGTCTTTAGAACTTCGTTTAGATGAATAAGGTGCTCCTTCTCAGTGATAGTATAAACTAAGATGTCATCAAAGAAGACCAATACAAATATTCGGAGAAAAGCTTTGAATATGTGATTCATGAGAGCCTGGAAGATAGTGGGGGCGTTGGTCAAGCCGAAAGGTATCACCTTGAATTCATAATGATCCTAATGTGTTATAAATGCCGTTTTGTGGATGTCTTCCTCATCGACCCTAATGTTATGATATCTTGCTCTAAGATCAATTTTAGAGAAAATATGTGCTCCATATAATTCATCAATAAGATCATCAATGATGGGTATGGGGAACTTACTTTTTACGGTCAAAGAGTTTAGTTCTTTATATTCCACGCAAAACCTCCATGTACAATCTTTCTTTTTGACAAGCAGTACCGTTGTAGAGAATGGGCTACAGCTGGGCCATATTAATGAGTCCTTCAACATTTGTTGTATTTGCTTTTCTATTTCGTTCTTCTGATTGAACAAATACCTATAGGGTCGAATATTCATGGCAACATTATGTTTGGACAAGGTGATGACGTGATCAAAGGCTTTGGCCGGTGGCTAGCCATGGGGTTCCTAAAAGACATCCTAATATTGTCTAAGTAGTGCTTCTAGTGCTAGGATGGGCATCTCGGAAGTAGATACCTTCTATAAAACTTCCATTATTAGAAATACTGTTCCACATTCGACCGCTTGCTTATGTTTGACCCAATGTTTCACCTTTATTTCTCTTGTCTTGAATGTTTCCCGGAAGTCACAACTCTGTAATAATATTTGTAATTTTTATAATTGAATCGTATCGTTGCATGGAGGAAGTCAAACAGCATAGTCAAACATCATTGGGCCGAATTGTTTCATCTAGTCGATCCTTAATATCATTTCATACCCTCTCAGTGAAATGATGCAGACATTGTAGTTGAACTTGTAGCCTTGCATGGTCCACATCACATCTGGACATTCAAAGTGATTAGATATTTTTTGCCCGTTTGCAACCATAAGTGTTAAGGGTTTACTGCTGACCACCTGATTCTTGATCCATTTAGAATCTCCTTCGTCTAGGAAGGGATGTGAGCTTTCACTATCCAGTAGGATCAACACATCATGATTTGATAATTTTCCTCGTATTTTCAAGGTGCTCCCTGTGGTGACCCCTTCTATTGCTTGTAGAGGCAGAGTGCCAGTAAGGCCATCGCTAACCTCTTTAGCTTCCTCAAGGCAGTGGGATTGGCAGCAAAAAGAACTTCAAACCCTTGTCTTCCTGCATCTGCGACATACGGGAAAGGAAGAAGACCTTCACCCGAATGGGTCTTGGCTTCCTTTGGCCTGGTCGGCAATTTCGCTTCAGAGCAGCTCAAGTATCACACTGAGCTGTCAGCATGATTCATTCATGAATGCTGATAGCTTTAAATCGACTTCTTTTATGGTAAGTGATTTGAGATTTTCTAGTTCAGTCATCGGGGCCTTCCCCTTCGACCGTGTTCGAGTGGCGATACCGGTGTATGATTCAGCCGGTTTTAGTTCTGATACCATCTTGTCAGAAGTCTTAGGCATGACTCTGATCTTATCAAGGTTTAATGAAGAAGAAAATAGAGAAGATGAAGAACGATAAAGGGAGAAAGTAGAAGATTTTTTTATTGATTTCTGATGTACTTACAATCGATGGAAGGGACCTTTTTTATAGGCCTAAATACATTAAATAAAATCATTATTTAAGGCGGAATCAAGATTGCTGGAGTTGCGCGGTCGGAATTGCGTGATGATGATGGTCGGCATCGTCTACGGAATGAATTTGGAAGGCAGAGGCATCGACTGTGGAATCTTGTTAAGGTTGGTCAACCCTAATCCCAGTTGTTTTAAGTTTTTCCTATTCTGCCCTTTTGTGTGTATATTTTCTTTTTTTATCATTCTTTCTATAATAAACCCTAAGGGGTTTTCTGAAAGTTGTCTGCTATAATATTACCTCTCCATTTAAAACACATTGTCAATTGGGACATCCATCTCTACCTGTGTTTAAAAAATTATGTCATCAGTTTCATGATGTATCCTCATTGAATTGTGAGTCACATCGGTTTGCAAAACATCACTGTAGTTCATCAGGTTCAAGGATCAATAGACGAGGTGAGTCTGCTTTTGAGTTAGTTCATATGATGTTTGGGGCCTCTTGTCCTGTTCTGTCCAAAACTGGGTTCAAGTATTTCATTACCTTTATGGATGATTTTTCTCACATGACTTGAATATATTTTATGAAGAATCATTCGAAAGTATTTTTTCACTTTTGTGTTTTCTGTACTGAAGTTAAAATACAATTCAATGTTTCTGTGTATGTATTGAGAAGTGATAATGTCAAAAAATATATATCAGATTCATTTCAGAACTATATGACTCAACGCGGGATCCTTCACCAATCCTTGTGCGTTGATATACCATCTCAAAATGTAATCGCTGAGAGAAAGAACAGACATTTACCGGAGACAACTCGAACCCTCTTGTTCCAAACATAAATCCCTAAGTAATTCTGGGCTAATGCCGTTTCCACAGTTTGTTTCTTGATTAATTGTATGCCATTTACAGTGATTGACGGGGATGTTCTTTACAGTCTTCTTTTTCCATACAACTCTTTGTTTCCGATGCAACGTACGATATTTGGTAGCACCTGTTATGCTCGAGATGTGCGACCTACTGTGACAAAATTGGACTCAAAAGTCTTAAAGTGTGTATTTTTTAGATATTCTCGCGTGCAGAAAAGATACAGGTGCTACTTTCCAAATCTCAATAAATATTTAATATCAACTGATGTGATTTTTTTAGAGAATATACCGTTCTTCTCCTTATTGTCCAAGTCTACAAGTCAGGAGGCGGACGACGAGTAACTTATCTATAGTTTCACATTAGGTGCTTTTACTGAGCAAACAGATAAAAGTATTCCTCCATATGATGTGTCTCCAGCTCTACTTGAGCAAGTTGAGGATAGTATTCGTATACCTCTAATCCAAATATCACCACCAATTGTTTATATTTATTTCAGAAGACAACAAACTGATGAAAAATGTCCTGCACCAGATCCGTCGTCATCTGATTCTGCTGCACATAACCTTGATCTTCGTAAAGGTAAATGTCTGTGCACCATTCCTACGCCAACTTATCCTATTGCTAATTTTATATCTAATGACCATATGTCTTATTTGTCTTGTGTTTTAATTGCTTTTATAGATTCAACCTCTATGTTCAAGACAGTATCTGAATCACCCTGATTGGCATAATACTATGCTTGAGGAGATAAACGCTTTGATAATAATCATACCTGGGATCTGGTAGATTTACTTAAAGGAAAAAAGGTTATAAGGTGCAAATGAATATTTACAATTAAAGTGAATCTAGATTGCTCTATGGCAAGACTTAAAGCTCGACTGGTAGCGAAAGGTTATACTCAGACTTATAGAATGGACTATTCTGATATATTCTCTCCAGTAGCCAAACTTGTCTCTATTCATTTATTCATATATATTACAGCCTCCCAAAATCATTCCTTACACTAGGTAAATATTAAAAATGCATTTTTTCATGGTGATCTCTTAGAAGAAGTATATATGGAGTGACCACTTGGGTTTATTACTCAGGGGGAGTACGGGAAAGTCTGTCATTTGAAGAAATTTTTGTATGGTCTGAAGCAGAGTTCTTGTGCGTGGTTTAATAAGTTTAGTGAGGTAATATGTGAGTTCGGATTGAAGAATAGTAAGTGTGATCATTCAGTCTTCTATAGACAATAAACAGGTATTATTATACTTTTTATTGTTTATATTGATGATATTGTGATTACAGAAGATGACTATATAAGAATATCTTCTCTTAAGTCATTCTTGCATACCAAACTCAATACCAAAGACTTGGGATAAGTAAAATACCTTTTGGGAGTTGAAGTAATAAGAAATAAAGAAAGAATTCTGTTATCTTAGAGAAAATATATACTTGATCTACTTGCAGAAACAGTAAAGCTGAGAGCTAAGTCATGCAGTATACTAATGGTACCAAATGTACATCTTACAAAAGATAATAGTGATTTCCTTGATGATTCAAAGAAATACAGGTGACTAGTTGGGAAATTAAATTACTTTATTGTGAATAGTTTAGATATTGCATACCCTGTCAGTGTTGTTAGCCAGTTTATGTCGGCACCTACAATCAAATATTGGAAGACTTTGGAACAGATTTTGTGCTACTTAAAAGGTTATTTGGAGCTCAACATAGTGTTTAGAAATCATGGACTTACTCACATTAAATGTTTTACAAATGCTGATTGGGGTAGATCTAAGATTGATAGGAGGTCTATTACGGGTTATTATTTTTTTGTTGGTGGAAATCTCATATCATGAAAAAGTAAAAAGCAAACAATTGTATTTCGATCAAGTGCAAAGTCCGAAAATAGAGTTATGGTTCAGTCCACATGTGCAATCTTATGGTTACATCATCTGTTAGATGAAATGGGTTTGAAGTTCACATCTCCTACAAAACTCTGATGCGATAATCAGACTGTCTTTCATATTGTCTCAAATCTTATGTATCATGAGAGAACCAAACATATCGAGGTTGATTGTCACTTTATCTGAAAGAAGATTTAAAAAAACTTTATATCTATTAGTTATGTGAAGACATGAGAACAATTTGGTGATGTATTCACAAAACTTCTGAATAGAACGCGGATTAAGTATCTTCGAAACAAGTTGCGCATAATCAATATTTATGCTCCAACTTGATGGGAATTGTTAGAATATTTCTTATACATAATAATATGATTATCTTTCCAAATATGTAAGTGTAATTGGGAAGAAAATAATTAGGATAATTTATGTTGATTATTATATATGAATCTGTTTACATGTATATATATTCCTACTTTCATTTCAATAAAATTTCAAGAATTATTCAATATTTTTCTTCCCTAATCTTTTATAAAACTTAATGCTTTTCGAAATTTTTACTTGTCCATTTTGTCACAAGGCTGGTTTAAGTGTTAACATTGTGTAATTATAGTAACCTGGAAATTCATTTGGTAAAAATTGACCATTGAAAAAGTGGAGGGACATGTAATTCGCCAAAGGATTAGATCGAAAGGTACTTGATCATGCTGTAGGTATTATGTTATATGCAGTACAAGTTGTGTATTACATTCTTGTGGTCAATATGATTGGTATTTTCTCAACATTGAAAATATTTTCGTGTTTGTTTTCTCTTTTTTCTTTCTTCAAGATTTGTTCTTTCTAAGACTTTCTTGTTTTTATTCAAAACTGTGTTTCCCAGCGCTGCCTCTGGAATGTTTAAGATAGTCCGTCCTGCTATTGGTGAGGCAGTGAGGTATCAGTTACAATTCCAGTGCCCTTAATCAAGCTTAGCTTGAATTCTTGTGATTAACAACTGCAGTGCTTCTTTCTCCAGAGAAATGCCCCTTGCAGAGCTAAAATACAAATACAGACAAGTGTCATCTCTAGAGAAGGCCTGTAATGGTTGGAAAGATGAATATGAAGTTTCCTCCAAACAGGTGCATATCCTTGAGGGAAATATATTTCGTGGTTCCTAGAATTCGTTCAGATTTGCTCCTTTGCATGTTTATAGTACTTCTGTCTACCTGGTGCTGTCATGCCTTCTGTGAATGGAAAGTTTATCATTTGAAACATTCTTGTCGATTGATTGTTCTTATATTTTGAGTAATTGCTATTTCCTATGTAGTGAATTAGATCAAAAGGGTATAAATATAAATTTCACCCTATATAATTAATTATTTATTTCATTTTCAGTGCTAGAAAACTTATATTCTTGATTAAATCCATCCTGTAATTTTTGTTTTCTCTTTCGACCTTAATTACCATACAATTCTTAAAGGATGTCGGAGGAACATCCTAAAATATTGGAGTAAATTCCCATATAAGAAAGCCCATCACCGAATTTCAGCTAATTCAGGGGTCTATCACTTTATCGGTAAGGATTATTTGAGCTGGTCCCAATTATTATGGATCATCCTCAAAGGTAAAGCAAGCTCAGCCATCTTCTAAATATTAACCAAAACCCAGAGACCCCACATTTGATGCTTGGGACGAAGAGGAAACTATAATCATGATACGTTTATCTAATTTCAAAGCCCTAGAAATAAGTAAGACCATGAAGTTCCTGTTCATCACAAAAGCTATGTGAGATGCAAGTTGCAAAACTTACTCTAAAGTTAAGGATGCCACACAAATTTATGATCTAACGGTCAAGACATGGTCCACTAAAGAAGGGAACACGTTGGTAGAAAAACATGCAAACTTGTTAAAAAGTTGGTGGCAGGAATTGAATCAATACTACAACTTGACCATGGATTGCAGTAAAAATACAGTTCAACTTAAGAAATTTATAGAAAAAGATAGTGCATATCAATAACTGGCAGCACTAAATTCTAAATATGATAAGTTTAGATATTGGGAAAAGAGGAAGTGCCATCACCTAATGAGGTCTTTTTTATTGTAATAGCAGAAGCGAGTAGAAGAGGGATAATGTTAAAACCTCGTCCCATCGGTAATTCAGCCTTCATGTCACGAAGTTTCAAATGTCTCCAATAGATAAGGATGGGCGTCACTTTGCGAACTCAACGCTGATAACAGATAGTAGGGACAATCTTTAATGTACCTCTTGCAAAAAGTCTAAACATATAAAAGAAAAGTATTGAGAATTGCACGACAAGCCCAATACTTAAAGTAAAGAGTGGGAATAAAGAAGTATCTCCACAAAAATTCCCAAACAGATTCATATTGCCAATCAACGGAAAGAAAAAAATACCTGCCTATATCATTGCTTTTAAAGTTGAGATTGAACGCCTTCAGAGTTGTTTAGAGGACTTTGAGAAGCCTATAGGTACAAGTATAATAGAAAAGTGAAGTATGCTTTTCTTTTCACATGGTTTAAGTGACTTAGATAAACCCTTTGAGGATTCTTGAATTATAGATTCAGGAGCTAGAAATCATATGACCAATACTTATAAGTAGTTTTATACATATGTTTCCTATTCAAGAAATAAGAAGATTCCGAGAATTTTAGGTGGGATGGGGATTGTAATCCTTTTTACTTCTCGAGCTATAATGACAGACCGAGAGGCTCGATGAGAAGGAATCGACGGAGAGATTTTGTGTTTTATATGGTAATCTTTCTGATATCCGAATTGTATCCGGACTTCTTATTTGTACAAAAAAAGAAGGGTTGCCTAATATCACTCCTCCGACATTAGTTGATACTTTAAGAGGTTTTACTTGAAATGAAAAAAAAAAAAGGAATTCATGAAGGGTTAATTACTGAACCATTTCAAAACGGCATGCTCTGGGTTGGTTTAGATAATAAAGATCTGATTCTAGGTTATGTTTCAGGAAGGATCCAACAGAGTTTTATACGTATACTAGGGAAATCCAAATTGAGCTAAGTCCTTATGATTCAACCAGGGACCATCTAATTTGATGATAGTTAGAATTTGTTGATGGTTTTCTTAATACTATTGCAGATAAGGGTAACATCAAGATTAGTTCTATCCTTATCCGAGAAAATGTGTTACATGTTCTTGAATTGTATATTAATTTTAAATAAGTCAATAAATTATCATAGGATTTGAACTATAAAATATCATTTGATTTTGTTCACTGTGATTTTAAGACCAGAATTTAGAGAAGATGGTTGGATGTAATGAAGCCATAAACGAACTTTACTATTTGCATGCACTTGGGTTCTCTACTATCACAGCCGATTCTACACACAAGATTTTGCTCCACCATAAAAGACTCGACACTTATCCTTCTTCACCTTGAAGGTTTTGTTTTCCTTATTGTTTAAAAATTCAGAACATAAAAAATTACATTGCAATATCTGTGAGTTTGCATAATATAAGTGTGTAACAGTTTTCATTAGTAATAAAACAAGTAGAGCTTTGTTTTTATCAATCCACAATGGGAACCAACTCACACATAATCTTTCTAGGTCTCGATAAATTTGTTTAATTTATTAACTACTGCAGTATAGTCACCTTGTTATCTTTACTAAAAGTCAAATATGATGATAGTTATATCATACTTCAATTTTGTAACATGATAAAAATTCAATTCAAAACTAGTATAAAGAGAAGTATTGACAATTCTAAAATTTTTTTTAATCACACACTTTCGTCATTCTTCCATGAGGTAGGAATTCTTCATGAATCATATTGAGTCCATACTGCATACCAAAACGGAGTCCCAAAATAATATCAGGGTGAATTAGTCCTTATCACCACCTACAATATTAACCGTTTTTGCACTAGTATTCTTGACTTTAAAAATTTAAATATTTTACATCTTTGGATGTTACAAACCATCTGGTCTTCAAATTCCAAAATTTTGCTCAGTTTAAGAATTCTAGAAACAATTCAAAAATTTTATTCAGCAGTAAGTGTTACAAACTATTTGATCCTTCAGATATATGGATGCGTTGCCTTCTTCCATATGCATTTCCATCAAAAAGAGAAACTTGATCCTCAATCTCTAAAATGTATATTTGCAGGGTACTACTGCTCTCAAAAGGGATGCAAATGTTACCATCCGCACATCCAAAAGTTTTATGTGTCTGTAGATGTCACATTTTTTGTATAAGAATTTTACGTCATCCAACCTTATCTTAAGGGAAAACGTATATTGGAAAATAAAGATACATAACTTTCAACAGAATTTATCCTATAACCTTTGCCACATATCCTAGCAAAATAAATACAAGAGGACCTTCACAACCCATAAGGACATTCGCCTACTCAAGAGATCAGACTAAATTGTTGGTTTTCTCACGTGTATATAAGGAGGAAGAAGTCAAGCACTAAGTCTAAGGCTGTTTAAGAATCCAACCTTGACTCTAGAACGGAGTTGAGTTTGGAATAACCTATACAATTTGGTACTAATATATTTAGTAAAATTCGTAAAGGTGTAAGAAAATGCACTAAACATACTCTTTATCTTATCTCATAATTTGTCGTTTGATAAGTGCTCACCATTACATAAAATTCTTCATTAGTTTAAATATTGAGTTTATTTCTAACACAATATTCAAGATATTATCTTGTGAAAAACAAAATAAATATGGAAATGCAGACGCTTGAAAGAAAGTAGATATGTGAAATTGGGATCTACCCGACGACTGGAAACTGGTAGGATACAAATGGGTATTTACACTCAAATACAAGATAGATGAGATAATCAAGAGTTATAACGCACGATTAATGACAAAAGGTTATACACAAATATATATGATAGATTACTAGGAGATATTCACACTAATAACCAAGATGAACAATATGCGTTGTCATTAGCTACTTATTTTAATTATCAACTACACCTATTTGATATAGAAAAGGTCTTCCTACATGGAGACCTAGAAAAAGAAATCTGCATGGGTTCTCACTAGGCTTTGATAGAGAAGGAGATCCAAATAAGGTAAGCAAACTAAAGAAGACCCTGTATGGACTCAAGCGATTGTTAAGAGTATGGTTTGATAGCTTTGTAAGCGTGATAATAGATCTGGAATTTAAGCAGGTTCAATGAAACTACACTCTGTTCATCAAATACTAAGAAATAGCGAAAGTCACAGTTCTACCTGTATACATTGATGACATTATCGTAAAAGAGATTATTAAAAAGAAAAAGTGATACTAAAACAGTAGCTGACAAAAACATTTGAGATAAAAGAACTTGGTAAGTTAAAGTATTTTTGGGGACTGAAGTCGTTCACTCAAAATGTAAGATATTAATTTCTCAACAGAAATACACTAATGATCTGTTGAAAGATGCTAGCAAGTTAGCATGCAAACCAGTTAGGACTTTATTGATCTTAATCATAAATTAAGAATAATAGAAGAAGATAAACCAATAAACATAGAAATGTATCAAAAATTAGTTGGGAGACTGATATATCTATCTAACAAAAGACTAGATATTGTCTATGCGTTGAGTGTTATAAGTTAGTTCATGCACAGTTCGAAACAAGTGCTCGTACAAACAGTTTACAGAAAGCATTACCTAAAAGGTTATTATAAAGAAAGAGTGATAAATCACTCCAAAAAGTCTATGTCGATGTAGATTATGCAGGATCAGTTGTATACAGAAGGTTTACAATAGGATACTGTACCTTACTTGGAGGCAACCTAGTCATTTGGAGAAGTAAAAAGTAAACTGTAATTGCGAGATCAAATACAGAATCAAAATTTTGAGCAATGAGACAAGGGGTATACGAAGTATTAATGGATAAGAAAATTTTTGAAAAGTCTAGAGTAAAATGGAAAACCCTCATGCGCATGTATTAAGATATCAAGTTAGCCATAAGCATTGCTCACAATCCAGTGCAACATAATCAGATCAAGCATATAGAGGTGGATAAATATTTTATCAAAGAAAAATTTGACAATGGGATAATATGTAACTTGTATATGCCTACTAGTTCTCAATTGGTAGATGTTTTAACTAAAAGTTTAAACAATCAGCATTCTAGACTCTTATTGGTTAGTTAACAACGAATAACATCTATTCTTTAACTTGATAAGAAATGTTAGAAAAACGACAAATTAACGTATTGCACCTTATATAGTTAATTAAGTCAACTGGTAGAAGAGTAAATTACACCATATATAGTTAATTGTAATTAATTCTGTATTTCTTTTTTTATCCTACGAAACCTATATATATACAGTTGTAATATTTAGTAAAATAAACATTAAAAATTCTTGACTAAAACTGATATACTTCTCGTATCTGTTTTTGTCTTGTTGCAATTTTGTATGAGGAGAATCTCAACTAGCATAATATATTGTGTTGATTGGATGTATGCTTACAATCTTTAATCTCCTGTCTCCATCCGCTTTACGTATCTACTATTCTTTAAAGAAAAGATTGTTTTTAAACTTTTGTTTTTTTTTTATGTTCCCTTGCTTAATATATGCTTATATTTTTGCTTGGCGCTCCTCTTTGTAATGCAGAACATAAAGACACTAAAACTGAAGAAATAATATTAAAAATTATTTATGCTGTTGTAGTATTTGTCTTAGTAAGAATATTTAGCCTATTAAAGATGGTTTATTAGTTAAGAATTATGTAGAAAATTCATTTATTTTATTTTATTCAAGATTTGCTTCCATTAAGAATTACTTTTTATGCATTTCGGTTTCCTATTCTTGCTTAATATATGCTTATATTTTTGCTTGGTGCTCCTATTATTACGTTCAGAATTATGTAGAAAATTCATTTATTTTATTTTATTCAAGATGTGCTGCCATTAAAAACTCCTATTTTTTAGGCATTTCGGTTTCCTATTCTTGCTTAATATATGCTTATATTTTTGCTTGGCGCTCCTCTTTGTAGTGCAGAACATAAAGACACTAAAACTGAAGAAATAATGTTAAAAATTATTTATGCTGTTGTAGTATTTGTCTTAGTAAGAATATTTAGCCTATTAAAGATGGTTTATTAGGTTAAGAATTATGTAGAAAATTCATTTATTTTATTTTATTCAAGATGTGCTTCCATTAAGAACTCCTATTTTTTAGGCATTTGGGTTTCCTATTTTTGTGCTTTCGTTGCCCATATAAAGGATATCTCTTATCATTCACTTCTCTTGTGATTAGTATCTACCAAAATAGGTTGCTTAGTTATTTGGTTTTTCTTCCAACCTTTGATTTTAACTTTTGGTACAATCAAGTAGGAAAGCATTTTATTAGGGGTTATGCCCTGGTCTAGTGGTTTGCTGTAGGGACAGTTACTTTTTACTAGAGTTGATTATATGCTTTTTAAATTTGGCTAGAAGGTGGAGAAACAGAGCTTTGCAGAACACGAAATGATTAATAACTGCCTTGTAGTAGTTCTGGGATTGATTATACACTTGCTAATTTACTGGTCAGAAGGTGCATAAGACATAGTTCGTTAAGAACTTGAAATGAATAATAAATCCTTTTCATCAGCTAACTCGTTCCTTGAATACCCCATATAGATTTTAATTTTACATGTTCATAGTGTTTACATTGAAGAGTGTTCAGGACAAAAACTGAGCGATAAGTTATTATATATTTCCTAGCTTTTACCTATATTTTTTTTTTCTGAAAGATGGATTTATATGTAGATAGATCTTATTTTTTCCATTGGTTTCTGTTCCACAGTGCATGCATGGTCCCAACTGCAAGCTTGGCAGCTTTTGCACGGTTGGCAGAAGAGTACAAGAAGTAAATGTCTTAGGTGGCCTAATTCTTCCTGTTTGGGGTACTATTGAAAAAGCCCTTTCTAAGCAGGTCAGTTCTCGTGCTTCCTGGCATGAATTGTTGTTTCTCTATTATAGTATTAACATGGCCTAATTAATCCGTGGTGTTAGGAACAAAACAATTCCTTAACTGCTGGTTTACTCAAGAAGGATTACATTTACTAATTCCTTATAACTGCTTATATCTATGTGTTTTAATGCTAATGTTATTGTGTAATAATAATATAAGTGTGTTAAAATAAGTGTTAGTGTTTATTCAACTAAGGATAAGTCTGTGTTAACATAAGGATAGTTTAGGTAATCCCGAAAATTTTAATTCCAGAACTAACAGCTCCTCTTGTACATGTCTTCTGCTGTAGGAAGATAAGAGCACTGTATCTGGAATTTGATGTTAATGGAGAGTGTATTTCTCTTCTAGAGATCATAGGATTTTTTTCATTCAATGAGCTCTCTAATCAAATAAACATAATAATTTACATACTCATTTTGTTACAAATCTCCCATAACAAGATCAGTCAGTAGGGACAGTAACAATTTGCATCAGAGCCAATTTTTATTGGTTATCTGCAATTTATGTTTGAAAAATTCTAGCAAATTTTTATCAAGGGGATAGGGAGCAAGAGAAGTTGAAATTCGAATTTCAAGTTGGCTGGTGGAAAGAACTGGTGGCTAGGACAGTGCAGAAAGAGGCGAGAGAAGGGAATAGCCAGGCCGGGCAGCCAACTGTTCTGAGCATCTGGGCATGACAGAAGAACAGGGATGCACAGGGAAAGAGCTCCTGGGTGCAAATACCCCCTTGTGCGTGTCCAGAACTGCAGAAATGGCATTGCCAGGTGTGCATACCCCACCCTGGAAGCAACATTCGATGCTGGTGCGGCTTTTATTCTCGTGCCGAGCAGGCAGGCTGCAGCTGGATACCACCAGGCTGTCAATCGGACCATTCTGCCTAGATACACAAAGTTGGATTTTCTACAGTTCGACAGGCCCGGTTATCCTCTCCTATGGGTGAGACCGGTTATCCTCTCCTGTGGGTGGGAAGATATGAACATTTTGTTAAGATACAAACCGTAAAAAGAAAAATTCGCAAAAAAGGTAAAGTAGTATTTTGCATATATCAAGTTGGTTTAGGGTTAGTCTTTTTAGTCTTTTGCACGCATCTTAAGTGCAGCCCCTGTGTTATGGATGCAAATATAAAAGGTGCAGCAAGAATAGAAAACTGACGTTTAAACAAATATAGAATGCTAATTAGTATTATATTTTTAAATAATATATATTTTTTATTAATACTTTATTCTTAAATAATGTAAAATTTTTAATATCTTAATAGAATATTTCTAATTAAATTTAAATTTCAAATTAGATTAACATATAAGAATTATAATCTTATGAAGGAATATATTTAATATTAATAAAAATAAATCAAAATATTATTTTAAACTATAAGATTGGAACTCTCTTTAATAAAATTCAAGATAGCAACTCTTTTTGATAAATTGTAATTTATTTTCACAAAATAGGTCGCTCTCGCAATAAGAATAAGGACATTAATCCTTTATTAGAAGACGACTTTGTTGTTAACTGCCTAGTAATTCGATCCTTAATCAGGAAACATAATAATTTAGTATCAGAACAAGGCACTATGGATGATCGAAGTTTACGCAAAGAGTTGCGGAATCTAGAATCTTGGATGATGGCTTCTGAAGCTACAACAAAGAATTAGAACTTTTTCTCAATCGAACCGCCCAAGTCCAAGAAAAAGAGGCAATTGATAGTATAGAAACTGACAACGGTGGTTCAAATCAGAATCAGAAAAGCGAAAGGCGGCACACTAAACCAGGACGCGAAGAATCCAATATCAGTTCTCATAACAATAGATGGATTCCTCATTATACAAAACTTGATTTTTCCACCTACAATGGATCGGACGACTCGTTATCTTGGCTTCATCGTTGTGAACAATTTTTTACTAATCAAAGAACGGCTAACAATGACAAGGTTGGATTGAGAGTCTTTCACTTGTTAGGTGATGTTCAACTTTGCTACTACAAACTGCAACAGGAAGAGACAAGGATGTCATGAGGCCAGTTTGTTGAACTTTGCACATTGCGGTTTGGTCCACCCCTACAAAATAATACATTAGGAGAGTTAATCAACCTAAAACAAACAGGCACAGTGAAGGACTATATACGACAGTTTCAGAAACTCTTGGCCTGTGCCCAAAAAATACGGCAAGACCAACAAGTTGAGATGTTTACTGCAGGTTTAGTAGACTCAATTAGGCTGAAAGTTGAGATGCAATCACTCTACTTTTGTGCACGCAATGAGTATGACCGGAGTTTTTGAAAGAAAACAACGGTTGTGGGATATGACTGAACCCAATTATAATAATCATTTTCAGTCCGTTACTAAGCCTAACAATTCATTTTGGAAAACACCACAGGACAGCAACTTTACTATACAATCTGATAACACTTTCTTTCCAAGATGACAGAAATGAGACCGAAGGATTGTGTTAAAATTGCGATGAGCCGTTTGTTCCGAGTCACCAATGTAAACAACTGTTTTGGCTCGAGATTGAATGCGACACTGATCTTGAGCAACAAAAAAAGACCAACAAGACAGCCATATCCACAATTCAAGCTTGAAGACAAGCTTGAAAACTAAAGGGAAGTAATGTTATGAATGCAAGTATAGAAAGTGCAGCAAG
The DNA here is from genome assembly GCF_054855325.1 of Carica papaya. NCBI lineage: Eukaryota > Viridiplantae > Streptophyta > Magnoliopsida > Brassicales > Caricaceae > Carica > Carica papaya. The sequence continues at coordinate 18,399,040 of NC_142310.1, read as the reverse complement.
AATAGAAAATTGATGTTCAATTAAATATGGAATCCTAATTAGTATTAAATTTTTAAATAATATATATTTTTTATTAGTATTTAATTTCTAAATAGCGTAAGATTTTTAATATTTTAATAGAATATTTCTAATTAGATTTAAATTTCAAATTAAATTAACATTCTTAAATAAAAATTGTAACCTCTTCATCTAGTTCATTTAGGAAAAATGAATTAGAAATGAGTTTTATAAAATTCAGTAAGAAGGAAAGTACTGAAACTACACAAATACGTTTCAAAACATTTATAAATACAATTTAATAAAAAGTGACATTTCCATACATGCATATCCTTCACCTTGTTATTTAGACTCAAATTCAACAGTTTTAGAGATTACAAACTTATTACTTTACAGTTAGTTAAAGTAATTACACACTTAGGTTGTTAGTTAAAGTAATTACACACCTAGGCACGCAACTGCTATCCCCATTTCCAAAGAGGGCAACAAAGAACACCACTATCTATGTAATGGGTAAAGTGCTTTCCGTCAATATCACATACATCATAAAATAAATAAATAAATGCATGAAAAGTTGCTCATCACTCCGGTCCACACACACTAGGTCACTCAAGTCACCATGGCTAACCCCGGGCAACAATAATGCCAACTGTCCCGGACAGTAATGGCAACAACCGTCCCAGACGGCAACATTCCTCTCGATGGGTGCCAACTGTCCAGACAATAATGGCCACATCTGTTCCGGACAGATACGCCCCAACCAATGGAATAAAACCCCAAGACACAGCCTGGTGGCTACAGCCAGTTACTACAGCTGCCACTATCCTCCAAGGAAAATTAGGGAATCGGATTTAGACTCAACTGTGTAATTATTTTTATTTTCCATTTATCTGACTTTTAATTCTAAGTTCCCTAGTCTATCCATTTACTTATATCAATTTGTTGATTTATTATTTAATTTTAAATTTATCATTTTTTCAAAATTCTAAATTTAAATTCAAAGTGCTGGCATAGGTGGGCAACACGGCTCTGCTGTGTGTGCATGTGCGCATGGGACGCTGTCCAGGAACCCAAAAGTGCCGGGACAAGTCCTCTGGCACACTGCGGACGCGCACAAGGGAAGGACACTGCCCGGCACTTTTGGGTTCCTGGACAGCGTCCGACACGCACGCACACACAGCAGAGCCGTGTTGCCCACTATGCCGGCACTTTGCTGCTTGGGCTTAACAGCAAGAAGTATCTGGCTTCCCACTGACGGTTTTTCACGTTTTTCTGTCTTTTTTGCTTCTGTAATCGAATAAAATTCACACAAACGCATCATACATCCTCTGTAAACATTCAAAATCAATCACAAAAACATCAATTTAATCAGCGAAAACATGCATGCAGACGCTTACAGTTCTGTTTTCATTAAAATCCCATGTTTTCTGGTTTTCTTCAAATTTTGCCTTCTAAATGCATGTAGAAAGAGCATTACTTGTGTAAATTAAATTATTATCCCTCTTACCCGACTGACGCACAGAATAGAATTCAAAACGTACGAGGAAATGGTTCTCAAATAATGGATGAACAGCGAGGACTAGCCTGAACATTGAAGGCAGGGTCAGAATGAGTCTCAGAAAGAATCTGCGGATTGTGGGCGAATTTCACCGCAAAGATTCGTTCCCCAAGAGTCCCAATATGTAAATCAACTAATCTACAACCTAGATTTGGAAAAGAATTGAACACAACAACAAGATTGGAGGAAAATTAGCAACTTAGTAACCAAATGGAGACATTGCTCAGGTGAAACAGTAAAGATTTCTGGGTTTTGAGGCTTACTACAGTAAATTGGAAGCCGGGATGTGTGCAAGAAGGGTTAGGAAACGTAAAGGATTAAAAGAATAACTCATAGGAAGAAGAAATCGGCTTACCTCAGCTGGGAAGAAGCCACATTTCCCTTCGACGCACCTATGGTTCAACACTCTCTGTTTTTCTGCCCTCTCTCTCTCTAGCTTCTGTCTCTCACTCTAACACTCAAAAGTTCTTACAGAACAAGCTCTCAACTCTCTCTCTCTTTCCTCTCTATGAACAAATGAAGAAGACAGAAGGAAGAAAATTCTTTTAAATGGGTTTCGGCTTCAAAGAGGACAGTTGGATGACATGCAAAGCATCCCGGCCCTTGAAGGAGAAAAGTGCCCGACAGCATGGAGAAGGATGGTTGTGGTCTTGACAGCTGGAAAGCACTCACCTGCAACAGCCCAGTTGGATGTCCACTAATAAAGAAAGTGGAAAGCTGTCAGGTCGAAGTCCCCAAAGCTGACATGCTCATGGTTAGCCTTGCCAAAGGATTAGGCAAGAGCGACGTGCACCTGGCGGTTCCAGAATTTCTAGCCCCCGATAGTGTGGGGGGATTCTGCCCTCCACCCTTGGCTAGGGGTTCAAAGAAGGCAGGGACTCGCGGGTTGGGAATTTCTCCAATCCGGAGGCACCAAAATCCCCCTAGACCTAATTCTTTCATGTTTCCTTTAATTTAAAAATTAATTTAAAATACAAAATAAATTTAAAACACATATAAGGAACACTTCTTTATTGATTTACAAAGATTACTCAGTTTTGGATGTTATGTGAGTCGAACGGGTAGACGGCGGTCCTATCATCTCCCTTTGCGCACAAGGAAGAAGAAAAAGAAAAATGGGGTTCAGGGGTTTAAAAGAGCCCAAAAATCGGTTTTCCTAGTTCAGGAAATCAAATTAATAGTCCATATCGAATCGGCCTAAACCAAATCGGCCCAGATCGAACCCGTCCAAACCAAACTGGCTTACTTTCTAAATCAAGCCAAACTCCAAATTTCACCATGAATCGGACCGATTTACTCCTCTTTGGTCAATTGTCTAGCTTGCCCAAGGTGAAAATTTCACTTTGTGATGGAATTAATCCCTGTCCACGGATCCAGATATGTGATAAATATTTATTGGTGCATGGAACATCGGAAGAACAAAAGGTTGAGGTGGCTTCACTCTACTTGGGTGACGTAGTAGATGTATGATATCTGAGATGGTTAGCAAAAGTGGAAGAGCTCGAATGAAAACTTTTTGTGTTCCTCTTACAGATTTGGTAGTGCCTCTCAAAAATATTTTATTAAAGAATTTAACAAGTTAACACATACTGGAACAGTCCTGGAATACCAAGAATGTTTCGAACCATTTGCATGCATTAATGAACGCCAACAATCTCATTTTTTATTAGAAATTTTTCATTTCTAGTTTTATTAGCAGGGTCCAAACCAAAATTGTAACAAATCATAAGGCTGCTTAACTCATGCTCACCCAACCAAGCATTTGAACAAGTCTTGCTCTAGGAATAATTTATGATAGAAATGTCTCAAAATTTATATTTTTCTAGCATAGTTGTCTAATTTTCGGAAGGATCCAAAATAAAAAATTATGAACAAGTGTCCTGAGCTGTGGGAAAAGAGATGAAATCTATAAGAGTAACAGTTACTTGCTACAAGTGTGGAGACCGGTATTTCTTAGGACATCGTTGTTCAAGTAAAACGGTAACAGTCTTGGAGGAAATTGTTATAGAATTAACTTTCAAAGAAAAAGTTTCCACAACTCAACCTTAGAGGATAAAGTTAATGCTCAAGGGGGAGAGTAATGTTAGGATACAAAGGATAAAAAAGAAAATTCACAAAAAGAGTAAATTAGTCTTTTGCGTATATCAATTAGGGGTTAGTGATAGGGTTAGTCTTTTGCACGTATCTTCACTGTAGCCGCCGCTGCATCACGAACGGCCGCGCGATTCCGGCCACAAAAACCGTTGCTTTTATTGCTTTAAACCTTATAAAAGGCTCAATCTCTATGCTTGTAATATCAAGGAAAGAATAAAAACTTATCTCTCAGATTTTCCTTCTCTGTTCTCCTCTTCTTTCTTCCTTCTTATTCTTCTTCTTATCTCAGATCAGTCACCATGTCTAAGGGTGCTGACATACTTCTTCCGGCATCATCCGGTTTAGATCTGCAATTCGCAGCAATAAATTAGAGGAACTGTGCCTCCCTTATCTTAGATAACTCTGCCTTCTCGTTGCTGCCCTCATCCTCCTCATTCCTTTTCACCATACCCATGGTGCACCTTTTGAGCTCTTCCAGCCTGTTTCAGTTTTGCCTTCAGGAAAAATATGCCACTTACTTTTCTTCTCCCCAAATTCTGAGCTAGGCAGATTCCATCTACTGCATTTTGGAGGATTTTGGCCAGAAAATATCAATTTGGCTCTCCAAACGCCGGTAAATACTTGATACTTGATTTGACAAATGGGAGACTAAAATACCTCTTAGCCACCCTGTGCCATTTAAATCCAATGCCATGTTAAAAGCATTTGATCCCAAGAACATAGAAGTCACAACTCTTGCAGGACACAGAATCTCTAATGATGCTGAAACTCAAAAATCAAAGGACCTCAAACCTTATTATAAAATTGTGTCTTGTGAAATTGTTGACTTGTGTCATTATTTTCCGTGCAATTGCTTAATCCAAGAAATTTACTTCTCTTTTATTCTTTTTTTGGATAAAAGAAGCAATTGTTGAAGAGAGAAAGCGCTCCCTTCTCTTTAATACCTATTTAGTTATTTTATCAAGAAAAGATATTGTTGATTATTTTCATATTATTTATCCATTTTTAGTAAAATTAAGCAAAACGAAAAACTAACAATCTTTCTTTTCTTTTACTTTTTAATTTTTTAGTTCTTTAAACAAGGAAAATACTTTTCCTTTTCTTTCTTTTAAAAACCATTCTTATTCTTTCTTCTTCTTTTTCTTTTTTACAAATTTTTGGCTAAACTAGTGTAAGGTAACGTCGGTAATCATGCGTGACTGTTTCAGCCTGAGAACTTGTGCAAGGTGCATTACTATTTAACATTTTGGATTTTGGTGAATCTGAGGTTTATGTAATTAAGATCATAGTGTGATATTTGAGCATACTCTAGGAGTGAAAAATATTGCTGACTGGTTTTGGAAAATTTTGATAAAATGCATGTATTACTAATTACTACTAGAAAGTTTCTGCTGATGTTACTAATGTTCGTAACTCTTTGGTTGTGTTAAACAACCTTTATGCTGCATTTGGTTAATTTTACATCCAATTCCTTGTCAATTCCTAGTTCAAATTCTCATTTTAGCTTAAATATGTAACATTATATGTTGCTTCTGAGTTACTACCGCCTCCACCTTGGATCATTGATCCCGATAAGCTAGCTTCCCTTGAGATGTAAGAATTGGATTCCCAATATCAAGAAATTTGAATTGCTGTGGTGGTATCTTATGTCCTAATTATAAATATTAAGACTGATATAAGAATCAGAACTAGGTGCTAATATAAAGGCAACTTCAATATTCTTGGCTCCCTCTTTGAGGTTTATTGTTCTTTTATCTGTTTTGTTTCAAGTGTACAGGACAAGCAAACCTCCTTGCCTTCAATTTTTTAGTTGCAGTTTTTGAGTTGGTTTCTTTTCCCATTTTTATTTGTTGGTAGTTTGCATTTGCTTGGGCACTTGCTTGCATGTCCTTCTCTCCACGGGCATTAAATCTGAGGAATGTTTACAGGCTCGTCAAAGTCACAAGAGAATACGTGTTGTGCGCCTAGAGACTACCACAGATAACCAAAGAATTGTTGGGCTTCTTGTCCCGAATGCAGCAGTGGAGACCGTCCTGCAAGGTTTTCTTCTCTTCCTCTCTTTATAATGTCAACCATCGTATCGACATTAAATCTGTGTCGACATCTGATACAGCACCAACGGTCTATGTGTTTATCAGCATAGTGCTTAAAAATTTAAATATTCTATATGTTCACCATTCGATTAAAAATTACATGAAATTTACCTCTAACAGCTGGTAATTGGGTGATAAAAAGATAGAAATTGAACAAAACATGGCCCCAAGACGTTTGATTTTGAAGTTCTATAGTTATAAACTTGCAACTCTTACCTCAGACTACATTTCATTTAATTTCTTAATAATCTTTAAGAACACACTAGCAAGTGAATTCTCAAATGAACATGCATGCAAATCCCGTTGCATATTTTCATGTGTATTTTCTAGTTCTTTGTAATCAGGTTTGTTGAAAACATGTTCTGTTAAATTCAATTTATTTTGTTCATTAATGTTTATTCTCTCTTCCTCTTACCTATTTTATGTATAGGATCTTTGCAAGTATCTTCCACACGAGTTATATAGTTGATAAAAGATCTAAAATAATTGACACATTTTAAAGATTGTTCCATTTGTTGATTTAGATGTTTCATGTAGAAGTAGGAAAGGGATTTTTGGATCTTTTATTATGGAAGGAAATGAATGTTGTAACATGGTTTGAACATGTTGCAGATTTGGCATGGGTTCAAGACATTGATGATTGAAATATGAAGGGTAAATATAAGACAAGGGTGGATTGTATTTTGAAGGCACAGGACGAAGATTAAGTGATGAAAACTTGCTCAACTTCATACCCAAAGAAAGAGTTATTATGTGGAACTGTGCAGTCTAATTCAATATTGATTTTTCGTGTGGCCAACCCTTTTGCCCCCAATTTTGGCATAGAATTTTGTATATTGACAAGCACAGCAAGGCAGAGCAAAGACAATATAAATTATATATATATAGTTTATTAGGGAGTAAAGCTCTGCGCTAACTTCTGTATTTGTAACCTTGAAATTTTAATTTAAGTTAGAAGCTGAAATATAGATGAAGTAAAATTTTTGTTCAAATACTCAAAATGTCTAGCATCGCAAACATTAAAAAGAAAAACAAAGAAAGACACCAGGTTTACATTTTATTTAGGCATAAGCAGACAAGGCTAACACACAAAGGATGCACCTACATGATGGTCACTGCAATAGAGGCCAGGCCGCTGAGTAAAACCTTGTTTCTCGAGCATCTGCCTGGCCTTGAGAACAATCTCCTGGTTGGTAACTGTACCATCAGATTCAGATATTATTGTCTGAATAGCATTACTGAGAGCTCCATAAGCTTCCCCCGAATTCCCCTTGGGACTAGCATCTGCAGAAGTTTGGTCAGTCTGGCAGCCACTGATCAAAATTCCACTATCGGGAAGTGAACGCTTGTTGGGTCCAGCATAAGCATCAGTTTTGCTCGACAGTTGCGTTGCCATTGCAGGTTTCGCATATTCGTCGTCATTATCCAGTTTCTGTTTGAGAAACTCCTGGGCTAGATTCCCGACCATGCCTAGGAATCCCCCATGCCCATCCTCATCCCTATGATTCAGTTTATCCATGATAAACTTCATAAATTTCTTTACTTTGGGGCTTGCATCTTCCCCAAAGATATCAAACAGGGTAGGTCTCAGTTTCCCAACGTCAATGTCATCTTTACCCGTTTTTTGCTTCAGAATGTCAATGAGAGTTGAGAGTGGCAGCGATCTGCTCTTGACATTCACTATTTCACCATCTTCAAGTTCAAATTCCCTAGCCTCCACCTCCTCCTTATCATCGTCATCCTCGTGCCTGTGGCGATGGCGATGTGGGAGGTGAATCCCACGCGATCCTAATGCATCCTTAACGGTCTGGTGCAAGAAACTTTTAAATCCAAAGCTTTCTCTGGCCTGAGCCTGATTATTCTTCGTGCTTTCCCCTATCTGTTCCTTTGCCTCATCGATAAGACCTCCGCTGTGGCAGGAATCAGATACGATCGTGATAAGACAATCTTCAGGGACTTTATCAACGAACTCCCTGAAGTCATCATCTGCCACAAACACAAAAATGAAATCACAGATCCAGCCCTAATTTCCTGAATTCACAAAATCCAGGGGCAAGATCCAAAATCCAATAAGACAAACAAAGAAAAAATTGGATTGAAAATTAAAGAGGATAGATAATAGACCAGTTATGAGATTCATATCACTGGGTACGATGCACTCGTCGTATCCAGTGTCATCATCCTCGCCAGTCTCGGCAGGCAGCCTTGTTCCATGGCCACTGTAATGGACGAAGAGAAAATCGCCAGGCTCAGCCGACGCTATAAGATGAGAGAGCGCCTTGCGGATATTCTTGCCCGTAGGCTGGACGTAGGAGTCATCTGTGTCGATGAGAACGGTGATGTCATCTTCGGAGAATCCAAATCGATCTACGAGGCATTTGTACATTTTCTTGACATCGTTTATGCATCCTCTCAGCTCCGCCTTGGTTCCTGGGTAATTAATTCCGATCAGCAGAGCCTTCTTTCCCATTTCTGCTCTCACTTTGTGCTGCCTTGTTTTCGTCCTCTTCAAGGGTGAGATAGGACTTATCAATTAATCAATAAATTAATAGAATAATAAAAATATGACAGTAATTTAATATATAGTTTATTATACAAATAATTCTCTTGTCTACTTTTCTGAAAGTCAATCTTCAATAATTGCAATTTTAAATTTTTTAAATATTATGCTTTTATCATTTTTCATGTGATTATCATTATTTTATTTTTCTTTGACAAAGTTATTATTGTCACTATTTCAGTCAATTTGTGCAGAGAAAAAATTTTCGTCTATCATTGCTATTAAATTAAATAGAGGAAGAAATTTTGATGAAGTAAATAGGTAGCCCCACCTCAACCATGTGGTGATGGGCGACCATTTAAATAAACTCGTTTGTGTTGGAGAAGATTATGAGTCCTCATTTCTCTGTTTTCTTTTTCTTGCCAGAAATAATAGCCTCATCTACTTCGTGTCGGCAAATATTCTATTAATACCACTCCTTGTCTACTCAAAATACATATATATATAGATATATATGTGTAAAGTTTGGTTATAGTAATCAAGCAGCTTATCGTGAATATTAGTAGTCTAATAGTTAATATATGAAAATTAGTAGTTAATTTTCAAAATTAAACTAATATATATAAGTAAATTATATAAAGTAACATCCCGAGGCAATATTAAATAAAATTTTCACTTAAATGCCTACTTAAATATTTATTTATGCATTAATTGGTATTTTTGAAATTCTAGGGAAGTTAGGAAATTATAACAAATTGAAAAAATTTTGAAAATTTATTTAAATTATGAAATTGAACCTAATTGAAACAAAGAATTCAAGTTAGGGATGTGACATGGAGGGATTTGTGGGATTTTTATGACCCCCGTAAACCTCATAGGAACACAAGCATTCAAAAACTTAATTTTTAATTAACTCTCCCTAATTGAATGACATTCAACGAATTGAATTCAAACTAAGGTAATTGGAATTAAAAATAGGATATGAATAGATGTAACATCTGAACTTTTGTAATCTTTGTAAATTAATAAAAATTGAGGTATTTTTAGTATGAATGTTGGTATTTTCAATATTTATATATAATTTGATTTCAAACTGCATTTTTAAGTTTCAAGAATTAGGAAAACAAGAGGAAAAGGGAATTTGGTGGGATTATGCTTGCATATGGGAGAAAATCCCTTAATCCATAGACTGCATTGCACTCCCTTAACCTTTTCGACCACGGGAAGGGGAGAAAAACTTTCTAACTTACCAACCTTTGGTCTTTGGCCACGAGTGGGGAGAATTACCCCTCGTGGGCTGTGATGATTAGTGCTTGCGGGAGGACAAGCCTTGCTTGCCCAACCTGCAGACTAGGAAACCCGCATATATGCCTAGTCCTTGGGCATTCGACGTGACAGCACTCCACTTCTTCCATGAGTATAATCCAAGCTAGACGGTTTATTGGCAAACCTCCTCTCCAACTGTTAAAGCCACAACTTCTTCTTCTTCATGTTGTAGACCATCATCTTCTTCAAGGGCCTAATTGCATTGCATGCAATCCAACAGCCTGAGTTGCACCAAAATCCCACTTAAAAAGCCTTATTTTTATTCTAACTTCTTCATTCTCGCTAAGAGAGGAAAGGAGAGAGTTGAGAGCTTCCAAGAGAGGAATTTTTGAGTGCTTAATGTGAGAAAAATAATGGAAAAAGAAGCTAGAGAGAGAGAGAGACCAAAACAAAGGGTGTGCGTGATGTGTGTTATTGACGAGGAAACATCTTCTTCCTAGTTGAGGTAAGCTCGTTTCTTTTTCTTCTTTTGAGTTGTCCTTTTGTTCCCTTAAGGTTTTACAGTCCTTCTTCAACAAAATCCAACTCCCAATTTGTAGTAGCAAGCCTTAAATCCAGAGTTCTTTACTGCAACACATGAATGAAGCTTTTGATAAGGTAAGCTTATGTTCTTCATCAATTCCTGTTTTTGCTCCCATTTTCTTTCTAATTTTAGATTATAGATTAGTTGATATCTTAAAAGTCCTCGGAATGAATCCTTGCAGCAGAATCCATCCTAAAACTGTGAATTTTCCCAAAAACCATCACTAACTCTATAACTATACATCAAGCGAGTTACAATGGGTATTTTTCGATTTCCATACAAGTTCTTCGTTAAGTGATTCTTCATGCATTTATTAGGTAATAGAGACAATAGTTTAAATTACACAACTATTGTCATTTATAAATGCATTTAATTGGCAAATTTTGAAGAAAATCACAAGTGGTTTATTGTTTTAATGAAGATAGCAGTGTGAGTGTGTTCATGCATTTTTCTGTGATTAATTTGATATTTTCATGAATGATTTTGTTTTTTGGATGTTTACATAAGTTGTATAATGTCTTGAGATTATTTTTGGATGATTACAGGAGTTAAAATTGAAGAAAAATGCAAAGAAATGCCGGTATAAGGCCAAATGCCAGTATAAGGCCAAATGCCTGATCTGTGAAGCCCAGGCATCAAAGTGCCAACAATAGGCAATATAGCTCGGTCGTACGTGTGTGCCAACGCGAGACAAATCCCCTGGCATGCTGCATATGTTCAGCACGCTACGCGTGGGAGAAAGGCACTGTCAGGCACCCTTACCGTGCCAAGAGAGCCCTAGGCATAGGCACCGTGCATGCCATGCATGAGGTGTGCACGCTGTGCACACACGGACACTTGTTTGGGTGTGTAACGCCCTGACACTTTTATGCTTAATTATCGTCATATAAAACTCTTTTATTTGGGCCATAAAGTCATTAACTATTTAATTTGATGTTTCAAATTTCGTATAATTTTGGATTTTATTTTAAATTATTTTTATTTATTTGTTTATGTAATTTTTATCACTAACCTTTAAAATTTCAGGAAAAATGGAGAAAACGACCAAAAACTCTCGCGAAAATTGCGAAAAAAATTTCCCTCTCACGCAGGCCCCACATGACGTACACATGCACGTACATGGCCAACCAATCTACACAGAGCCTGAGGCGTGCAGTTTGTGCACGCGCCCACATCACACACATGTGCGCATGCCTACATGCACAAGCATCTTGGCCAGCGTGCAAGTGTGTAGCAAGTCTACGCGTGGCAGGCCCTGGGTGGCGAGCACCGCCCTTTAGGAACATACGCCGCCGTTCATCCAATGCATCGTCGCTATTTGAGAGGCGTGTGCCATCCCAAGGTTAGTGTGCCCTCGGCCTTCGTGCCAAGTCATCGTGTCACCATTGTCTCATTAACCATCCGTCAATCATATCTATCAGTGGTGGCATCGCATCAATCAACTTTTTTTTTCTCTCCTCAAGGATTTGCGCCACTTGATAAAAATCTAATGGTCCATTTTCTCTATAAAAAAGGGTCTTCTCTCTACCATTTCTTCACACTTCCTATTCATTTTACTTTCCAAAGAATTTCTATAGAGAGAGAGGGGCCTATAAAAAAAAGAAAGAAATAAGAAAAATGTAGGAAAACTCTTCAAGCTTTCGATAAAGGAAATTTTGTTTTCATGGACATTCTAAGGAGCATCTAGAAATTATTAATTTGAAATATTGCTTGATTTATGTGAAATAGAAATTGCATGCTTTAGTAGATTTTGAGTTGTACATTAATTTATTGAATGAGATATCGTGGTATTTGCATTAAGACACATTAATATATTATGAAAATGGACATGTAGGTCAAACACCATAATGTTTATTGTATGACATTTAAAATGGTTAAATCTGTTAGGCTATTATCTCTAAGAGATTTTGTTTCTCTCCTATATGATCTGAAAAAATATGAGATGACCACTCCATGTGGATGACGGTGTATCCTCTGACAAGAGTGGATACGCGATATGATTGTAGGGGTCATTGTGGCGATGTACGACCGTAACTAAAGTTTACATGTAGGATCATTGTGGTTGGCACGGTCGTGGTCCTAGAACGTATTATGGTTTGGTAAGTCGTAAATGTGCTGAAATAAATTAAATATGTCATTCCACAGTGGCAGTTAGAAATTTGTATTGTCCTCCGTAGATATAGGTCAAAACGGTTTCGTACGAAAAATAAGTAAAAGTCAAAATAAGAAGTCATAGCATGATTTATATTCGTTTGATTTTCTCTATTCTTTACATGATTGATATGAATGTTTTGATGTTAATTATTTTCTAAATAAATTAAAATAATTATTTTCTTTATCATTGAAATGGACCCCCATTTGACGATCTTCGACGACAAACGGCTAACGGAATATTTCTTTAAAGTTTAACTACCTTTAAAATCTTAGTAATGTTGTTTAAATACTATTTTTCTTACTAAATTTATGAAACTCACCCCTTTCCATGCCTCCCCCCAAATGAGGACGATAGTGAGGACTCGCTCGTTGATTTGTCCATTGAAGCATTTGAGGATCCCATGGATCCTTGAGCTGTTATGAGTGCATATTTTGTTTTGTATTTTGATGAGTCTATTTTTTAGTGGAGGCTTGTATGTTATATTTTTGCCAAATTTTTTGCCTCAGTAATTAAAAATTTGGAACTCAAAGTTTACTCTGTAAAGGATTTATAATATTTATTCGGCTGCATATAATTATTTTTAATGCACTCATAATCTGTTTCTCTATCTGGCTCTCTTATGTTATATTTTAGTATTTGAAATGTCACAAATGATATCAGAGCAATTATGTGGAATAATCCCTTTTAGAAAACCATTCTAGAGAACTTAGGAGATCTCTTTATTCCTGAAATTAGTCAACCAACTCATTGTCTTCCTTTTTTTTTTATAGGACTAGTGACTTGAGGGAGACCATCAGTAAAAAGAAATGAAAGACCCGAGGCCCAAGACATATCGACCAGAGGCCCAAGACACATCGACCAGGGCTAAATTCACCGAGCTCATCTGAGCAATCCAAGGTCTAATAGCAGCTGTAAGACAAAACCAAGACAACCACTGCCAGCATCCCCCAACCCAAGACTATCAGCCTGTTGACCGTTCCATCTCTCATAACATTTCTGAGGTAAGGAGACTGAACCCTCCCCACTTTGAAGGTGGACCCGATCCTTTGGCCACAGAAGCTTGGATTATGCAAATAGAAAAATATTTCTCTATCCTAGACTTGACCGAAGAACAGAAGGTTTCCCTTGCCACCTTCATGCTAACCAGTAAAGCCGAACATTGGTGGTAACTTAAGAAGGATATCCTCCCCACCCCCACCACCCGGGAAGTCTTCATAGATGCTTTCTTCAAGAATTTCTTCTATTTGTATATCTGGGAGGAGGAGGAGAAATTTCAGGACCTCCATCAAGGAAACATGATTGTTAGCCAATATGCAGGCCGGTTTACCTAGTTGTCTCAATTCGGCCTTTTGTTAGTCACCCCAGAAAGTCGTAAGTAAGGCTCAAAAATTTCTAAAGCGTATTTGTGCGAACATCTACAATCGAGTGGTGATGCTAAAGCCCAGCTCTTATGCGGAGGTGCTCGAACTTGTTCAGTTGGCCGAAGATCTAATCTCGGCTTGACACTAATGCATCACTCGAATTCGCACCCAGCAACAGCAGTAAAGGATAAGGTTGCCTGACCTTAGCAACAATTGCCTTGACAAGAGTGTTGCCCCTACTCCTGCCTTGCCCCCACCCACTAAAAATCTTGTTGGACCCACTCAACCATCTAAGTATTGTGGACGCTTCTATGGTGATCAACCCTATCAGCATCTAAATAACGCCTACTATAAGTATGGGAGCATTCAACACTTTGTGAAGGATTGCCCCCAGAGACCGAAGGATGTTACCCGACCAATTGCCCAAGGACGTGTCTACCACCTTAACAAGTCCAGTGCCCCCTATAACTCTTGCCATTATTGAAGGCATGCTTTTTATTCACAAAACTACTACTCGAGCCTTGATGGATATAGGTGCTACCGACTCCTTTATATCTTATTCTTTTGCATGTAATCTAGACATTAAGCCAAAGCCAGTGAATGAGACATTAGCGGTAAAAACACCCTCTAGGGGACTTTTAAAAGCTCACTGTGTATATAGAAACTGTAAGATAAAAGCTTCAGGAACAGAGCTACTCGTAGATTTTATACTCTTAGATTTCTCAGTATTCGACATAATTCTATGTATGGATTGGTTATAAAAATATAGGGCGATTATTAATTGTGAAAGTAAAGTTGTAACAATTCGCTCACCTAAAACAAAGTGAAGATAAAAACTTATTTTATAAAGAAAAAGGTAATTAAGAAATATGTTATTGTATATTTTACTTGCTTTCTCCTAACTTTGTGGCGAAAAAGAACATGGACACTGACCCAATAGTTTTTTCAATCCCTGTGGTTTGTAACTTTTCAAACATTTTTCTTGAGGAATTGCTAGGGTTACCTCCTCCCCTAGAGATAGAATTCTCCATTGACTTGCTTCTAGGAACCTAGCCCATCTTGAAGCCTGCATATCATATGAGTCGTGTTGAACTTGTCAAATTAGAGCGCCAGCTCTTCGAGCTCCAAGGCCAATGATTCATTCACCCCAGTCATTCCCCATGGGGTGCCCCTATACTATTCATTAAGAAGAATAATGGTTCTCTTAGATTGTGCATAGACTACTGCGAGCTCAATCAGGTAACTATGAAGAGTAAATACCCCCTGCCATGCATTAATGATCTTTTCGATCAGTTGCAAGGTGTTTCGATCTTCTCCAAGATCGACCTAAGATCGAGTTATTACCAGCTGAGGGTGAAAGATGAAGATATTCCCAAGAAACCATTCCGGTGCAGGTACAGTCAATTCAAATTTAAAGTCATGCCCTTTAGATTAACCAATGCCCTTGCCAAATTTATGAACCTGATGAACCGAGTTTTCAGACATGCACTAGATCAATACATCATTGTTTTTATTGATGATATTTTAGTATATTTCAAGAATAATGAAAAACGTGCAAATCATTTATTTTGAGTGTTAGAAACCCTCCATCGGCACCACTTGTATGCCAAGTTCAATATGTGTTCTTTTTAGTTACACTGGATTTCCTTTCTCAGCTATGTGATTTCTGGTGAAGGAGTTTCTGTCGACCCCTCCAAAGTCGAGGTTGTTATCAATTGGAGCCAACAAACCAATATTGTCGGAGTTTGCAGTTTCTTGGGATTAGCTAGTTATTACCAATGTTTCATTGACTGTTTCTCCAAAATTGCGGCCCCCTTGACTCGTCTTACTAAAAAGGGTATAGTTTTTATTTGGGATGATCATTTTGAAGAAAGTTTTATTGAGTTGAAGTGCCACCTCACTACTACCTTAGTATTAATCCTTCCTAACAATGCTGGATAATTTTAGATTTTCTGTGATACATCTCGTGTAGATCTGGGATGCGTACTAATGCAACATGGTCAGGTAGTCGCTTATGGCTCCAGGCAACTAAAGTTTCATGAACATAACTACCCTACTCACAACCTAGAATTGGTTGTCATTGTCTTCGCTTAGAAAATATGGTGTCACTACTTGTATGACCAGACCTTCGAAATCTACATTGATCACAAAAGCATGAAATACTTATTCTCTCGTAGGGAGTTAAACATGAGGCAATGGATTGATATATAAAAAGGGCTATTACTAGAAGATCATTTACCACCCCATAAAGGGTAACGTGGTTGCTGATGCATTAAGTCGAAAGGAATCTGCTATATTAGCCCATATGATGATTTTCAGTTAAAAATTAGTTAATGCAATATAGTCTCTTCGTCTGAATCATTATGGCAATGGTGCTTATCTCGCCCAAATTTAAGCCCTGCCTGATCTCTTCATGTAGATTTAAAAAGCTCAGTCAACTGATCCAAAAATTATACAAAACCTTGGTAAGTTTACCATTTGATGAGTTTTCTAATTTTAGGATCACTGACGAGGTCTGTGCCAATTCAATGATCGTGTTTGGGTACCTATAGCGGTCAAGACGAATGTTCTAAAGGCAGCCCATGCATCAAATCTGTCTATTCATCCTACAAGTACCAAGATGTACTGTGACCTGAGGTGCCAATACTGGTGGCTAAGAATGAAGAAAGATATTGTTGAGTTCATCTCTCGGTGTCTTACTTGCCAGAGAATTAAGGTATAACATCGAAGACATGGTAGTCTATTGCAAGGCCTCTTCATCCCGAAGTGGAAGTGGGAGCATGTGACTATAAATTTTATCACTAGTTTACCCAGAACAAGTTCTAGTCGTAATGCAATATGGTCATTGTGGATAGATTGATTAAGACCGCCCATTTTCTTGCCATCAAGACAATCGATTCAACCTGTAACGGCCCCGAAAATTAAAAGAAAATGTATATATATTTATTCTAAGTACGAAAGCGAAATAAAATAGATTATGATTAACATCCCTTACACAATAACCAAAACGAATTAAAGTATGAAAGAATAAACTAACTTAAAGGAAATATTATGAATGAATGAATGCTGTAAGGAAAACTAATAAATTCTTTAGTTTCTACTCGCCGTCTTCCTGCAGAACGGGCTCGGGAACCAAGTCCTCTTGATCTGAAATGGTTAAGTAAGGAATGAGCTACACTAACCCAGTAAAGACATCACACTATCTCACTGTCACATAAGTAAAGGTTGAAGAAAACGAAAACGACCAATGGAGCATAATTTATAACAAACTCATTTATCAATAATAAAATCATTTACTGTCCACCTATCTCAGTGAGATTCATGAAAATAATTTATGAAAACAATTACATCATAAATATCATAAGATCACGCACACTCTGCAACATAACACATATCATACTTTTGTATTTCAATCATCAAGCAATAATTTTCCTTTTTTATCAACCTACTAGTATCCATGGGGATCCATAGGGGGTCTCCGCTACACGTGAACTATTCACATTAATAACTTAATTCCAGGGCCGTCCCCACACCCCGTCTGATATGGGTGCCAAAACCATAAACTTCAATACCCCGTCCGGTATGAGGGTGAAACGGGTCGTCTCCATACTCCGTCCGGTATGAGGGTGAAACGGGCCGTCTCCATACTCCGTCCGGTATAGGCGCTAAAACACATAAAGTCTCTATACCCCGTCCGATATGAGAGACCACGTTCCCGGTAGGGTTCCCTATGGATCCGGTCCGTCCACCATCTCCCAAGATATCTAGTGAGGCTGCCGACTATGGGCGCTAAAACACATAAAGTCTCCATACCCCATCCGATATGAGAGACCACGTTCCCGGTAGGGTTCCCTATGGATCCGGTCCGTCCACCATCTCCCAAGATATCTAGTGAGGCTGCCGACTTATTCACATACCATCTTTATTTTTCTTAGTCTCAATTACTCAATCAACATAAATACGTAAATCAGCAACGCACACCAAACAAGGCAACACAACATCGGGTTCACAATAACTCAAATTATAATAGATCAAACAGTTATTCATGCATACGGAATCACAGAATAAACAATCAGATACTATACTGTATTCAAAACTGTAAAATAAATCAAACAACACCTGACCAAAAAATACATCAGTTTCGGGCTCCATTAGCAATCTTAATAAAGTATACATATCTATTTATTCATAAAATATTGTTTAATTATTTATTAAGCTTTAATGCCGTGATAGAAAATAGAGTAAGGGATCCTTACTTGTTTCGGAGTCTGAAATCGGGTTCTGACTGCGCCTACGGGCAGTTCCTAAATTCCCTGAATTTTTTTTCGGAAACTGAAACACACTTCCAGTACCTGCACATGTCCCCAAAAAATCTCAAATCAGATCTAGGGACCTTTCGGCCAATTTCAAATTTCCAGCACGGCGGCTCTGCCGTGTTCGGGTAACGACGCCACCGCCCGCGGCGGCGATCCGCCTCGGGCTGACCGTTTTTGGCCTTTTTCGGCCAAATTTGGCCAAACTTACATTGGTTCCTGTGATAAAACACCTCTAGGGGCCTTGGTGGGACAAAAAAATTACAGAAAACCGAGGCTTACCGGCGGCAGGGCTCTCGGGTGCGGCGGCTCCTCCGACGCGAGTTGCGGTTTGGTGTTTTGCTTTGGTCAACCTGTAGAGAAAAGGATGGTGGTCACGGTGGTATAAAAATTACATCGAACGAGAACCGGGAAGGGCCTCATTGGAGGTAAAAACTGAGGAAACCCGCGGCGGCGCCGCTGGACTTCGGCGGTGTTTTTCAGCCAATCGGGTGGTGGTTTGGCTCCAATTTGGCCACAGGGAGGTTTGGCATCGAAAAACGAGCCATGGAAAGAAATTTTACCTCGTTTAACGGCCAGAAAGTCCTTCGGTGCGGCAGCGGGTGACGGCGACTGGTTCCCCCGGTGGCTGGGTCGTCTTCTCCAGCGAGGGTTCTGGTGGCTAGGGTTTGGGATTGGGTGTGGATGCGATTATTTATAACCCTCCTTTTTTAATCTGAGCTGTCCATCATGATTTAAGCTGGGCTGTTCGATCGCGATTAAATTAAAAATAAATCTGAACCGTCTATCGCGATGCGATCTGGGCCGTCAGTACATGATCAAATTTGGACCATCCGCATGCGTGAGATCTGGACCGTCCACACGCGCCTTTAATCTGGGCCATCCGTGTCCACGGGAACGGATCTGGGCCGTCCGATCGCGCGCACACGGATCATCCATGTGTCTCCGTCCCGCGTGGCTTCCCGCGTCAGCGTCCCTGCCACGCGGTGTGTCCTGGTTGGCCGGGGCTGCTGACCTGTCTGCTGACGTGGCACTATTTTTTTAAATTGCGTTTTGACCTCTGATTTTTTATTTTCTTTTCAAAAACACCCCCATAATCCAAATTTTCACTCATTTTTCCCAAAATCAATTTCAATTAAATTCCAAAAATAATTTTACCCTATTTTATTATTATTATTTTTTTTATTTCTATTAAATTAATTTAAATTTAAAATAAAACTTTATAAATTAAATATTAAAATAGAATAAAATTAAACAAAATTCCAATAAAAATTAAAATAAAATAAAAATAAAAATAAAATAAAATAAAATAAAACTTTTGGGTGTTACAACTCTTCCCCCCTTAAAGAAATTTGGTCCCCCAAATTTGCCTCTTACTCTTGGTCGAACAAATGGGGATACTGGACTCTAAAATCTGATTCTAGCTCCCATGTAGTCTCCCTTTGCGAGTGATTCTGCCACACTACCTTTACAAATGATATTTCCCGATTGCAGAGTATTCTGCTCTTTCAGTCCGTGATATCGACTCGTACTTCCTCATAAGATAAGTCCTCTTGGAGTGGAAGCAGTTCATGAGCCAAGACATGAGAGGGGTCCGGGTTGTACTTACGTAGCATGGATACATGGAACACATTGTGGACCTTGGAGAGCTCTGGAGGTAGTGCTAGTCTATAGACGGCAGTACCAATCCTGTCTAAGACTTCATATGGTCCAATAAATCGAGTGTTCACTTTTTCTCTCCTGCCGAACCTACTAATTCCTTTGAAAGGAGTGATCTGGATCCACACTTACTCAACTTTGCATATAGCTTCTTTTTTCTGAGGACCTGCAAAACTTGGGCTAAATGGTGAGCATGCTCTTCTCTGCTTTTTGAGTAGACCAAGATGTCATCAATGAACACAATAACAAATTGATCCAATAATTCTCTGAAGACCCTGTTCATCAGATCCATAAAGATGGTCGGGGCGTTGGTTAGCCCAAATGGCATGACCAGGAACTCATAGTGCCCGTACCTGGTTCGAAAGGCCGTTTTGGGAATGTCTTCTGTTCTTATTTTCACCTGATGGTAACCTGATCACAGGTCTATTTTGGAGAAGACTTGCGCACCCTGCAGCTGATCAAAGAGGTCGTCAATTCTGGGAATGGGGTATTTGTTCTTGATTGTGACTTTGTTTAATCTTCTGTAATCAATACACAGACTCAACGTTCCATCTCCCTTTCTGGAAAATGTGACTCCGGCACTCCAAAGAGACACACTGTGTCTAATAAAATCACTGTCTTGCATTTCAGTGATTTGTTTCATCAACTCTTCCATCTCAACGCGGCTCATGCAGTAAGGAGTAACCGAAAAGGGCTGGGTGCCAGGTTGTAGGTCTATAGTGAACTCAACTTCCCTGTCCACTGGCAGTCCGGGCAGTTCGTCTATAAACACATCTGGAAAGTCTCGAACTACCGGAATCTCTTAGATACAAATTTCCTTCTTAGGCTTGCCTAGTTAGAGAAAATAGCAAGGTTAAAGTACTTGAAAATTAAGGAAACTTGCCATCAATGAATAAGTATCAAATAATTTTATTAATTTGTAAATGGCTCATCATTAGTAGGAATAAATACAACCTTCTTACTAAAGCAATCTATGGTGGTGTGATACGCCGCTAGATAATCCATCCCTAAAATTACATCAAAATCTACCATGTCTAACCCTATTAGGTCTACACTTAGTTTCTTATTTGCTATCTCCACAGCACAAGCCCTGTAGACAACTTTCCCTAATAGTGTTTCACCCGCAGCAGTAGACACAAACAACATTGAATCAAGTTTATCAGGTGATACATTAAGTTTGGATGCAAAAACATATGAAACAAATGAATGCGATGCACCAGTGTCAAATAAAACATGAGCAATATGATCACAGATAGTGTACATACCCTGTACCATGTCTGGATCAGCGTCGGCATCCTGCTGGGTGAGCTTGTAAACCCTGCCCTGAAAAGGATTTCTTCCTTGGTTCTGGTTCCTCGGGCACTCTCTCGCATAGTGCTGAGCACTACCACATATGCGACAGGTGTTGTTGAGACGATAGCATGGTCGGTCCCTGTGATCTCTACCGCAGTGCTGACAGATCTTGCCACGTGCTGCCCCTGGAGCTTGAGGGGGAGCCTGGATCGCCGGTCTGGGCCTCTTATTTTGTTGGACAGGCGCAGTAAGTGCTGGTCTGCGGGGTGGAACTAAGGGTCTGTGACTCCCTGATGACTGGGAAAGGGTGTTGAAACTCCTCTCCATGATCTGCGCCTTTGCCAGAATAGCTGAATATGTCTTGAGCTCTAGTACCAACAAGTGCCGCTTGATCTCTGGGCGGAGGCTCCACTGGAACCTCCTGGCCTTTCTGCCCTCATTCATCAATGTTTCAGGGGAGTATCGGCCCAGCTCTAGGAACTTACGAGCGTATTCTGACAGTGTCATGTTTTCCTGGACCAGCTGAACAAACTCCGTCTCCTTTAAATGTCGAATGTGCTCGGGGAGGTACTCAGCATGAAAGGCTGCTAGGAACTGCTCCCAAGTAACAAGCGTGGGCAGGGTAGTCTGCTTGAGCTCCCACCAACGATCTGCTTCCCCCACCAGCATGTAGGAAGCAAGAGTAACCCTCTGCTCAGGAACCACTCATAAGGTCTTAAAAGCCTTCTCTGTCTCCGCCAACCAGTACTGGGCATCTTCAAAAGAGGACTACCCTGCAAAAGTGGAAGGGTTTAGTCCCCTGTACCTCTCTACGTAGCTCAGGTCAATCAGGGAAGGAGCTGGGTCCCGTGGAAGAGGGACTCGGTCGGGCTGAGGATAGACAGGGGGGCCCTATGGTGACACCTACTGATATAGTGGGGGCATCAGATCATACTATGGCGGTGCAGGGCAGTACTGTGGCTGAGGCACCGGATTATACTGCGACGGTGGTGCCGGGTGGTACTGTGGAGGAGCACGCTCTTGCCGGGGTGGCTCGGGAGCTGCCCGCTGTAGCGGTGGCTCAAACTGTGGTAGTGGGGGAGCGTCGGGTAATTCCCTTCTCTCCTCTCGACCTTGTTGAGCAGCCATGATCCTTTCGAGCATCTCAAATATTCTGTCAACATCCTCCCGAAGCGAATCATCCCGGGCTGCTCGGTTTAGTGGTTGAGTGATAATTCTCTCTGCACCTGCATTTCACAAGGAATGGTTGAGTGATAATTCTCAGTTTGGTATTCCTCTAAGTATTATTGTGTAAGGGACGGGTCCGAGGAACACGGCTCTGATACCAACTGTAACGGCCCCGAAAATTAAAAGAAAATGTATATATATTTATTCTAAGTGCGGAAGCGAAATAAAATAGATTATGATTAACATCCTTTACACAATAACCAAAACGAATTAAAGTATAAAGGAATAAACTAACTTAAAGGAAATACTATGAATGAATGCTGTAAGGAAAACTAATAAATTCTTTGGCTTCTACTCGCCGTCTTCCTGCAGAACAGGCTCGGGAACCAAGTCCTCCTTATCTGAAATAGTTAAGTAAGGAATGAGCTACACTAGCCCAATAAAGACATCACATTATCTCACTATCACATAAGTAAAGGTTGGTAGAAAACAAAAACGACCAATAGAGCATAATTTATAACAAACTCATTTATCAATAATAAAACCCTTTACCCACTTACCTCGGTCAGATTCATGAAAATAATTTATGAAAACAATTACATCATAAATATCATAAGATCACGCACACTCTGCAACATAACACATATCATGCTTTTGTATTTCAATCATCAGGCAATAATTTTCCTCTTTTATCAACCTACTAGTATCCATGGGGATCCATAGGGGGTCTCCGCTATACGTGAACCATTCACATTAATAACTTAATTCCAGGGCCGTCCCCATACCCCGTCCGGTATGGGCGCCAAAATCATAAACCTCAATACCCCGTCTAGTATGAGGGTGAAACGGACCGTTCCCATACCCCGTCCGGTATGGGCGTAAAAACACATAAAGTCTCCATACCCCGTCCGATATGAGAGACCACATTCTCGGTAGGGTTCTCTATGGACCCGGTCCGTCCACCATCTCTCAGGATATCTAGTGAGGCTGCCGACTTATCCACTTATATATCACATACCATCCTTATTTTTCTTAGTCTCAATTACTTAATCAACATAAATACGTAAACCAGCAACGCACACCAAACAAGGTAACACAACATCGGCTTCACAATAACTCAAACTATAATAGATCAGACAGTTATTCATGCATACAGAACCACAGAATAAACAATCAGATACTATACTGTATTCAAAACTGTAAAATAAATCAAACAACACCTGACCAAAAAATACATCAGTTTCGGGCTCCACTAGCAATCTTAATAAAGTATACATATCTATTTATTCATAAAATACCGTTTTATCATTTATTAAGTTTTAATGTCGTGATAGGAAATAAGAAGAGGGATCCTTACTTATTTCGGAGTCTGAAATTGGGTTCTCACTGCACCTACGGGCAGTCCCTAAATTTCTTGAATTTTTTTTCGGAAACTGAAACACATTTCCGGTACTTGCACATGTCCCAAAAAAATCCCAAATTAGACCCAGGGCCCTTTCGGCCAATTTCAGAATTCCGGCACGGCGGCTTCGCCGTGCTCCGGCGATGGTGCCATCGCCCACGACGGCGATCCGTCTCGGGTTGGCCGTTTTCGGCCGAATTCGGTCAAACTTGCATTGGTTCCTGTGATAAAACACTCCTAGGGCCCTCGGTGGGCCAAAAATATTACAGAAAACTGAGGTTTACAGGCAGCGAGGCTCTTGGGTGCGGTGGCTCCTCCGGCGCGAGTTGCGGTTTGGTGTTTTACTTTGGTCAACCTGTAAAGAAAAGGACGGTGGTCACGATGGTATAAAAATTATATCGAACGAGAACTGGGAAGGGCCTCATCGGAGGCAAAAACTGAGGAAACCCGCGGCGGCGTTGCTGGACTTCAGCGGTGTTTTCCTGCCAATTATGTGGTGGTTTGGCTACGATTTGGCCACATAGAGGTTCGTCATCGAAAAACGAGCCAAGGGGAGAAATTTTACCTCGTTTGGCGGCCAAAAAGTCCTCCAGTGCGGCGGCGAGTGCCGATGGTCGGTTCCTCCGATGGCTAGGTCGTCTTCTCCGGCGAGGGTTCTGGCGGCTAGGGTTTGGGGTTGGGTGTGGATGCGATTATTTATAACTCTCCCCTTTTAATCTGAGCCGTCCATCATGATTTAATCTGGACCGTTCAATCGCAATTAAATTAAAAATAAATCGGGGTCGTCCATCGCGGTGCGATCTGGGCCGTCCGTGCGTGATCAAATCTGGACCGTCCGCACGTGTGAGATATGGGCCGTCCACGCGCGCCTTTGATCTGGGTCGTCCATGCACGCGGGAACTGATCTGGGCCGTCTAATCGCTCGCACGCAGATCTCCCACGTGTCTCCTTCCCGTGTGGCTTCCCACGTCAGCATCCCTGCCACGCGGCGTGTCCTGGTTGGCCGGGACTGTTGCCGTGGCTGCTGACGTGGTACTATTTTTCTAAATTACGTTTTGACCCCCAGTTTTCGATTTTTTTTTCAAAAACAACTCCAAAACCCAAATTTTCACCCCTTTTCCCCAGAATCAATTTCAATTAAATCTCAAAAATAGCTTTACCCTATTTTATTATTATTATTATTTTTATTTCTATTAAATTAATTTAAATTTCAAATAAAACCTTATAAATTAAATATTAAAATAGAATAAAATTAAACAAAATTTCAATAAAAATTAAAATAAAATAAAAATAAAATAAAATAAAAATTTTGGGTGTTACACAACCAGTAAGTTAGCTCACCTATATGTCGAAGAGATTGTCAACTCCACAACATTCCTTTTTCCATTGTTTCTAACAAAGACCTCCGGTTTACCTCCCATTTCTGGGATAGCTTACAAGAAGCTCTTAACTCCGGTCTATATTTCAACATTGTTTATCACCCCCAAACCGATGGGCAGTCCAAGCATACTATCTAAACATTGGAGGTTGCACATCTGTGTTCTTGACTTTGGTGACAATTGGAGTGAGTATCTTCCCTTTTACGAGTTTGTTTAATACAATAGTTATCATTCCAACATCTGCTTGACTCCATATGAAGCTTTGTATAGTAGGCCTTGTCGTTCACCTACTTGCTGGAATAATGTTGGAAACAAGTGTCATTTGGGACCAAACTACATCTAGGAGACCATTGAAAAGGTCGCCATTATCTACAAGAATCTTATTACTGCCAAAGTCGCCAAAAGAGCTATGTTGACAATCATAGGAGACTGCTAAAGTGTGTAGTTAGTGATCGTGTATTCCTCAAGGTTTTCCATATAAAGGTAAAGTGCAGTTTTGAAAGAAAGGTAAATTGTATCCTCGATTTGTGAGACCTTTTGAGATTTTGGAGCGTATTGGACCCGTGATATACTGCGTAGCTTTGCCACCGGAACTCGTAGATTTGCATAATGTTTTTCTTGTCTCTATGCTCAAGAGGTACTATCATGACCCTTCTCATATTATTCCACACCAAAAAGCTCAGGTTCAAGCATATATGGCTTATAAGGAGTTCCCAACCGAAATTCTCGATTGGACGAAGGTCCTGCGCAACAAGAGGATTTCGATAGTCAAAGTACAGTGGTAGCACCACACTTCAAAGTAAGCAACGTGGGAAGAAATACGAGAAAAATTTTCACACTTATTTGTTATAAATTTAGAGGACAATTTTTTTAAAGGTTGAGAGAATGTAACACTCAGACACCTTCATGCTTAATTACAATCATATAAAACTTTTTTATTCGAGCCTTAAGGCCATTAACTATTTAAATTTAATTTTTTAAATTTTCGTATAATTTTAAATTTCTGTATAATTTTAGATTTTACTTAATTATTTTTATTTATTTATTTATGTAATTTTTATAACTAACCTCTAAAATTTCAGAAAAAATAGAGAAAACAATGGAAAAATCCCATGAAAACCACAGGAAAATTTCCCTCCCTCACGGGCCCCGCATGCCACGCACATGCGTGAAATGTAACCTTTGAATTTTTGTAACCTTTGTAATAATAAAAATTAAGGTATTTCAGTATAAATATTGGTATTTTCAATATCTGTATTTAATATGATTTCAAACTGCATTTTTAAGTTTCAAGAATTAGGAAAACAAAAGGAAAAGCGAATTTGGTGGGATTGTGCCCTCGGATGGGAGAAAATCCCCCAACCTGCAGACCCCACTGCACTCCCTTAGCCTTTTTGGTCACGGGACTGGGAGAAAAACTTCCCAACCCGCAGGGTCTACACAAGCAGATAAGCCTTCTAGACCACGGGTGCGAATTGGGAGAAAAATTCCCCCTACTTACAGGATCGAGGGGAAAATCCCCATACATGGCATTTTTTGGAAAAGAGAAATTTAATTAATTAAAATAAATTAGATAGCATCTAAAAGGAGGAGAATTTAAAAAGTAAAAGAAAAAAAGTTGGTAAAAATTAAAAGAATGAGAATGGTAAGATAAAATAAGGTAATTTGTGAAGAATTAATACAAGGAAATTTGTGAAAATTAAAAGAAGGATTTAATATTTGTAAAATAAATTAAAAAAAATAAATGGGAAATTAAATTTGTAAAATAAATTAAAAAGAAATGCAAAATTTAGCACAAAAGAAATAAAAATAAATAAAAGAAAAATAAAGAAGAATTAGGATTAAATGGATAAACTAGGAATCATCTAGTTTAAGGAAGAAAATAAAAGCTTTAAAACGTAATAACATAGTCGATTCTAAAGCTCGTTCCATAGTTTCTCGGAAGGGTATTACCATTATGTTATGTTTTAGGGTTTTGTTCCATAGGGTGGAACGTTACAGTCTCGGACAGTCAATGTCATTACTGCTCGGGATAGTTGGCACTTTTACCCATTCATAAATAGTTGGTATCCCTTAGTGCCCTCCTTGGAAATAAGGTTAGCAGCTATGCAGATAAGTTCCTAGTTAGGGAAACTAATAGTAAGATAATAAGTTTGTAATTCTAAAACTGTTAAATTAGAGTCTAATCAACAAAGTGTCGTATGTATGAGTGTAGAGGACTTCTTATTTTTTTATTTATGATTAATGTTTTGAGCAACACTTGACTATTTTATGAGAAGAGAAGATTGGCGTCATCTGAGTAAAATAATAAGAAGAAATTGCATGTTTTATGTTTTAAACCCTGTTTTAATAAAAACTGCATTACTTAACGTTTTTCAACTGCGTTGTGTAATTTTAGTACTTTCCCTCTAACTGAGTTTTATAGAACTCACTCCTAATATATTTCCCACATATGAGCCAAAACAAGTTCTTAATAAGCCGTGTCTAGACTCCTTCTAAAAGGACTTGGGGAAGAGAAGATTGTTGTAGTTATTTCAGATAGGCATTTATGTTAATTAATTTTGTTATTTTGTTAATCACTTTGTATATAGTTTACCTTAGCCATTTGCTTTAGTGATACTGTTTATATTAACTATAAGGGATGTGATATTCTGCATTATATATTTTTATAATAGTTTAACGTCTTGGTTGGATGTTGGAGCCCCTATTGGCATCTGGATATCACAAAAAATATCACGACTTACCCGATAAGTCGAATAAGTTTCCAAGCTCAACAAGTGGGTTAAAAAAACCTCCTTTGTTAAACACTCACTTAATCAAAAGCTTAAAAGAAGATTTGAAGAAAATATTCAACTGAATATTTCTGAAATTTATTAATCATTGATTTCTTAATGTTGGAACCTTTTATATAGGCTTAACTTGAATAATAGAACTAGAAGTAAGATTATATATTCCAACTTAAACTCTTAGAGTTATTCAAGCTAGGAAACAATAATTAAATATTTAAATAATCTCATCCTAAACTAGACTTGAATAAAAAATAATAATTTAAAATACCTAAAAAACTAAATTAAAGAAGCTTCCTCTCACATGGCCAAATTTGTCTCCTTCTCAGGTTGGATCTCCATAGTTCATTCGACTTCAAACTCTTCATTCATTATTATTTTCATGAGAGGAACTTAAGAACTAGGATTGATTATTGTCTTCATTTTTTATTCTTCATTCTTTAGAAATCAAGGCCTCTCACCAATCGATCAATGTTTCCCTCTTCTTACCGATTATATCTTCATTTAATCTTCTTATTTCTTCGTCTTGTTGGTAACGAAGGTTTGATCTTCCTAACGATTGGATATCTAAAGGAAAAGAGGCTTCGGCACTCAGGCGGGCCTTCCTCTTCCTTCTATGCCTCGACCATGTGGGCCAAGTGCTAAGGACTTATTTGGTTGCAACTTGTCCTCTTTTTTTGGGCTTGACTTTGTTGGTTCTTGATCTCCTAAAATCGATGTTGGGTCAATCTTCTTGGACCCAATTCGTTTGGACCATGAGTAACTCTTTTGGGTTGATCCCTTGGATCAAGTCCAAAAGGCTTTCGAATCTTGGGCCCTAGTTTTTGGGGTTAGCTTCTCTAGGCCCTTTTTGGTGGGCCGTAGTAAATGACTTTCGTTCACTTTGTGAGGTAATCTTTCATTGTTGGATGCAATGTAAAATAAAGGTTTTCACGCACACCTAGTAGGTGAACTAATCTTCCTTTAAAAACAAAGATTTTGGTCACATCGATAGGTGGTTAATCTATCCTTGTTTAGGTGAATGCAAAACAGAACGTCGAATTGCATTATGATGTGCAACTGGTTTTCTTTTTGGAATTTTTTGATTTTTTTATTTAGATAAACACACAATCACTTGAATTGGACGGATATAATGAATTCAAGTGAGATGCAACATAACGAATTAACAATTAAAAAATTAAATTGCTAATTATACAACACAAATATGCAATGTAATTTATGATAATAGGTTTACTAGGAGTCTAACCTCTAATACAAAATGATACGAGAAAGATTTGCAAAACCGTTTTAACTCTTGTAAATCTAACACAACCTAATATGAGAGGGATTTGCAAGATCATTTTGACTCCTGTAAACCTCACAAAAACATAAGCATCAGAAACTTAATTCCTAATTAATCCCCCCTACTTGAACCATACTCAACGAATAGAATGCAAACCAAGGTAACTAGGAATAGAGATAGAAAAAGAAAAGACATCACAACTTATTTGATAAGTCGATTTCATTCTCAAGCTCAACAAGTCAGTTGAAGCAACCTCTTTGGTTGAATACTCACTTAAGCAAAAGCTTAAAGCAAGATTTTAAGATATTTCTAAAATTTATTAATCTTTGATTTCTAAAAGTTATGGATTATAAGATAATGGTGAGACCTTTATATAGGCTTCACTCGACTAATAAGACTAAAGTTATATAATCCTACTTAAACTTTTAGGCTTATTTAGAATAGAAAATAATAATTAAATACTTAAATATTATTCTAATCTAAACTTGAATTGAAATGATAATTTAAAATACTTAAAATACTAAATTAAAGAAGCTTCCTCTCACATGGGCAAATTTGTCCTCATCTTGGGTTGTGATGCGGGGGACTCCAAGATTAAATAAACCTTTATCATGAATCCACATCTACAATATCATGCGGAAGACTTAACTCCCTAAATTAAACCCTCCCTACTTGAATCACACTCAATAATTTGAATGTAAACCAAAGTACTTAAAAATTAAAAAAGAATAAAAAAGACACCATAACTTTCCTGATAAGTCAACTCAGATTCTCTAACTCAACAAAAAGTTTGAATCAACCTCCCTTGAAGAACAATTACTCTCAAATTAGTTAAAAAAAGTTGAAAAGGGCAAAACTGAAATTTTATTCAAAATTCTTGAAAGTTGTAAATTAAAACCTGCGTTGAGGCCTTTATATAGGCTATCACCAAAATAGTTCTAAATAATTACAAACAAATAAATTTAAGTTAAACTTTACCTAACCTAAGGTGAGGTTTTTATACTAGGTGCCCTGTTATGCCAAGAGGGTCCGCAAATAGCACTGTGTGCAACATGAGTTGTGCGCATAGGACGTGTGTCTAGGCGCCCGTATGCGCCAAGGCACACGCCCCCTTGGCACATTGTTGTGCGCAGCCTGCCAATGAGTCATGACGCTCTACCAAGAACCTGTGTTCCAAAAGGGTCTTAAGGGCAATGGCACTTCGTGCCGTGGATGCGGGTGTGGGGAAAATTTCCTTCTCGCAGGCTAGTTTACTGTATTGTGTGAGAAAATAAAAAGGGAGATAAGTAAATAAAAATAAATAATAATCGAGGAATGGAAAAAGGGACAAATTTGGCATTTGGAAAATATAAATACATAAAAATAAATAATAAATGAAAATTGATGCAGGACAAATATGGCATTTGGGAGAAATGTGAATAAATAAAATAAAATAATAAATAGAAACAAATGAAAGAAATTAATTCAACTAAACATTTACACAAATTAACCTATACACTTAATTTAAAAAGAAAACCAAAAATTTAAGGGTATTTAGAGGAAAAAATTAGGTCTTAGGTATTAAATAATGAACAAAAATAAAATAAGAGTAAAAAAAAACTTAAATAACAAAAATGTCTAGTAAATTCGTCTATCACGTACCTTGGAGAGGTATTATTGTTGTTACTGATTACTGTTACTGATAGGAACCCTACTCTTTGATTGGGTAGATATTGGTGTCAACTTCATGAGGAAGTTGGACTATACAGTATTCCTCTCTAACAAGTTATGAGACAACTGTTCTACTTTGAAAAGAGTTTGAACGACAACGACCCGAGTGAAATTGTGTGACAGCACCTGGAGTGGAAGAGTGAAATTATAACTGTATATTTAAATTGTTTTACTTACTACTGTTATTACCGACAATCCCTTTTCTTAGAGGTAATGGTGTCCTTACTACCCTCCTTGGTACTAGATTGGGCGCCTGCATGTAATAGGTTTATACTAACTGAAACTAAAAAATAAGATAATAAATTATAATAAAACTTTAAATAGGAGTCCAGTCATGCATGCATGTGTTGGGTGATTGAATAGGATATTGAGCACATCACTATAACTAACTGTAATGAATTGCACGATGAATAACTGATTGATTGATATTTTAATTTTTGAACTGCTTAACTGTATTTTTTTTTGTTGTTTGCATTACATGACTTTCAAAACGTTATTTGTGTTGTTTATTACTGCTGGTCCTATTGAGTTTTTAGAATTCAACTATAATCGAATTCTCTATATGACTTAGAAGATCTGCCTTTTGAGCCTTGTTTGGATCTTTTTCGTGACAGTTAAGATATAAAATGATGTATTCCTTTTTGTATAGAGGCACAGAACTTGTATTTTGTTTAGTTAACTAGAACCTTTTGTAAATATATATACAGTTGACTATGCTGCCTTAGATATAAATTGTATATTGTAAGGCATAAATTTTCTGCAGTTATTTAAAAAAACAATTATCTTTTTTTTATGGACGTTATTGATCTCTGGACATTAGGACATCACATAAAAAGATTAGAAAAGATACCATAACTTACCCAGTAAGTTAATTTAATTCCTTGGCTCAACAAGACGGTTAAAAAATCTCACGAGAATGACCACTCATAATTCAATTGGCAAAAAAAAATAGAAACATTTACTAAATAATTACAATTTCTAAAAGTTATTTTTTTACGATCTATGAGTGAGGTCTTGATATAGGCTTTCACTTGACTAATTTAACTCGTATTGAAAGACTAAAATTCTATATAAATATCCTAATCCAAATTCATTAAAATAATAATTAAAAGTACTTAAGTCTAACTAGGATAATCTTCTCCTCTCGTGGTCAATCCTTGCATCCTAATTAACTTGAAGTGCTTCACTTTATTTTAGCTTGATCTTCCTTACATTTAATTAATTAATTGTAGAGTTTGATGTTTGAGGAAGATCACTTGAAATAGACTTTTCGATTAGAAGGATTTTCCCTTGGCAAAACCTTTTTAGCAAGGTTGATCCTTATCTTTGTTTTTCTTTGAACTTTTAATTAAGTAGAACTCTATTGGCGATGAACACCACCTAAAATAAAAGAAGGAAAACCATGAAAAATGTGACAAAATCAAAAGGAAACTCCCTTCGGGTAGGACTCTTTATGTGCTGGAATCCTCAAGCTGCAGGCTTACACCTTCCTATGGACTCCTTCACGCATGAGAGTCCTTTTTCCGCTAACTTTTGGACTCTTCTCCCTTATCTTTTTCAAGCCATTAAATTACAAATTTAGGACTCTTTGAACTTGATCCAAAAGAGAATGAGAATGGCGTGAGGACTTTTCCTCACAAGTAGAAGGTTTCTGCATGTGCAGTATAATATCTCAAATATTTGCTGGGGTAAAAGGGACCCCTATAACATAAACAGATACGAGTGCAAATGATATAAATATATTGCGAAAATAGAATCCCTAACAACAAAACAAAGCTTTGATGTTTATAACTGAGACCAAGACATTGGCTATCAAAATATGAATATACAAATGTTACAAAAGTCACTTTAATCATTACAAAAGGCTACATCAGTGTGCGGAGAAAATATTGCACTCGTACCATCCTAAGGGTCCATGAAGGGATCCAAACAAGCTTCAAGGGTTAGTCAGGGAGCGAATCGTCACTTCCATTATCTGGAGGGGGGCATGGATTGGGGTGAGTTTCATATAACTCAGTATGAAAAACAATATTTAAACTACACAATTAAGGTTTATAAAGGTGATTAACTTTCGAATTAAAATGTCATTTCTCAACAAAAAAATAGCTTACCTCAGAAGTTTGTCGCAGGATGAACTTATTTCAAATGTGTAACAAAGACCTTTATCTTTCTTTAAGAAAACTATTGAACATAATTAACATATTAAATAGTAAAGGCGGAGAAGAAAGATAGTCAAGTCATAATCAAGCATTAAAATTGAAATTAGTTTAACCAACTAAAAAGACAATAAGATTATGATAAAATAAAAGAACCATCATACAAAATTAGCATAGAGTATCAACAAATATCCTAGTCAATGTTATATTTACGTCTTCTATGGACCTTCGCATGAAGTCGTTCCAACATATATCTACTGAGGGCAATGGAGATACCCGACTACCACTGTTAATGCCGATAAGTTCTATTTCTATTTTGGGTATAATCTAATGACCACGGCCGTACTATGTCACTGTGACCCTACATATCACATCCTGAATCCACTCTCATAAGAGGGAACACCAACCTCATTCACAATGAGTAATTTACCAACATTTTCATATATAGAGTAGGAAAAAATAGAAACTCCTAAGAGATAATAGTTAAACAGATTTTTCATTATTTTTCTTTCTTATTTTCTTTTCATTCATCACATTCACACATTTGGAACCCAGTGGAGATCTAATAACAGATCCGGCCCTAAACCCATTTTACCTGAACTTGACCATCGGGTCATTCTCTTGAGCCAAGGCCCTTTAGAATGATCCTCTTCACCATTACCAAAGATAAGGCAAAGGACCATATCTGCATGTACTTGAGATCATCATGTTTCATATCCATCATGCATAACATTCCACATTTTCATATTTAAATAAACAAACAATCAATCATAATAAAAGTTCATGTATCAAGACGATTCAATTCTTCAATAAAGCTTATCTAGAAAACTCATTTAGAAATATAAGAGAAAATACCAAAAGAATCCATCACCTTAACCTTAGTTTGATTTGTCTATTAGGAGAAGAAAACGGCTTCTAGTGATCCCTAAATGAAGTTTGAGAACTTCTACTTCTTTTTCTTCTTTCTTATTTTTTTATCTCTCTAGCCTTCAGTTTCTCTCTCTAAGCTTCTCTTTCTTTCTCTAATTTTTCTTAAAAGTGGAAGAAAGGCGAAGAAATGAGAGTGCGAGAAATGAGGAAGACGGGCTCATTAAATAGGCTTAAAAGGTGTTCCCGATACTTGCCATATGGCAACAATTTTTAAGGACACGTAGCAGCTAAGTGAGGCCAGCTGCCAACAGATGGGACATGTCCGCACAATAGGGTGCCTCTTCGCACTGTCAGCGCGCGGGATATGTGCGCACGGCGTGCTATCGGGCATGGGAGGCATGTTAATGTGCACAATATCGAGCGTGTGCCCACAGTGCCACGCGCAGGGCATGGTGCCCTGGCATGCGCGCATAGTGCCACACACAGACATTGATACACACAAGCCCTGCGCGATGTGACCGTGCGCAGGCTGCATGCATGCAATCACTCACGATGCCCTCGCATATGCCCACATAGGCTCGCGAGCCGTTTTCCTGCGAGTTTACAAGAATTTTTTCCCTGTTTCCCGTTTTTCAATTTTTTTCAAATTTCTCGCCTTCCATTTTTTTTTCCTGAAACTATTTTTAAACAAAAAAAATTGAAAAATAAAGTAAATAAAATAAGGATACTTCAAAATAATAAAAATCAATGTAAGAAAAAATACCAATAAATCTAAATACATACATAAATTAAATGGCCATGAGGCCCAAAATAATAGAATGTTAACACCATGTTTAAGCGCAAAGATTTCGGGATGTTATATTCTCTCCATTTTTTAAAAATTTAGTTCTCTAAATTGAAAAGTTTTTAAAATATCTCGAGAAACTTGTCCTGCATTTCTTTTTCTATTTCCCACGTGGCCTCCTTCATAGTGTGATACTGCCACAGCACCTTGACCATAGGAATCCTCTTGTTGTATAGAACTTTCTTCGTTCGATTGATAATCGGGAGGGTACTCTACATAGGCCATGTTCGAACGGACAAGAGTTTTCGAATGCAGGATGATGTGAAAGGGATCATGATGATACTTCTTGAGCATGGAGACATGAAAAACTTTACCTAAGGCGGCATATTTTGGGGGCAACGCAAGGTAGTACGCCAAGGGACCTACACGTTCCAAGATCTTAAAAGGTCCAACAAAGTGAGGACTCAACTTACCTTTCTTTCCAAACCACATCCTTCCCTTGTATGAAAAGACCTTAAGGAAAATATGGTCACCAATAACAAACTCCAAAGGTCTCATTCGGTTCAGTGATGAGGTACTTTCGAATGACGACAATCTTGTCAACAATTTTCTGGACATAATCCATTATAGGGAGACACTTATTCCCAACTTCATTCCAACATACTAGAGATTGGATAGACCTATCACAGAGAGCCTCAAATAGAATCATACTGATACTAGAGTAGTACTTGTTGTTATAAGTAAATTCACAATGGGGAAGGTGTTGGTCCCAATTGCCACCAAAGTCCAATACACAAGCGCGCAATATATTCTCTAGCGTCTGAAAGGTCCGTTTTGACTGCCCATCCATCTACGGATGATAAGTAGTGCTAAAGTACAAGCTGGAGCCAAGAGATTCTTGGAAACGAGGATCCCTGTCTGAAACCACGGAAGCAGGAACACCATGGAATCGGACAATCTCCTCAACATACAACTGACGTGATACCCGCTGATAACATACCTAAATCAAACAAGTACGGATGAGCTTTCAGAAACGCGAGAGAAAAAGCCTACCTCGAGTGGGAACAGAAGGCCAATCACATTTTCAGTTACCGCAACTATAGTGAAGAGAAAAAGCTCAAGTTGGCCACCCTTGAGTTTACCGACTATGCTTCAGTATAGTGCGATCAATTAGCTCTTCTCCGGGAAAGAGATGAAGACTTGCCTATGACCACATGGCGAGAATTGAGATCCATCATGAGGAAGCAGTTTGTGCCAGCTCATTTCGACAGGGACATGAACCTGATATTGCAACGCTTGACCCAGGGTTCTAAGTCAGTGGAAGAGTATTATAAGAAAATGGAGATCTATTATTAGGGCCCGAGTTGACGAATCTCCATAAGCCATCATGGCTCAATTTTTGGAGGTCTAAACAAGGATATCACCAACATCTTTGAACTCCAAAACTATGTCGACTTGGGCGAGATGGTGCATAAGGCCACCAAGATTGAAAGTCAATTAAAGAGTAGATGGACTAATCTGGGGTATGTTAATAATACTCCCCATGGAAACCAAAGATGGACTCGAAGGGATGAAAGTAAGAAAGTGGACGACAGTAAGGAAAAACCACCCACTGGCAATCCAATAGCTAATCCTAAGGCACCAGCCACCCACCAGAGCACATTAAATATTTCAAGTGCTTAGGAGTGGGGCATATTGCATCCCAATGTCCTAATCAGCGTGCCATGATTCTCCGAGATGATGGAGATATTGTCAGTGACCATGAAAGCAGTGATGAGCAAGAAGATCTATCACTAGTGGACGCAGAGAATATAGTTCGACCAGTACAGGAAGATGTATTTATGGCTAAACAAACATTAAACATACAGGTTAAGCCTGAAGGCAACAGTCAGCAAGAAACTATTTTTCATTCCAAGTGTCAGTCAATGGAAAAGTTTGTAGTGTGATAGTTGATGGAGGCAATTGTGCTAACGTTGCCAGCACCTTGCTCGTGGATCGGGCAGGGTTGATGTGTAGACAACACCCTACTCCCTACAAAATGCATTAGTTGGATGATAGTAAGTGGATCACCCAGCAAGTATTTGTCCCATTCTCCATTGGTGACTACATAGATGAAATATTGTGCGATGTAGTTCCCATACAAGAAGAACACATGTTACTAGGGAAGCCATGGCAATATGACCGTGATGTTAGTCATGCCAGTAAAAAAAATCAAAATAATCCAAATGGGCAATTGCACCCATGTTTTAACCCTTTGCCAAGAAAGGACGCTTATAAAGATCATCTGAAAATTAAAAAGTCATATAAAGAGTTCGCTAAGAGACTGGCGAAGCAGAACCATAATCTAAATCTAGACCAAAGTTGCTTTTTCATTCAAGAACGGCCCGAACACCCGGCCAGATGTTTGATAAATCCTTTGCCCTCATTGACCTTAGATGAAAAACTTATAGTCTCTGCAAATTCGAGGACGAATCCTCTCGAAGAAAGGGGCGATGACACGATACCCACTAACAATACACCTAAACTAGAGGAGTGCAAGAAGCGAGCAAGTACCGATGAGCTTCTAGAAATGAGAGAAAGCAATTGCGAGGTAATGATACTCCAATTTACTCTGTTTCCGACAAAGTATCAAACAGCGAAGCCGAATCCATCAGACACAATTCCCTGCTTATGAAGAATGACACCAAAAAGTCCCACAAACTCGAAGGGTAACAAGCCTTACTGCTATGGAACAACTCAGCCCAAAAATTCTGACCCAAGATAAAAGCCCAAATGTAGTATGGGTTTAGGTACCCGTGGGTTACAGGATACTTCGCCTGCACATCCACCGGTGTTCCCCAGCCCGTGGTAAGGCAGTCAAGGCGACCTTATACTCCGCAGGAAAATTGGAGACAAGCAACCTTCTCGAATAAGAGATCTGGAAGCCCACATACAAGCAAGGAGACCCACACGTGCGCCGAACATACGGCCCAGCCCACACGGCCCCTGAACATGAATGGACTGCGTGCACGAGCACTTGGAGGCAACCACGCACGCGTAGACCTAAGGGCCGAACGCACAGATCCTGCGGGAACGGGCTCGCGAATGTTTTAGCAAAACGACCCAAGCCACTAGCCTACGTGGACCAGCCGGCCCCTTTTTTTCCTTTTAAAATTATTTAAATTATTTATTTTATCTTAAAACCTTTTAGAAAGGTTTGAAACCCACTTCTAAATACTCATGTGTTAAAATTAATTTTTACATATTTTTATAATGAATTTCACATGGGATAAATATGATTTTAAATTAATTATAACTTTATTCCATAGAATTATTTAATTAATTTATTTGGGATAGAATAATCATTTTATTTTGTAATTATTCTAGATTAAGAGAGAATTTTATTTAGAGTATTATTTTATTAATTATCTTAAAATTTTTATACTCATCTAGATTGCCCGAAAAATACTATAAATAAACATTTACCTCTATGATGTGAAACACACCTTTGAGAATAAATTTAAGAGAATTCTTGAGAGTTTCGGCTTTTCTTCTTTTAGTATTTTTGTTAAAATTAACTTCTTCAAGTTCTTCGGGAAGCAGAAGTCTTGTTGAGCTAAAGAGCAGAGATCAACTTATCGGTAAGTCTGTTGTAATTTTTTCTTTTCTTATTTTATTTCTCTAGTCTTTGTTTTTACTTTCCTTTATGATTGTAGATTCAATTAGAGAAGATGTTTAATTCTAAGTGGTTATTGTTTCGGTATTATATACATTAAGTGAGTTTTAGGAGTAGATTCAATCCTCTCCATACTCTCCCGCGTCAACAATCGGGCTAACCTACCAGTTAAGTCTATGGTCTTGATTGCAATAAAATAGGCAGACTTGGTAAGTCTATCCATAATGACCCAAATAGCGTTGCAATTCAAACTCGTCCTTTGGAAGCCAGTGATGAAGTCTATGGTCACGTGCTCTCATTTCCACTCAGAGATGGGGAGACCAAGGCAAAAGACCACATGCCTTGATCCTTTGACAAGTGAAACACCGAGAGACATATTCAATAATATCCTTATTCATGCTAGGCCACCAGAGGTGGCATCTCAAATCTTTACACATTTTGGTACTTCCAGGATGGATAGACAACTTAAATGCATAGGCCTCCTTTAGAACATCTGATCTAAGATCGGGGTCACTAGATACCCAAATTCGATCTTAAAATTTGTACAATCCATCATCAGTTATTCTAAAGTGATGGACGTCTTTACCTTTAAGCTTGAAGTCGTGTATGGAGTAGTTACGGTCATGTGGTTTCAGTTGCTTAACACCATATGCCACTACCCGACCATATTGTATGAGTACACATCCCAGACCAACATAAGAGGCATCACAATAAACTTGAAATTGTCTGATATTATCAAGGAGGATCATCATCGGATCATGGTGAGTCAATGCATAAGTTCGACAAAATTTTCTTCACATTCGGAATCCTAATTGAAGGAAAATCTCTTTCTTATGAGGCAGGTTAAGGGAGCAGCAATACAAAAAAAGTCATCGATGAAACACTAATAATACCCTCTAGTCCCAAAAAGCTGCAAGCTTTTGTGGTATTGGTCAGTTGTCTCCAATTAATGACAGCCTCGACCTTGGTCAACAGAGATTCTCTCACCAGAAACCGTATGACCAAGGAAAGAAATTTGGTCCAGCCAAAAGGAGCATTTACTTAACTTGGCATAGAGTCAATGCTAACAAAGGGTCTCCAACACTTGAACAAAGTGAACTGCATGCTCATGAAAGCTTTTAGAATATATTAGGATATCATTTATGAAAACGATTATGTATTAATCCAAAGCAGCATTGAAAACTTTGTTCATAAGATCCATAAAAGCAACAGGGCATTGGTCAATCTAAAAAGAATCACACTAAATTCAAATTTGTCGTATCTATAGCAAAATGCCATTTTAGGAATATCAGTGGTAGCCCAATCTAAGATCAATCTTAGAAAAAATAGATCCTTCCTACAACTGGTCAAACAGGTTGTCAATACAGGGCAGAGGATACTTGCTCTTTATGGTCACTTGATTTAACTTAGAATAGTCGACACATAGCTTGAAGGTCCCATCCTTCTTTTTCGCAAACAATACTGGAGCACCTCAAGGAGAATGTCTTGGTCTGAATAATTTCTTCGCTCTCAATGTTGCAATCTGATGTCCTAACTCTAAGAGCTCTGTTGGACCCATCTAGTATAGTAGCTCTACCAGAAAAGCATCTAGAAAGTTACAGACAATGAAGATTATTTGAACTAATGGCTCATGATTCATTCACCTATGCATCATAAAGGTTAGAAAAAGACAAGCAAAAGTTTCGAAATAGCCTTTCTCATATAATTACTATTTATATGAAATTTTGTAAATACGTTCAAAACATTCATTAACAAAACAAAACACCATTTTAGTTTTAAGATTGCTTTCTTTTAAGCAAGCGGTTACAATTTTGTTATCACAATCGATGATAGTTCAATAGTTTTCTAAACAATCTCCTGCTAGTATAATATCAAATTCAAAAAAGTCTAGAAGTATTAGATCTATAGTTAACTTTTTGCCTAAAGCATTCACTTTATAATTTTTATAAACATGGGCTTCTAAATATTTTTTAGACAGTATTTCTACCACTTAAACTTGCCCTAAAGGTTCTACTTTGATTCCTAAATTTCAAGAAAATCTACATGACACAAAAGAATATATAGCCCCACTATCTTTCAAGGCACAGGTGGTAGAGTTATAAATAGAAAACGCACCATGAATGATAGTCAGTGTAGTTATGGCATTAAGCTCTTCGAGATGAAAGACTTTTCCTTGTGCAATTGGGCTCACAATGTCTCAGGGCTTCTGGGGGCAATCCCTCACAAAGTGTTGTGTGCTCCCGTACTTATAGTAAGAGTTGTCCAAACAACGGTAGGGTCGGTCACCATGATTTCATCCGTAATTTCGACACAACTAAGCAGGCTGAAAGGGGTTTCTACGAAGTGGGAGCAAAGCAGTAACAGGTACTACACGGTGTCTCTTATCCACACAATCGGGGTCAGGGTCAATCATCTTCCTCTTTTGCTGCTGCTGTTGAACACGAATGTGGATGATATGCTAACATCAGGCTGCAACAAGTTCCTTGACCAATTGGGCGTGCTCAAAAACTTCAGCATCAGTTGGGCTTCAATATAGCTATGTGGTCAAAGATGTATGCCTTAAGATCCTTCAAAAACTTTCGGCCCTTTTGTCTCAATGGCTACCATCATAAGAGCAAGCTGGGACAACTGAACAAACTGAGTGGCATACTGGCTAACGGTCATGTTTCCTTGTCTCAGAATTCCTCCTCATTTTTCGCCCGTACATAAACTTGGAAGAAGTTCTCGAGAAAAGCATCCATGAAGATATCTCAGGTAGTTGGTGTTGGCAAAATATCCTTCTTAAACCGCCACCAATGCTCGGCTTCACTAGTGAATATAAAAGCTGTTAGTGGGACTTTCTACTCCTCAGTAACATCCAAAACATAGAAAAGCTTTTCTATTTGTAGAATCCAGACTTTTGTAGCCAAGGGATCGGGTCCGCCATTTAAGTGAGGAGAGTTTTAGTCTCTTAAACACATAAATATTTTGGGAAATATTTGGTTTACGGGACAAAAGTCATTAACAGGGGATGGCTGGTATTGGTTATGACCTATAGTAGCGGTAAGACCCTGAATGGCTCAGAATAACTCTGTAAACTCAACTCAAGGGCAAGCATCTTGGGCCTCAGGTCATTCTACGGAAGGTTTCCCTCGAGTCATTAATCCTACAAAAGGGAGACAACAACTTTGATGACTAAAGAGAAGGTTATTTCTATTTCTAAGAACTCCCTAAGATCTCTCTAAGTCTAAACAATAGACCTCAGTGTAAGAAATTTTCTGAGAATCATACTCTAATACCAATTGTAATATTATTTCAAATACCTGGTGGGGTAAAAGAGAGTCTGATAACAGAAACAGATACGAGTGCAAATGATGCAGCGAAAATAGAATCCCTTACAACAAAACAAAGATTTAATGTTTAGAACTGAGGTCAAGACATTGGCCACGAAAATATGAACACATAAATGTTATGAGAGTCATTTTAATTATTACAAAAGGCTCCATCAAAGTGCAAATAAAATATTGCACTCATAATCATTTTAAGGATCCATGAAGGGACCCAAACAAGCTTCAAGGGGTAACTCAGCAAATAAATCATCACTTTCATTATCTGGAGAGGAGCATGAATTGGGGTGAGTTCCATATAACTCAGTAAGAAAAACAGTATTTAAATTACACAGCTAAAGTCTATGAAGGTGATTTCTTAAATAAATAACTTACCTCTTAAGTCAATTCAATTTCTTGAATCAACAAGACAATTGAAGAAACTCTCTTAAATGGACACTCATAATTCAATTAACAAAAGCTAAGAGAAAATGATCTCTAAAAGTTATTTTTTACAACCTATGGGTGAGGGTTTTATATAGACTTTTCACATAACTATTTTAACTCGAATTGAAAAACTAAAATTCTATCTAAATAAAAGTCTATCTTAATCCAAATTCATTAAAATAATAATTAAAAGTACTTAACTCTAGATAGGATAATCTTCCCCTCTCATGGTCGATCCTTGCATCCTAATTGACTTGAAGTGCTTCACTTTATTTCAGCTTGATCTTCTTTGTTGTATTTAATTAATTAATTGTAGAGTTTGATGTTTGAGGAAGAACACTTGAAGTGGACTTTTCGATTAGAAGAATTTTCCTTTGTCTTTGTTTTCATTTAAACTTTTAATTAAGTAGAACTCTTTGGCGATGAACCCCACCTAAAATAAAAGAAGGAAAAACTTGAAACGTGAAAAAATCAAGAGGAAACTCCCTTTGGGTAGGAGTCTTTGTGGGGTGGAATCCTTAAGTTGCGGGCTTGCACCTTTCCGTATACTCCTTCACGCATCAGAGTAATTCTTCCTCAAACTTTTGGATTCTTCTCCCTTACCTTCTTCAAGCTACTGAAATACAAATTTTGGACTCTTTAAACCTAATCCAAAAAAGGAGAAGAAGGTCATGAGGACTTGATATGATCATGGTAAGCCAATTTAAAAGAGTCATGTGAAACTTTAGACCCCCGCGGGAACACAACCTGCCGGCATACATCCACACAGGGTAACATGTCGCGCGTGCATTCGTTGCTCAAGGAAGGCATGCCACACGCACGACAGTAAAAGGACAAGATAGTTTGTACATGTCCCCCATGTGCGCAGTTGCAAGGTACGCGGAAGGGGAGTCCTACGCCCACAAGGATTATAATCCTACTGGAAAAGAAAATCCTCCCTCTCTTTAGAATCTTGTAGTCCCAAATCCAAAAAGGCATGTAAATTTGGATATCCTTAGTTTCCTAATTTGGATCATCATAAAAAGAAAAGTAACCTCACCCCTAAACACTTTCCTAAAGGGGATTCTCCCTAAGAAAAGCCCAAAATAAATCACAAGAATGGCATTGAGGATCATCGAAGAACCTATGGGCTTGAGGGTTTGCAGGCCAAGGAGGAAGACCAACTTTTAGCCCAAAAGGAGGGAAGCTTAAGGCCTCTCGACCAAATAAGCCCGCAACCAAGAGGTATCATGCATGTGGGCACCCTTGCTCATATATGTGGCCAAGCACATGTGCAAGAGAGGGAACCTACACACGCGAAAACCTTCCATGCGTGAGGAACCTTTCTCACCAACTCCCTCTCTTTATCAAAGTCATAATATGAGTCCTTTGGACATTGAACTCATGGCAAGCAATCTGGAGAAGAATAAAGTGGAAAATGATCAAGTGAATATGAGTCCTAAGGCAACTAGGACCAACGAGAAAGACTAAAGCACAAAGGAAGAAGCCACTCGCACCAAGACTCTACCCTAAGAGTCTTCTTAATTTCAACATGGGTTTCATGTTTTGTTAATTAGAGTTCAATGTCAAGGAGGAGTTATCAAATAGATCAAGTTCGATTGCATTAAGGAGATAAAAGTCAAAGTAAGGATACAATTCAGCCAATAGAGAGACGAGCCTTATCCAAACATTTATTTTAATTATTTTATTCAAGTTCCAGATTAGAATAAATTCTTTTAATATTTAATTATTGTTTTTTAATTAAAATAAGTCTAAGAGTTTAAGTAAGAATATGTAATATTACTTCTAATAACAGAATATGTAATATTACTTCTAGTGTTATTAGTCAAGTGAAGCCTATATAAAAGCCTCATTATTTGGTTGTAAATCTCAACTTTAAGAAATCATAGATTAATAAATTTCAAAATTACTTAGTTGCATATTTTTTTCAACTCTTGCTTTAAGCTTTTGCTTAAGTGAGTGTTCAACCAAGTTGGTTGCTTCAACTCACTTGTTGAGCTTGGAAGTTGAATCGACTTATCGGGTAAACCATGGTATCTTTTTCTTTCCTATTTTTATTTCGAGTTACCTTGGTTTGCTTTCAATTCGTTGAGTATGGTTCAAGTATAGCGGGTTAATTAGAAATTAAGTTTTTGAATGCATGATTATGTGAGGTTTAAGAGAGTCAAAACAATCCTGCAAATCCCTCTAGCATTAGGACTCTTCCTCATGGGTAGAAGGTTTGATATGGGAGGGACTTAGAAGGATTGTAATACTCTCGAAACCTTACACCACATAAAATTAAAAAGCTTATCGCCTAATTCACCCTCCCTACTTGATTTTATAACCACCAATAGGTAATGCAAAAATAAGATAATCAGGAAAATAAAAAAGAAAAGAAGGGACATCACGGCTTGCCTGCTTAGGCGATTCTTGATTCCCCAACTCAACAAGACTTTGAAAGCTCCCTAGTTTGAAGAACTTGAAGAACTCTCACAAATTAGTAAGGTAATTTCAAAGAAATGTCAAAGCTTTAATTTTACTGAATACTTGAATTGTGATTATAACCTAAGGATCTAAGGCCTTTATATAGGCCTTTATTTTTCAATCCGAATGGAAATAGGATTACCTAAGTCTTATAGAAATCTTAAATCATTATTATATTAGAACTCTTGTTTAAAATTAATTAAATAAAAGAATCCTAAGTTAAAACTTAAATAAAATTAAGGATAATTAATTAAAATATTAATTATTTATTTAGAGTATAATTCTCTTATTTGTAGCCCTTCAGCCTCTTTCATGTTTGAAATCTCTTAGAATTTGAGTGGTAATTGAAGTAGGAAGCAGGTTGGAAAAAGGAAACAAATTGAGGAGTCCAAATAGGACTCATAAACATGCAGGTAGGCTGCCCAGGCATGCCAGGCGTGTACGCCTGCTGCTGGCATGCGCGGTGCGCACACGAAAGCTTCTTACGCGTGCGTGGTGTCAGTGAGCATGCAGCAAGGGCCTCCCGCGCATGTGCGACCCAACAGATGGCTTGCTAGCCATGGCCGCACATGCACGCGCTTGGGGTGCGTGGCTTCCCGACCTGCATATGTGCCCTCGCTTGTGCGCATCTATGTGATACACGCATGTGCTGGTGTGCTCCTCCTGTGCGTGCTTCACGTGTCTGCATGCGAGGGTGATCTTTCTGC
The DNA here is from genome assembly GCF_054855325.1 of Carica papaya. Classification (NCBI taxonomy): domain Eukaryota; kingdom Viridiplantae; phylum Streptophyta; class Magnoliopsida; order Brassicales; family Caricaceae; genus Carica; species Carica papaya. Next base: position 18,354,052 of record NC_142310.1, on the reverse strand, counting down.
ATGTGCGGGTTCCCTTACTAGCACATGTGGAAGTCCACATGTGTGGACCCAATAGGCACCTAAGCCCAAATGACCTGTTGAGCCCTTTCCTAGGTCAGAATTTTGGGTCCAAGTTTTTCTTTTGCTATGAGGCCTATTACCTTTCGGGTTTCAATCCTCCTTTAGTTTCTCCATTTCTTAGCTCTTAACTTTTATTGGCATAAATCCTTCAAAGGTCTTGTTTTACTTTCTTTGGGGCTTGGCTCTAGATAGACTCTTCGTTGTCACTTCTTGTTCATAAAAACTTCCTGATGTACTTGGGAAGTACACTACTGCGTAGTCGTTCCTTCCATTTTATTGTCGAGCAGATTTCTAACTTGTCTTTAAGTTTTCCTTCACTTATTATCACATCAAGGTTGCTACATGTACGGATTCCGTTTCTCCCACCAAAGCCAGGGAATGGAGATGGATCATTTTGACCCCCGGAACCTCACTCAACATGACAGCAAAAAACTTAACCACTTAATTTACCTTCCCTACTTGAACTATACCCAACAATATGAATACAAATTCAAGATAATTGAGAAATAAAAAGAATAAGAAAAGACACCACGACTTACTCAATAAGTTGCTCCCAATTCCTTAACTCAACAAGTCTTCTGAAGCTCCCTACCTTGAAGAACACTCTCAAAAATTAGTAAAAACTAATTAGAAACAAAACAAAACCTTTAAAATTTTATTAAACTCAAGTTGTGATTGCAACATAAGGATTGCAGTCTTTTTTTATAGGCTTAATTCTACGAATTCGACTCGGAGTAGGATTACTGACGCAGGAGGATATGGGGAGGAACAAATCAACTCCTATAACATTCACCAATACATACAATATAAAAACTTAATCGCCTAAAATTACCCTTCTCTTTACTTGAATCTACAACACCTAAAGGTATGCAAAAATAAGATCTAGGAAATTAAAAACAGAAAAAGAAAAATGTCACAAACTTACCCGATAAGTCGATTTCTGCTCCTTGGCTCAACAAGGCTTCTAAAATTTCCATAACTTACGAAGAACTTGAAAATGCTAAAGAAATTACCAAAGCTAATTCTTGAATAAAGCAGAAGCTTCAATTTTAATCTTCTCAAAATGTCTGTTTATAATCTATGGGCAAAGGCCTTTATAAAGGCTTTTTTTTGTGATAATTTTAAACAATTACAAACGCTTAAGAAATCAATAAAATAATTGAAAAATAAAATGTTATCCTAGTGTATGATAAAATACATAATAAATAATTACTCAATCTAATTTTTATGCTAAAAATTACTAAAAATTTCATCATATGGATAAAATATTATAATTAAATAATACCGAAATAGCTGGATATATAATTTTCTTCTTTTTCATGTGCTAATTTTTTTAAGGTTGAATTGCCGTAGAATTCTTGAAGATAAACCCCACTAAAATCACATGTTGAAGAAGACTTCATCCGACGTATGTTTGAGGCGTGTGGGAAGAGCTTCTGCACGCCCTACTCGCACAAGCAGAATTCTCATGAGTTCGAGTGGGCCATCATGCGGGTTGGGAACCCACAAGCACTGCACCGTTTGCACGAGTTTGACGCATGAATGGCCATGCACGCTTCACAGATCAGGGCGTTTGCTCTATCCCGTTTGCGAGCCTGTTGGATCGGCTTCCTCCTTTGGGCTACTGGCTTCGTCAGCTAGGTTTGCTATTGCCCTCACGGGCGCAAAGCCCTCTGCCTGCTTGTTTAGATTTGGCCAGGAGCCATTGTTGTTACAAGACTGGACATGTGGGTTGGATATTCCGCACGCGAGAGGGCCTGGGCCTACAACCTACCCAATGCGCGTCTCCGCTTGGGTGGACTGCCCTCCTGGGCTACTGGTGATGCGGGAGCGTATGGGGATGATCGAATTAACTCCTATAACCCACTCAACAAAAACAATAACAAAACTTTAACCACCTAGATAAACATCTCTCTCTAATTGAATCTATACTCCTAAAAGAAATGTAAAAACAAATATTAGAAAAAATAAAATAAGAAATAAAAAAATATCACGAACTTACCGATAATTTAATCCCCACTCCTTCACTCAACAAGATTTCTGAAAACTCTTATTTTTTGAAAAACTTTAAGAAGTTAATTTAGAAAAAATGCTAAGAAGTTAATAAGAAATGAAAAAATATCACGAACTTACCGATAATTTGATTGAAATTGGTGGTTTACAACCTATGGGTAAAAGCTTATTAATAGTCTTTCCCGGACAATCTACATGAGTACAAACTCTTAAAATAAATTAATAAAATAATACCCTAAATAAAAAATTTATGATAATTACATAATAAAATAATTATTCTATCCTAAAAAAAATTAATTAATTAATCGTATGGGATGGACTTATATAATAAAATATTATTAAAATACCCTAATACTTATCCCATGTGATTTTTATGTAAAATACATGAAAAAATTAAATTAAAATAATAGAATAAATAATAGGATTAAAAAATATAATAAAATCATAGCTTAAGATAATTCTAAGATTAAAATATTATATAATTAATCATTGGATAAGCTTAATTTAAATAATAATAATTAAATAATAAGGTGAGAATTACCATGTGAATTTTGTGGATCTGGGATGAAAAATCACATGGAGCATGTGGTGAAAAAGAACTCCAAAAGCTTGCCACTTCTTTCCCTCTCCCACACAAATCACACACGTACATGCGCAACATTAGGTCAGGCCCACGCGCGCACAGTCTTTGGGCCTCACGGCTCCACGGCCTACCTTGGTTTCTCCTCGATTGGGCCTGTGGCTGCTGTTGGGCCAACTTGCTGGGTCGAGCATTTGGCCTAGTTTCCTCTCCCTCATGTGCAGATCCACTAGATCGGGCCTCATGATGAGGGCCAACCCTTAAATCTTCCCGGTGGGCCTCGGTCGGCCCACCTACAGAGATATGGGCCATGGGTTGCACGTTCTTCTCGGTCGTGCAGCTTGCTAGGCCGTGGGTTGGGCCTAGCAGGCGGGGTGGCGGGTTAGGTGACTCGGGTCGCCCGCCTACGGGTACCTCCCCTCCGTGAACGGTCTCGGACACGTCATCTTTGTCTTCTAGGATCAACCCAAAAACCCACAACTCATTGTTGTTGATGCTTCCTTGGGCTGATTGTCTTAGCAGCCCAAAAAGTTTTTCGGTCTTGATGGCATCTGTAACACCCCGCTCCTCACTATACTAAAATAATTTGAAAACTCTTTTTATTCGGATTTTTGACTGCCTTAAACTTAATTAATTTATGTTGTTTAACATTACCCATGATTCGTGATTTTGATTTACTTTATTTTTATTAATTTTTATTTTATTCTATTTTAAACTATTTTACATATTTTAAATTATTTTATTTTATTTTATTTTTAAATAAAAAATCAGAAAACGACGAAACAGAAAAAAACTGCCAATGGAAAAAATTACACCAGCACGCACATCCCCTCGGCACGCATGCACGTCCCCTCCGCGCGCACGGCGTCGCGTATATGCGGGTCGTCCGTGCGTCAACTCCATTTTTCGTATCGAGTATCTTTTTCTCCTCTATCTTCACCGAATTTAACCACTTGTCGCAAGTCTAACGGTTTTAAAATTTTATAAATTGCTCCCTTTTCCCTTTCTCTCCACACTTACATTTCTTCTATTTTTAAAGGTTTAAAGAGAGAGAGAAAGATATAGTAGATTAGTGAGAGAAGAAGAGAAAGAAAGAAAAACGGTGAAGAAGAGGAGCACACGTGGCAGGTCGCACATTTGAAATAAGAGGAGCACATGCACGACAAATGTTGTCCATGGATCTCTTTTTGGGCCTTGGACCACTTTGGCTATGAGATCATTGGGTCACCTTGGATTAGGTCGTAAATGAGCTATTCTTATTGCTTTGTAACTTCTCCGAGCCCATGAAGCATTACTTGCGTTTCAAGCTTTCTTTTGACAAACTTGACCTACTCCTTGGAATAATCTAATTTAAGAAAGTAGTCAGGGATAAAGTTACTTTCCTGTTCAGAGGTTTCCCGTTTAGAAAACTGGAATTTACTTTTCTATTTAAGGTGTCCCCATTTAGAAAACTGGGATTTACTTTCCTGTTTAAAGCATCCCAATTTAGGAAACCTAAATTTACTTTTCTGTTTGAGCCGATCATGTTTAGGAAACAAAGGGATATTAGAACTATTTGCCTGTTTGGGACGAGACTTGGGGGACCTGTGTGCGCACATTTGTTGTGTTACCTGGGTATGACCTCGTATTACAGTGGACTCGCAGGTAATTATTCCATAGGAGTTTGGATTTCTATAGGTTTCCTTTTTAATGTGGGATTGCATCTTTGGAACTAATTTTGGGCTATTTTTTATCACATCAAACCCTCTTCTTCAAAAAAATTCGCCCTTGAATTTTGACCTTCACTATAAGAAAAAACATAAGTGATAACAATAAAAATCACGTCATACTTGCCTGGTTTATTGACTTCATCATCGATGTAGTTCAGGACTGGAATCACACTTCCTCCTAGATTATGTGTGGTATCGTCACGGAAAACAAAAGAGTTATTAAATAAACAGGGCTCATTTTGGGGGTCCGCTTCCTCTCTTTCTTTTGTATCTTTCGCGATAAGGTGTTCGACCTTTGCAAGAGCATAAATCTCTTCTTGACTAGTAAGGTTCCCTATCACATCATTTCACGACCAAATCTTCTCTTCCCTTAATGCTTCTTACACTAAGTCCTTTCTTTCATCAAAAAGGTGTTGGAGTTTTTTTAAATGTCGTGCCGAAATTTGGCAAACTCTTCACAAAAACTCATTGTGAAAGTTTCCTACAAGAAAAGATTAGTGAAAGCAAATAGACTCCCCATCACTTTCACTCATGTTTACCTCACAATCTCTCAAATATAGCTTTCTTTGTGGAGTTGAGTATTCGAAATAGGACTCGCTTTAGTTTCGATATGCATGTTACTCTTTCTTGACACATGAAGAATCCTAAAGGAATCTAACTTTATGTAAGCTCAAACAAGCACACAGAATATGAATTGGTGTGCTTTTATTTATACGTTAGGTAACTAGGAACAATTAGTTACTTAGTTATATAATGGAACAAAAGCACAATGAAACCATGAAAACATAGATAACAAATAAAACTAGATTGACTCTACCGCGTAGGGACCCGATTAATCTCAACTGATATAACCGGTACGCATATCTTAATTATACTACCTGATACCGGCTATGCTCTACGAATAGAAAAGTTTCTTTATGCAACATTTAAGCCAAAAATCCAAGCTACAAAATGATCAATTAATAGTGAAGCAAAAAAGGTTTTCACTTACAGTGGGTGAGTTAATCTTCCTTTTTGCTTTATAAAAATGAATGATGCAAGAGGAATGAAAACCAAAAGTTTTCACGAGCACCTATTGGATGAGGTACACTGTATTTGAAACCACAAAGATTTTTCTATCTCACTTACTGGGTGGTTACTCTTCTTTTGAATGCAAGATGCAAACAGCGTGTCAATTGGCTTATAGTGTACAATTGGTATATTTTAGTATTTTTAATTTAATAATTTTTTTGTAATAAATACTAACCACTTGAATTAAACGAATATATATGAATTCAAACAGGATGCAATAGGGATTAACAAAACAAATTTAATTTGAATTGTTAATTAATTCACAAAAATGCTAAAGCAATTAACA